>NC_053163.1:114671019-115029144 GCF_016835505.1 Polypterus senegalus
CTGAAACCCCAGAGAGGTGATCTAAGTGAACTAATGATGGGACTTCTACACCCAAATGGACGTAGCAGTAAAGATTTAGGGGTGTCAACGCAGAGATGTGATCAGTTATTTCCTTCCATCCATCCATTATCCAACCTGATATATATTAAAACTACAGGGTCACGGGGGTCTGCTGGAGCCAATCCCAGCCAACAAGGCAAGGCAAGGCAGGAAACAAACCCCGGGCAGGGCCCCAACCCGCCACAAGGCACACACACACCCACACTAGGGACAATTTAGGATCGCCAATGCACCTAACCTGCATGTCTTTGGACTATGGAAGGAAACCGGAGCGCCCGGAGGAAACCCACACAGACACAGGGAGAACATGCAAACTCCATGCAGGGTGGACCCGGGACGCGAACCCAGGTCTCCCAACTGCGAGGCAGCAGCGCTACCCACTGCGCCACCGTGCCGCCCCGATCCTTATATCCTTATGGTGCCTTATATTTGTAATTCATTTAGAGATCTGTTTTCACTTTGACATTGTTGATCAGTGTCAAAAGCGCCAAATTTATTCCAGCTCTGATTGAACGTTGCTTAACAATTGAATGTGTAAAGCCCAAGGAATGAATACTTGTCCTAGGCACTGTAGCTGGCATTGGGTCAGACTGTGAGTGCTCTTATAGATGGCATTGTGTTACTATGGCTTATTTTGACGTTAGAGATGGCACTATGCTATTATCAGATAGTTTTGTACCATTTTAACAAGGTTTCTTTAGAGTACCTTTTGTGAATGTCCCTTTCATGTTACCACCTGGCATTAGGGTATTACTAATTTGGGTAGCTTACATGGCTACACAGATGTGGCACTGGGTTGGCACCATTTTGTTTCATTTATATTATTATTCTCCTTACCTGGCAATGTGCTGACATTGAGGCTTTTCTCGTTAGGTAGATTTGTCTAATTCTAAGGGTATCGGCACTGGCTTTATGCTGGCATAGTATTTACTTACTGCTTAGAGTTCAACCTGGTATCATCTGGCATTTGGGTATTTTGAAAATAATAAAATAAAACATCTATCTGAACTTCTATCAAGTATTGGATTGTGGTGGCCCTTCTTATTAGAAAGACTTAAGCATACTCAGTAAGGCAAGTTGTCCCCTTCCAAGTGCCGGCTGGGTGGCACGTTACTAACGCCCTAATGGCCACACCAGCTATCGTCTGCCAGTGGACTCTTAATATCTCTTTGTTCTATCAGATAACTTTTGTCTCAAGAATATCACAATTCCCCCGACATTACACCAGCATTGCTCATTGTCCTGCAGCCTGCCAGCTGTGGCCTGAATCCCTGTTGGCAGCCAGGGAGCCTTTCATCAGCGAGCTGTGCTTCTGCACTAATGTAGGCACATAACCGCCGACTGTAAATATTTGTGTAGAACGGAAGAATGAGCGTCTCACCCGGCCTGAGATACATGTTTGTCAAACAGTGGTTAAACAAAAGCTTGAAAGCAACGGAAAAATGTAAATGTTATTTTACTGTCTTCCATGTTTACTGCTCATCAGTGCAACGAGAGGCAGCCGTGTTCACCAGCTGTTTGGCATCCAGAGGCGCTCTCAAGGTATGAAACATGCATGGTGAAGCTCTGCTGAGATTTGGGCATAAACTGTGCAACACTGCATAAGACTCTGAAACGTTCAAGACCAGAATGACAGTGTAAGAAAGAACATAGACAACTGTGAAGTGTTGGGGCACTCGTAGGCAAACCCTGTATAATTTTAACAAAACGCAGGCCATAAGAATGTTGAAATGAAAAAGAAAAGAAAACATTGATGCAAATCCAAGATTGCGAGTTAGACTAATTCAAGATGGCGGAGTTGCTGCTGATAAGAACTTCCAGCAGGAAGAGGCTGGTCTAGGCAGGAGGTCAATCTTCTGCTCTGTAGAGGGAGGAAGAAATAAGCTGTGAGTCAGTTATCTGAGCCTTTAAACTGCCCCCCCTATGCGCACACAAGCAGCCCCCAAAAGAATACTCAAGCACAAGAAGGACAGGCAGGAAGTCTTCTTTTTCCCCCCCAACACACACACAATACACCACAAGTTCATTAGCAAGTTAGAAGACCCTTCTGCTACATGTTCCTGCCCATATTTTGAAGGGCATCATTCCCATTTCATGACCTATTTAATAAACAGGCATTCATTATGGTACCACACCACCTCTGGAAGACTTCATGAAGCCGTTAATTCTCATTTTAGCTTGAAATTCAAGAGTGGAGTTTCATATGCATGTGCACCAGAAGGAGGAAGCTGAGGAGTTCTGTGACGCCACTTTTTTGAAGTGTGAAGTGCTATACTATACATGAAGGAAAGTGTGAACAAAAGTGAGGCCACCTTTGCTCGTGCGTTGTCACACATGTGCGCATGGGGAACAGTTTACAGGCTCAAATAGTGTCATTCGTCAGCCAGACCAGGGGTTGGCGCTCCCACCTGATCCTCTCTCTTCTTGTTCCTCAGCAGTGGATGGCAGTGCACAAAGAGTCTAACCAGCATGTCACTCTTTGTTTTTTAGACATCCAGCCTTATAAGTTTTCTGTCCGTTATTGTGAGGGTTCTCTCCAGGCCAATGCTGATGCTCGTTCTCGAGTTCACAAGCCTCTCAGTTCGGGCCGCCCGAACCAACGGGTCTGGACTGTGGTGAGGGCCATGTCACACATGTGCGAATGGGGGACAATTTACAATACAATACAATACAATACAATTTATTTTTGTATAGCCCAAAGTCAAACAAGAAGTACTGCAATGGGCTTTAATGGGCCCTGCCTCTTGAAAGCCCCCCAGCCTTGACTCTCTAAGGAAAAACTCCCAAAAAAAGCCCTTGTAGTGAAAAAATGGAAGAAACCTTGGGAAAGGCATTTCAAAAAGAGACCCCTTTCCAGGTTGGTTGGGGGTCCAGTGGTTGTCAAAAAGAAGGGGCTCAATACAATACAATACAATACACAGATCAAAACAAATCAATATAGTATCAAAACAAAAGATCAAAACAAATCAATATAGTATAAAAATAAACATTTTTAGGCTCAAATAGTGTTAAATAGCGCTCCATCCTGATCCTCTCTCCTCTTGTTCCTCTGCAGTGTAGCCAAAGACCCTGCATCCCAATGACATCACCACCGGTCCACCCACTGTTGACATCACTTCCACCAAAACCCTAATGACATAATTTGCGGTACCCAGATTCCCCCTTCTTGCCACATCAGTTCCTGTTTTGGCCACCCTGACTCCACCTCTTCCTCCTACCCAACAGTGTCAACCTGCTAGTCAGTTCATTTGTGAACTCTTCTCATGTAAAGATGATTTTTCAGTATACGGGGTGGTCATCCTCAAACCTTTTTCTGCCTACTGCCAAATTTTTTATGACAGAAATTTCATTTCATTGCCCTCTCATCTCATCTCATCCAGGATCTTGTGCCACGTTGCCCAGGATGAGACAAATGACAAAATCGCAGGTCTGGAGACCATGTCTACTTCACAGTGGTCTAACCTTCTGCACCCTTGGCTGTCAGGCCCACTCATCTCTATATATACAATATCCAACATCTGTTGTATGTCTGTCCACTTTTCATGAGAGAACTAAATGGATTTAGATCAGCGTTTTTTTTATAAGTTGCTTGAACATTCTGATTGATTTTGTGACTTCTCTCATCACGCTAAGAATCATAGTTCACTTGCAGGAGCTATTTATTCGTGCTAATCCGAAACAGAGGCTGCAGGCCGAGGGGAGGGGGAAACGTGACTTTAGGAGTGGGGAGCTATTCCATTAAGCAGTGCAGGTGGGCACATGAGCAGCAAAGGCCCAGGATCCCAGTGATCCTAAATTTGATTAAGTGAGCCATTGGGTTGCTTGAGCAGTGCCTATCCAGGGTGGTATAGGCAGGTGCCACCACAAATCTTTCCAGCGCATACCAAATGTCAGCAAGTCTTTGGACACAGAATGTTGGTTAATCTGTTTTTTTTATCTGCAAGAGCTTCAACCTAAACTGGCAGCACTGGCTACAATACAGGAACCAACAATCACCACATTTACCACAGGTATGTAGGAGTCTTAAGGAAAAATCCACATGGATATGAAAGCTAAACACAGAGAGCGAGGGCATTAAAGGACTGAACTTGGGGTGCTGGAGCTGAGAGTCAATGACTGCCACCAACAAGCCTCTCCAAAAGGCCTGCTATTATGTGTCATCATTACACTCCCAGGCCTGACTAATCCAGCTTTAGGTTGTGGGAGACCAGAGTCCATCCCAGCAGTGCCAGACACAACTCCAACCCGGACTGGACAATAGTCCATGACAGGGCTCACTCAATCACACACACCAACACCCTCATTTACACGTATCAGAGTTACAAATAAAACTTCTAGCTAAGACACAATTTATTCACATGAGATGACAGGTATGTGGCTCCTTCTGTCCTCAAATCTTCACATTTGATCAGCATGTGTGACTGACAAATGGGTTTCATGATCCCAGCTGTGAGCACAGGGCACTTATGTATCATCCTTCAATTTATCATACCTCATTTATCCAGTTCATGATCAGGGAGGGGAAAGGAGAGAGTAGTGGCAATGCCAGCTCCTGCTCTGTAGGGGTAGCCAGTCCACTTTGAGCTCTCACACACACACCCACAGTACTTCATAACCAGTGAACTCAGGATACTCAATTAGCCAAGGGGCACATCTTTAGGATATTGGTGGGGAACTCATGCGGACACTAGAAGAGCATGCCAAGACATTGATGTAGTCTAGGATTTGAACCCAGGAGTTAGGCAGCTGAACTAATCACTGTGCCACCCTGTGTCGAGAGCCCATTTTTACAGTATCACCATTCCTATAAGTTTTACATGGCACATGTATTCTACTCTGGGATCCGAGGTGGAGATCTTGCATTATACTGCCATCCCAAGAGTGCATGAGGGAAAAATTTGGAAATTGTGCTGTTGTGGTCATTTTGTCGATTCAGTGGCATTAGGTGCCTATCTTGTGTCCCAATATTTTTAATAGCCAGCATGCCCTGTTATAGTCCCCACTATGAGGGTAGCTGCAGTAAGCAATACAGTAAGGCATTGATCCTGGACATCCTCAAAGGGACAATTCTGGAAGTGCAGGTCATTATAGCTGAGCAGTGGTCACTAGAGAGGAGGATGACATCAGTCATCTTATAAGTGGGACATGAGAAGCATGGTCATTACTCTGTTTCTTCTTCTTCTTCTTCATCTCACTGATCAGCTTGACAGATGCTGTCAAAGCCCAGACTGTTAGATCAGAATGCATCTCCCAAGTGAGGAGTACTCAATGCCCACCTATAGAATCGGCACTCTTGGAGACCATGTAGGGATGTTTAAGAAAAGGCCTTCAGCTGCTAGTTACCGGTTTCTGCTGGGGGTCCTCTTGACGTATCTTAACAGTTCCATCTTCTCTTTGACACCCTCACCCCTTCAAACTCCAAAGTGTTTGTGGTCAAGCCCAGCTGGCATTTTCTTCTTCTGTTTGGCAGCACTTTTTTTTACTGTCTAGTGGCCTCATACTGAAGATGGATGAGGTGAGAGCTGTGATTGCCCTTCTGCCCCATCCTGTTTTCAGGCCAGTCGGGCTAATGATGAGCCCCCTTTGCCTTTTTTTTTCTAAATGCTAATGCAGTCATTTGCTTGTTTGTTTTGAGGCATCCCCGACCACCACAGATGTTCAGATGTATTAAACTTAAACATCCAGATGTTTTATGGCTCTTTCACGTGCAGTCAGCAGCCATGAGATAAAGCTGCAGTTCAACCATCATCAGCAGCAGGAAGTCCCAGCTGTGGGACAGCTGGCAGGGTGGCCTGACATTAAACCTCATGGCTTCAAGACCATTTTTAGCTGATTTTTAAGTCAAATTAGAAGTGGCTAGAAGAGCTCAGTGTGTTCTTCTGTCAACGGAGGGACTGAATTAATGCATCTGCTAGGATTCACTTGCCAGTTGCTCCAGTTAGCCAGAGAGGTAGAGCCATACTGGAACACTGCCAGTGGTGGCACCATCAGCATTACAGGCTTTTAGTGAGTCACATTTGAAGACCTGGCGTTAGTGGAGAGGCTGATGGTGCTTCAACAATTCAAGGCTGAAGGTTTTCTGCTCCATCCCTCATTCTTTGATGTCTTCAAGGCTCACAGAATCTTACTGAATCTTCACTTGACCAGTATGCACTGCAGGATGCCCTCCTAAATGTGCCAGTATGCTTATGCAGGACAGGTGATCATTGGAGGCATAGCCAGGCCATAGTGGAAAGCCAGAAGTGATGTGGCCTGCTATAAGATTTTAAGTTTAAATGTTGCATTACCATTAAAGCCATGGAGGCAGTGCTTCCACTCTCCCAGGCCCAGCTTGAGCCTCTTTAATTGTTTGTTTCTTGAATCCTGGAGTGCAGATGAATGTCCTACAAGGAGAAATAGGTGTGTGAAAGCCTGAATCATCTTGGGGGCCTTACTGGACCAGTCAAACTGTAATGCTGAGGGACACGTACTCTGATTTAGGATTTATGGTCTTCATGGCCTTTCTTCCATCAATGTTCTGAGGCTCAGCCTGAGTCTCTCATATTATATGCTGCCTGAAGCTTTATGCCTCCATCTTGTACATTTTGTTGTTTAAGGTGTGTGTCCAATGCCTGTGGAACACTAAGAGTGATAGCTGAAGCTATGGGCTTAGTAAAATAGTCACCCAGGAAAGCTGATTTCAGAAATTTAAGTTAATTTGAGTCATGGCAGTAGGGATTCCACCATTTTTCTTTGACACTGTAATTATGCAGCCTGAGCCATCATGTTGTTTGCTATTTTAAAGCCTGGAGAAGCTTTGAACTGGCCAATGTAGGATTGGACATTTGGGGAAAAAGGAGGTATGGGAGTCTGGTGACAGTCTGGCTTTAGTAGAATGGACACATTGCAAAGCTGAAGACCATGTACTCTGTTTCAGCAGCTAAGTTCTTTGTGGTTATGGTTTTGCCAGGCCCAGCTGGAGTCATGTTGTATGCTCATTGAAACCTTGAGAGGACCTACTGTATGCAGCCCAAAGTCCTTGAAGTCTAACAATACTGAAATCAAGCTATGGTCACTGAGGGATGCCATTTTGGTAAGTAGAGGGTCACGTGTCTAAATGGGCTCAATATTGCCCTGACACACTATTCATGTTATGTTCTGCAGGCCAGTCCATGGGATCTAATGTTCTAATGACAAAACCAAAGCCTGGACCAGGAGTTGTGCTTCATGCTCTATCAGGTTCTGTCTGATCTTATGGATGTAGTATGAAGTGAATCTGCAATGCTGAAAGACCAGAGTGACATGGTCCCCAAAGATCAGCTGGTTAAGTTAACGATTACCACACCAAGGATGTGTACAGGCATGGCAGGTGTTAGTGACAATGAGCCAAGCAGAACAGAAATGGACAACCTGGGATGACAAGAAGGTCCATCTTTGGTAGAGTCACCTGGACATGGTGTTCCTTCATCCTGGTTATAACATCGGTGAGACATGCATAGATTCAAGCCAACAGCGTGTGGTCCACTGGAGTGAATGACAGGTGCAGTTATGCATCATTGGCACAGCACTGATAAGAAAAACCATGGGACAGGATGACAGGGCCTAGTGATGAGGCATACAGAGAGAGAAGGTTCAGCACCGATCCTTAGAATTCCTCTGTGATTGCCCGGTGCACCCTTGACATCTCTCCTTGGCAGGACGCATAGAAGGATGCAATGGTCTGGGCTTAGTGAAATGGTCAGCCCGGGACACTGATCATGGCTGTAGTTTTCCTATTCTCCCTTTGTGATTGCTTGCAGGCCCAGCCAAGGCCTCTCATAATATTTATTTCTTGGAGCAACTCTCACTGACCAGCATGCACCGGTCCTTAAAATGCACGTTCCTTGCTTGGGGTTGAGCTCAGTTAAACATACTCGGCTTTAGCATGTCACTTATTTGAGTCACAGATCTACTCTTCTTCCATTAGCATTCAAAGGTCCACCACGAGCTTGTTAAAAAATTCATCTCAGTTCAAACCCTTCAAACAACTCCCATGTCCAAGTCAGAGCCATTGCTTTACCTTTTCAATCCTTGCCGGCCCAGCCTGAGACTCTTATATTATTTGCTAAAGTCATGGAGCAGCTTTCCCTCACAAGTATGCATTGGTCTTTGAAAGCACACATACACTGGGGGGAATGGGGGCTGTGAGAGTCATAGCCAGCAGTCAAGCCACACTAAAAAAGTCATAATGCAAAAGTAACCGAGACTCACTTTACTTCAGCATTTCGTGGTTAGTCATAGACGTAATGTTCTTATCCTTCTCCTGAGAACACTAAAAGGTTCACCCTGTGCTCTGTCTGAAGCCTTGGGGGCGTAGTTTGAGTTAGAGTCATGGCGTTACTTTATTAACACTTCAAGACCCAGCATGACTCTCCTATATTATTTGTGTTTTTGAAATGGGGCAACAGATGATTTGGCCCAGTATGAAGTAATCTATAAGATGTCCTTCAACTAGGGGACTGTGGGATAAGCATCATGAGGGGTCACAGCTGAATACCCAGTCTTAATGGTACATTACCAGCGGTGTTTCAGCACTTCACATTTAAGGTGCCGTCATGGCTCTTTCTCTTCAAATTTCGTCTTTCCCAGAGTGGTGTCATGTTGCATGCTGCCCTGAAATCTCTAAGCACCTTACCCTGTCTTGTATGTTTTGGTGTTTATGATATCTGTGCAATGGCTCTGGGATTGTGAGAGTGAAAGCTGGGAGTTGGACCATGTTGGCCAATGTGGGAATCTGATGGGCGCATACTCCACGTCAACATCTCAAGCTTAAAAATGTTGTGTCTGTGGGGTGTCTGAACTTCCACAGTAACCCTTCACAGGCCTAACCCAAGACTTACTTATTATCCATCCATCCGTCCATCCATCCATTTTCTGACGCTTCTCTGGAGAAGAAAGAATGCCCAGATATTTCTTTTCTCCACAACTTCTTCCAACTCCCCTGGGGGGATACCGAGGTGTTCCCAGGTCAGCTGGGCTTGCCATCCGGTTGGATATATCTGGGAGGCATCCTAATCAGATGCCCGAACCACCACAACTGGCACATTTCAATACAGAGGGGCACTGGCTCTACCTTCAGCTCCTCCTGAATGACTGCACTCCTTACCCAATTTCTGAGAATAGACCCCCTGAGAAGGAACCTTATTTCTCTCACTTGCATCCAAAGGTCATGACCATAAGTAAGGATAGAAAAGTTGATCATCATTTGCCATTTGGCTCAGGTCTCTCTTCATCACGACTGACTGCTACAACGTCCACATTTCATATTATTTGCTTCTTGGATTTTTGGAGTCAAAATGATTAACCTGTCCGATTATGGAATCACTCTTCTTCCCAGCTGGGACGCCTGTCCATCACAATTGGCAGTCAGAAGGTGTGCGTGACTCATAGCCAAGAGTCAGGCCTTAGTGGAATAGTCATCCTAGGAAGTCTTACATTTCAATGTTAATTTGACTTGGGATTTTTATGACTACTCCAAAGACAGGAGTCTCTGTTAAAAATTTTGTAGCTGCTCTCACTGACCAGCAGGCTTATGGTCAATTGAAGAACCAGGCACCAGTGGACAAGACTTAAAATGTACCTAAGCCCTATCTCATAAGTGCTCACCTGGGGCATCATGTATAAATGGTGCGTATGAACAAAAAGGTTGCGAACGAACATTTCCACATGGTCAAACTATTCTAAATATAATAGCTGCTTTAGCGTTGTTACTTTCACTGCACCTTCTTCTTCTTCTTTCAGCTGCTCCCGTTAGGGGTTGCCACAGCGGATCATCTTTTTCTACATTATTCACACTGCACCACTCAGAGTATTTATATCACTGTATCTGAGTGGGGAATCACAGATCTACAGCAGCTGACTGGAAAAAGAATTATCGGTATACAGCATCAAGTATACGCTGCCTCAGCCATGCTGTCTACTGAACTGCTCTCACACGGCAAACGCTTCAGAGCCTTTCCTGTACGGACCTCGCGGTGCAGAAACAGTTTCATCCCAAGAACTATAAACACACTCAATCAGTCCATCAAGTGCTCCTTGTAGAACTCTTTGTACTTATTAGTACAATCACCTCATTGTAAACTTGCGATACAGTTGTAATATTGCATAACCTGAGCCACTTTATAAAGCGTACATTTACAAATGATGACAATATAATTTTTAACATGAAATGCTGCTCTTTTTGATCTACATGCTTCTGTCAGGTCAGATTATCTCGAGGCATAACATGAACTACCACAGCTATGCTGTGGACACGCAACTGTATTTATCAATAGCACCTGATGACCCCAAATCTGTTGTTTCACTAACACAATGTCTTACTTGTGTTTCTGAGTAGATGAGTAGCAATTTTCTCAAGCTAAATAAAGAAAAAACTGAAATTTTAGTGGTTGGCAATAATGGATATAATGAGGTTATTAGAAATATACTTGATGCATTAGGATTAAAAGTCAAGACGGAGGTAAAGAATTTAGGGGTAACTGTTGACTGTAATCTGAATTTTAAATCACATATTAATCACATCACTAGGACAGCATTTTTTCACTTAAGAAACATAAGTATAGTTAGACCTCTTGTCATTGAAAGATGCTGAGAAATTAGTTCACGTTTTTGTTTTAAGTCGACCAGATTACTGTAACGCACTCCTCTCAGGACTACCCAAGAAAGACATAAATCGACTGCAACTAGTGCAGAATGCAGCTGCTAGAATCCTAAGTAGGAAAAGAAAATCCGAGCAAATCTCTCCAGTTTTGATGTCACTACACTGGTTATCTGTGTCATTCAGGATTGACTTTAAAATTCTGCTTATGGTTTACAAAGCCTTAAATAATCTCGCTCCATCTTATATATCGGAATGTCTGACACCTTATATACTAAATCGTAACCTTAGATCCTCAAATGAGTGTCTCCTTAGAATTCCAAAAGCAAAACTTAAAAGTGGTGAGGTGGCCTTCTGCTGTTATGCACCTAACATCTGGAATAGCCTGCCAATAGGAATTTGCCAGGTTTATACAGTGGAGCACTTTAAAACACTGCTGAAAACACATTAGTTTAACATGGCTTTGTCATAACTTCATTTTAATTTAATCCTGATACTCTGCATATTCAATTATTTATCATTACTAATCATGGTGGCTCCAAAATCCGTACTAACCCCTTCTCTCTCTTCCTACGCCACCACCACCTAATCAAAGCACCATGATGTCCCTACATTGATGGATTAAAAGCCAGAAGTCCATGTGACTGTCATCATCAAGTCATTCCATGAAAACCCTGAATACAATGAGGACCTGATCATTTATGATAGGTAGAATGCCTAGAGGGGGCTGGACGGTCTCATGGCCTGGAACCCCTGCAGATTTTATTTTTTCTCCAGTCGTCTGGAGAATTTTTTGTTTTTTCTGTCCTCCCTGGCCATCGGACCTTACTTTTATTCTATGTTAATTAGTGTTCTCTGATGTTAATTCTTACTTTGTCTTTTTTCTCTTTCTTCATCATGTAAAGCACTTTGAGCTACATTATTTGTATGAAAATGTGCTATAGAAATAAATGTTGTTGTTGTTGTACACACAGATTTATGCATCTGAAAGTTTTTGTGTGTAAGCACATTTCTGCTTTTGTCCGTATGCCATGTTATAGTGTGAATTCTTCTCGCAGTGTTATGCATGAGGTCCCTGGTCACTAAGGTCTAAGCGCCTTATGCTAGGTCACCATTGCTTACACAAGGCTTTGTTCCAAGGGGGGCTTGTCAACAGCACAACTACTCACATTTCAATATGAACACTTAGCCACCCAGAGAAGAGTTCTTTTCCTGTTCCTTTAACACAAATCTTGCTTTGGGGTCACGCAATGATGTACTAGCAAACTTATGATTTATAGACCCCCATCTTGGCCCTTAAAAAAAGGCCCCACAGCCAGTTTTGTGACCAGCGGTGACTTGTCAGCCCATGTGGTCCAAGCAGCCGGAGGTTAAAATGGCTCTGTGTTACAGAGAATTTTGTAAGACGTCACCCCCAAGTGAATAAGCACAGCCTCCCTGGTTTTCTCATTCTTTTATTTCTTTTCTTTTCTGACACTCCTTGCAAAAGACAGCAAGTTGTGAGATGCATGCGGCAACTTTGTATAATTTGAAAGGCTTGTTTTTCACAGCGGGAACGCGGATAAATCTGGTCATTAATGAAGACTCCAGTCAGACACTCTCTTGCTCCTTCCATTCAATCCCAGAGTAGATAATTCTACCCTGTCGAGTTAGAAGACGATATAATAGTGCTGGGGGAGGGAACAGGAAGGGCTGACACCCTCCCACCTCTCCTTCCCTCGCAACATGCAGCCCCCAGCATGTCCACCACGTGCCTCTAGGCAAGTCCTCACCAGCAGTGGCACACAGGACAGGCAGTGGCAATGTGTCTGCCCCTCTCTGACGACTTGCAATCACCGCCCTTTGTGAGTTTCAACTCCAAAATGTTTGAGGAGGATATTGCAGAAGAAAGAAGCAGTTCTGGCCATGTCTGCTGTTCCAAAGCTATGAGTTAATTCAGCGGGGCTTCAGGCAAGGGGTATACTTGGCATACCCCACGTAAGGACAGGTGAACTGAAGCTGTGACTGTAGAAACAGCTGGCCAGGGGGCTCAAGGTCCTCCACAAGGCAGTGCTGAGCACTCACCTAATGACAAACACAAACACACACAGACTCACACACTTCACATTCTCTGACTCATCTAATGCAGATCATGGGCTTGGGTCGCTGAAACTTAACTGGGCAACATCAAGAGCAAGGCAAGAGCAAGCAATGGGCGAGGTGGCAGTGCGGGGTACTTATGCACACATCCTAACTCATTCATATCTGGCCATTTTAGAGTTGCCAGTTAACCAAGCATGTATGCCTTTAAGATGTATGAGAAAAAAACAGAGAAAATCAACACTGACGTATTGAGAATGTGCACTGATTGGAAGCAAATACAGAACATAAGAGTAATGGTGAGTGCTGCTTCCTCAAAGGAAAAGCGTCCTCGGTTCAGATCACATCCTCATCACTACGTGTGCTGTTCACATAATTCGAAATTCCAAAGACACACATGTTAGGTTGACTGGAGGGCTTTAAGGGGGTGTGATGGATCGCTACATTGTGTAGGACTCACATTGGTGGCCTAAAACCTAAAACTGGATACAAGTGTGTTAAAAGCTGAATACACATCCATCCATTCGTCCATCCACCTTCTAAGCCTGATTATTATGAGTGGGGTCTCAGGAGACCTAGAGTCGATCCCAGTAGGCACTGATCACAAGGCAGGAAAAATTCAATGGAGAGGGCACACGACCATCACAGGATAAATATATATACATATATATATATTGTAAAAGCCTCAGCTGGGGCACCACCTGTTAACCCTGTTTAAAGATGGTGGTAAAAGACTGAAAATAAAGTGCACACACTGGAACAAACCTGGCACAAGCCGAAACAGAACAAATCAAACCTGAAGGAACGTCCTGTCCGCTTTAAAAGATGGTCAAAAAATGGACCCTGATTTCCAGTGCCTTCTGGATTTTTAGAGCACAAACCTGGAAGGGCGGGGCTTCAGGAAAGAAGCGGAAACTGGATCACATGACTTCTGGCAGTGAGCTTCAGAACTGCAGGCAGAAATGGAGAGGTGATTAGTGACATTGCCAGCTCTTTGCTCGGGGTGGTATTCTTTGTTTTAAAGGAACTCTGAAGATGTCCCCAATGTGTGCATGCCTGACACTACATATATGTATAATATATATTTATGCATGCACACACACACACACACACGCACACACACATATATATATATACTGCTCAAAAGAATTAAAGGAACACTTTTTAATCAGAGTATAGCATAAAGTCAATGAAACTTATGGGATATTAATCTGGTCAGTTAAGTAGCAGAGGGGGTTGTTAATCAGTTTCAGCTGCTGTGGTGTTAATGAAATTAACAACAGATACACTAGAGGGGCAACAATGAGATGACCCCCAAAACAGGAATGGTTTAACAGGTGGAGGCCACTGACATTTTTCCCTCCTCATCTTTTCTGACTGTTTCTTCACTATTTTTGCATTTGGCTACAGTCAGTGTCACTACTGGTAGCATGAGATGATACCTGGACCCTACAGAGGTTGCACAGATAGTCCAACTTCTCCAGGATGGCACATCAATACGTGTCATTGCCAGAAGGTTTGCTGTGTCTCCCTGCACAGTCTCAAGGGCATGGAGGAGATTCTAGGAGACAAGCAGTTACTCTAGGAGAGCTGGAGAGGGCAATAGAAGGTCCATAACCCATCAGCAGGACCAGTATCTGCTCCTTTGGGCAAGGAGGAACAGGATGAGCACTGCCAGAGCCCTACAAAATGACCTCCAGCAGGCCACTGGTGTGAATGTCTCTGACCAAACAACCAGAAAGACTTCATGAGGGTGACCCAAGGGCCCCATGTCCTCTAATGGGCCCTGAGCTCAATGCCCAGCAGCATGCAGCTCGATTGGCATTCGCCATAGAATACCAGAATTGGCAGATGCACCACTGGTGCCCTGTGCTTTTACAGATGAGAGCAGGTTCACCCTGAGCACGTGACAGAAGTGAAAGGGTCTGGAGAAGCCATGGAGAACATTATGCTGCCTGTAACATCATTCAGCATGAGCAGTTTGGTGGTGGGTTAATGATTGTCTGGGGAGGCATATCCATGGAGGGTCACACAGACCGCTACAGGCTTGACAAAGGCACCTTGGCTGCCATTAGGTATCAGGATGAAATCCTTGGACCCATTGTCAGACCCTATGCTGGTACAGTGGCTCCTGGTGCACGACAATTCCTGGCCTCATGTGGTGAGAGTATGCAGGCAGTTCCTGGAGGATGAAGGAATTGATACCATTGACTGGCCACCACACTTTCCTGACCTAAATCCAATAGAACACCTCTGGGACATTATGTTTTGGTCCATCCAATGCCACCAGGTTGCACCTCAGACTGTCCAGGAGCTCAGTGATGCCCTGGTCCAGATCTGGGAGGAGATCCCCCACAACACCATCTGTCATCTCATTAGAAGCATGCACCGATGTTGTCAGGCATGTATACAAGAACACAGGGGCCATACAAAGTGCTGCGTACAATTTTGAGTTGCTGCAATTAAATTTTGGCAAAATGGACTAGCCTGACACATAATGTTTTCACTCTGATTTTTGGGGCGTCTTTGAATTCAGAGCTCTGTAGGTTGATCATTTTCATTTCCATCAAACGATGTGGCATCCTTTCGTTCCTAACACATTACCCAGTCTATATCAGTATAGATATCTAGGAGGATTTCTTTTTCCCATTGAGATCTGATGTGTTTTCAAAGTGTTCCTTTAATTTTTTAGAGCAGTTTTATATTGTCACAGATGGCCGGGGTTCTTGTCCAGCCAGGACACCTCTTCATTCTATGGACCGGGGGAACACGCCTATTCAGGACAGTACCTTCCCCGGAACGCTAGATGGCTGCCCCCCTGGGTTGTATCAGGGCCACGGGTATGGGATTTTGGAACTCAAGCCTGTTGGGGTCTGTGGCCACCACCAGGGGGCACTGCAGTTGTTCCTGAGCCCATGTGGGTGGTTCTTCCGACACACCTGGAAGTACAGCCGGAAATGGGTCATTAAACACCTGGAGCATTTCTGGGTGGGCTATAAAAGGAGCCAGCAGCCACCACTCCGGGAACCAGACATGGGAGGAGGGAGACAAAGCTTGCCAGAGAGGAGTGGAGGAGACAAAGAAGAGAAAAGTATTGTTGTGTTTGTGCCGTGTTTGTGAGACTGTGTTGTGTCTGTGGGAACGGGGAAGGCATTGCCCACAGGTGAAGAAAAAGTTATTAAAACATTTGTTTGTTTTATCAGTGTGCCTCCTGTGTCTGTCCATGTTGGGCTGAGCACTCGTATAGAGCCTTTGTCACAATATATATACAGAAAAATACTTCGCGCTGTACATTTATATTTGCATTAAGTTAGATTAGACTAGATTAGATTAGATTAGATAAACTTTATTAATTGCAAGTGGGAATTTAAATGCATGCAACAGCAGAAATATAAAAAAAGATACCAACTCACACATTGATCAATATAATTAATTAATTGTTAGATAAATAAATGATTATTGGCAGCATTGTGGCGCAGTGGTAGCATGTTCTCTCCGTGTCTGCATGGGTTTCCTCCGGGTATTCTGGTTTCCTCCCACAGTCCAAACACATGCAGGTTAGGTGGATTGGCGATTCTAAATTGTGCTTGTGTGTGGTTGTGTGTGTGTGCACGCCTTGCGGTGGGCTGGCGCCCTGCCTGGGGTTTGTTTCCTGCATTGTGCCGTGTGTTGGCTGGGATTGGCTCCAGCAGACCCCCGTGACCCTGTAGTTAGGATATAGCAGGTTGGATAATGGATGGATGGATAAATGATTAATAACAATATATTTTGCAAAATAAAAATGAGTCAAATTCAAAAGTGTAAGTATTTTTTCTGGGACTTCAGGAGGAAGAATTGAACTGCCTGTCAGCAGTGGGCAGAAGCACTTCTTGGCACACCATGGAGGAATAAGCCTGTGGCTAAAAGTACTCTAAGACAGCACCTCCTGGAGGGGAAAGAGGGGATTTCTCATAATGTCTTCCAATTTTGGAACAAAAAAATCATCTTGGATCCTTTTTCTTTTTGCCTTACTTTAAGGCCTTTGAATTAGTTTGTTATATTTTATGATATTATTGCAGTATCATTGTGTTTATTTTGTTTAGGGAAAGGCTTTTAGATAGACACTGAACTCTCTGCTTTGTTTCACTTAGCCTTGATTCCTGATTTAATATTTTAGGTGTTATGATTGTTAGCCAAGTCAGAGGTTTTCTTTCTTTTACATTTTCTTGCTTTATAGTCATTTTGTTATGTGTTCAAACCAAAGTGTGTGTATATTTATTTATCCACTTACTGTACATACTTATTTACCTATTCATGTATTTATTAATTAAAGGGATTCTGAAATTATCTATATATCTATCTATCTATGTTGTAAACATTATTTTATTTTTGAAAATGTTCATATTTTGAATTGCTATTTGTATACATTTTGAAACATTATTATTTTGGGTCTTATCCTCCACTACATAGTAATTTTCTCAAGCTAAATAAAGAGAAAACTGAAATTTTAGTAATTGGCAATAATGGATTCAATGATGTTATCAGAAATAAACTTGATGCATTAGGATTAAAAGTCAAGATGGAGGTAAAGAACTTAGGGGTAACTGTTGACTGTAATCTAAATTTTAAATCGCATATTAATCAGATCACTAGGACAGCATTTTTTCACTTAAGAAACATAGCAAAAGTTAGACCTCTTATCATTGAAAGATGCTGCGAAATTAGTTCACGCGTTTGTTTTCAGTCGACTAGATTACTGTAACGCACTCCTCTCAGGACTACCCAAGAAAGACTTAAATCGACTGCAACGAGTGCAGAGTGCTGCTAGAATCCTAAGTAGGAAAAGAAAATCCGAACACATCTCTCCAGTTTTGATGTCACTACACTGGTTACCTGTGTCATTCAGGATTGACTTTAAAATTCTGCTTATGGTTTATAAAGCCTTAAATAATCTCGCTCCATCTTATATATCAGAATGTCACCTTATATTCCAAATCGTATCCTCCGGTCCTCAAATGAGTGTCTCCTTAGAATTCCAAGAACAAAACTTAAAAGAAGTGGTGAGGCGGCCTTCTGCTGTTATGTACCTAAAATCTGGAATAGCCTGCCAATAGGAATTTGCCAGGCTAGTACAGTAGAGCACTTTAAAACACTGCTGAAAACACATTACTTTAACATGGCCTTCTCATAACCTCATAACTATTCATGGTGGCTCTAAAATCCGTACTGACCCCAACTCTCTCTTCTGTTTCTTTTTCTGGTTTCTTTGTGGTGGCGGCCTGTGCCACCACCACCTACTCAAAGCATCATGATGCACCAACATTGATGGACTAAAAGCCAGAACTCTACGTGACCATCATCATCAAGTCCTTCCGTGAGAACCCTAAATACAAAGAGGACTGTTTCATTTATGTTAGGTAGACTGCCCAGAGGGGACTGGGCGGTCTCAGGGTCTGGAATCCCTACAGATGTTTTTTTTTTTTGTTTTTTTTTTCCAGCCGTCTGGAGTTTTTTTGTTTTTGTTTTTTCTGACCCCCCTGGCCATTGGACCTTACTCTTATTCTATGTTATTAATGTTGACTTATTTTATTCTCTGACTGTATCTTTTATTTTTATATTCTTCATTATGTAAAGCACTTTGAGCTACATTTTTTTGTATGAAAATGTGCTATATAAATAAATGTTGTTGTTGTTGTTGTTATCATTCTAGGTACTTTTGCACTGCCTCGGCTGTATAGTTGTTAGTGACGATGTCTGCCATGACTGCCATATATTTAATGTGTGACCTCACTGATGATACCACTGGTGAAGATGACAGTTTTTTTAATTCATCCAAGTTTCTAGATAGAAAACCAGCTGTTGGCAGTGAGTATAGTTGGGTTCAAGTGTCACTAGGGAGATGATAATTCTGCCTGAACTTTGACTTGGATTTGTGGTTAGAGATTTGGGTTTTGATATTTGCTTGATGTGTTTTTTTTATTTCTGTTTGCTTTAAAGAGCATTTTTGGTTTTCATCCTTTGGGCCAGTGAAGCAGTTCTACCCAACATCAACCTACCTTTTTCCAGCTCTGGAAGAACTTTGGTTATGAAAATGGTTTGACCTTTAGTTTGTTCCTGTCTTGCTCTCTTGATAAACAATTTACCAGCTGAGTTTTGTTTTCCAGTGCTCTTTTTGGGCATTACAGATTTAAATGAGGTTTATTTAAACCTTTAGATAGACATTTAGACAGTGTGACAGATAGGGGCCGCTATCGCTCCCTTGAACCCCTGTCCACGACTCCAGACACCAGGTAAAAGTCCAATAATTGACTTTATTAAATTGCCACAGTGCACAAAGCACCCTCTCCTCCACTATATTCATACAAATCAATAACCAATCACAAATAAACAATCCTCCAACTCCCAGACGCATTGCCACCCTTCCACCCAGCTCAGCTCGCCGTCTGGGAGCTCTCATAGTCCTTTTATATTCCCTGACCCGGAAGTGTTCCTAATCCCCAGTCCATGTGATCTTGTATCACTTCCGGGTCAGGTAAAAAGTCCTTTTCTTCACCCCGGAAGCACGTCATTCCCCTTGTCCATGTGACTCGAACGTTCTTCCGGGTCGTAGGGTAAATACCCATTGTTCCCCCCTGTAGCGTCCTCTAGCAGCCCCCATGGCATCCAGCAGGGCTGCGTATAAAAACTACAATGTCTATGATGCCCTGCTGGTCTTCGGGGGACCTCCATACTGCACTCCACCTGGTGGCTTGGGGGTTTTGGCCGGGATAAACGGCCGGCTATATACCACAACAACTTAATCTGAGAAGTTTCTGATGCAGTGCCCAAGTCAAAGGGCAGGCGTTACTGTGCTGTACAAACACATTATGTTTCCAAACATGACGACTGAGTCTCATGTGAAGCATACGTGTTACTGACACCATATCTGAGGATTATTGTGAAAGCAATCAAACCAGGAAGTCAATTTGAAAAGCAAGAAATATAATTAGTCAGATTGGAGGAAGATGACTGGGAAAGCAAAACAAAAACAGGCAAACAAGAACCAAAACGACTGGCTAGGAATGTAAATCAAAGTAAGAAAGAGTTCAAATTCCAACTTCTATAAAGAAACTCCACCAAAGGGATTAAGAAGAGTGTGACAGGCACCATATTTATATAATCACATGGTGTGACATCATCATCACGGTGTCACCTACAGTCACATGACCCGAAACAAGATAGCATTGCAGTAAAAAAAATGTAAAGCTTAAAAATGGAATCTGCATTATAAAACCCCCCAAATTAAGTACAACTATGCATTTAACTTTCAGTTCAGGTGATGCTTACAAAAGGCATTGATTACCACTTAATTATTCTTGTTATTGATTCTGAGATCTTCAATGTCATTAATTTTTCAGTACAAATTAATTTTTCAGGAAATTCATTTCCTGCGTCCATTGGGCATTTGTGTTCTAATTTGATTTGGAGCCGCATATTCAAACAGGGAACCAGCTGTTAAACATTCCGAAAACTCATTTTCCTGTAGCTGATAAAAGTCCTATTTTTCTCTTGTTTCATTTGGTCGCGGTGCCTTGACAGTACTGTGGAAATAAACCTCTCTTGTGAGGGACATTCTTACAGTATAATTAATTAATCAGCATTCCCTCTCCAGTCTGATTCCAGTCGGGACTGGCTGAGCTTTACACCACGCGCTTATTACAAGACATGATGATGAAGGAGACAACAGAGCAGTGTTCACTGTTTCATAGGAATCGTACCCCAGCAAAATGTGCTTAGTGTTTGGAAAGCAACATTTGTGTAAATATTTTTAAATAATTCTAAAATGATCTTGAAAAGAACAAATGACACAGTCAATAGACACTTACATGTTTAGTCTCATCTAAAGCTAAAGGTCTCATCCAGAGGTAGAGCACATGTACTGCTCCTGTCACACATGCGTGCCACAGAGTCACCTTCTGGGCTCACCTAAAGTAAGTAATAATTACTATTCCTTTGACTTTGGGTGGAGTGGCGGCTCTGAGGCTAAGGATTTGCACTGCATTCGGAAGGTTTCTAGTTTGAATTCCGTAAACACCAAAAGTGACTCTACTTCATTAGTCCCTTGAGCAAGACCCCTAACCTGCACTTGCTGCGTCCTGGGTATGACGTTAACCTGCATGTAGGCCCTCCAAACTGCAGGGAAAATTGCTGGGGGTTGGTGGAAGAATTGGCACTCCGGCCTCCACAAAAAACTGAACTTGTGTGGTGCTGAGGTGTCACCCATCGCATGGCTGCACTC
Organism: Polypterus senegalus; assembly: GCF_016835505.1. Taxonomy (NCBI): domain Eukaryota; kingdom Metazoa; phylum Chordata; class Cladistia; order Polypteriformes; family Polypteridae; genus Polypterus; species Polypterus senegalus. The sequence continues at coordinate 114,692,031 of NC_053163.1, forward strand.
AGGTCCTAATCTGGGATCCTGAGTTGGTTTGTCATTTGGTGGGTGCAGCAATGCGCTGTATCAGCACGTGCTCCTAACCTCTCTTTGACTTTAATTTTCTAACCATTATTTCAAATATCCCTACTTAATAAATCAATGTACATGTTACAATACACTTGAACTTGAAAAGCAGACAAACCTATTAGCATACAGAACTTTGATTGTTGTCTGTGTTCCTTGACTTGTCTTCAAGTTTGAACCAGACAAGATATTAAAGAGCCCAGGAGATATTCTACTATCATGCATGCACGCCAGACAGTCAAATTGCAGAATCACCTGTAATAAGTAATACCATGCCAGGCTGAGAGGGGGAGCTGCTGCTAACAGACTTGTCTCAATCTTCCCTCACCATCTGGAGAAACCACCTCTTGAGGGCACCAAACAGAACGAAGCTCTGCCTGTTACGGTCTGCAGTATATAAAAGCAAGAGGATGGCATCACATTTTGATGTGGACCCGGCTCTCAAGGTTCCTTTCACAAGAGATCTATTTCTCTCTAAAAGCCAGCACAGTGAAGTGCTTATTTTTCATTATTTTCTGTTTTGTTCTAAATTTAAAAGGGGTTTGTTGCCTAGTTGGCACCCCAAACATCATTTTGTCCTGCAAACATCAATGCGCTCTACTGCAATCCCCTCCGGTGGTCATATGTGGCCCATTATATATCATTAAGGATCGTCTGTTTGGGAAAAGAGAAAGCAGAAGAAGAAAGGTGGCAAATGAAAGAAGAATAGGCTAGTAAACAGCCAGCAAGAGCAAACAGGGGGCCAAACCATAGAAAAGACCACCAGCCCCCCTTGATGGCTTATTTTGAGGGTACTGAACAGATGCTGTTTATGTAAAGACCCAATCAGCCTTTTACACTTGTCCAAAGTGAGACATGTCATGGGAGTCAAGATTAGCAATATTATCTTTCAATAAATAAGTAAACAATTTTATCGGCTTAGGCGTAAAATCACAATCACGCAATTCAGTCTGATGACGCCAACCTTTGGAATGTAAAGCATGTTAGACGAACAGAGTGAAGAATGATAGTCCCATTCTGTCATACCATCATTGGTTTAGAGTGGCCAAAGGATGTTGTATCCATTGTGGAATGTGGCCCAGACACAGACAGACGGACAACGGTTTGTCACCCAGCACACACATATTTATTATATACACTATTTACAATCAGTCAAATCTGTGCACAAACCCAGAGCACCAATCCCCCAAAGTCCAGGCCTCGCAGTCCAGTGCATGTCTTCTGGCTGCCTCCACTCCTCACTCTCTAGTCTCCCGTCTCCTAACACCCGACTTTTGACTACGAACGAAGGGTAGGCAGCCCCTTCTATACCAGCCTGGATGGGCTCCAGCTGCTTCCTGGCACTCCTCCGCGGACACTCCCCCGTGTGGCGGAAGTGCCAGCTGTGCACCCGGAAGCCCTCCGGGTGTCCCCTGTCTTCTTCCCCCCAGCACTTCCTGGTGTGGCGGAAGTGCTGAGTTCCAGGGCTCTTCAGGCACTGGGGCGCCCCCTGGCAGTGACCACGGGCCCCTACAGGGTTGAGCTTCCAAGCTCTTCACCCGTGTCCCCCAGTGCAACCAGGGCGGTCACTCCCTCGTGGTCTGGAAGAGGCACAAGCCCTCCTCCGGTCCTCCTGGGCATTCCGGCTGGGTACCACCCCCAGCCGTCCGCCACACCATCCATGACATTTTCCACTTGTTAGTACACTGCCAGCTAGTGATGTGGTCATCTCCTCAAAGGAGGATAACACATTGACAGTGACCTCATGCTTTTACTAAAAGTCTGCCCAGAAATCTGTGAGCACACACTGAAATGTGAAGGTGAGAGGTCACTACTCTGAAAACTCTGATAGATCGTCAGCGTGGCATCAGTCATGAAGAACAGTTAGGTGAATGTCACGGCAGTCCTCATTGTTACCAGCTAACGTACTGCAGTCAGCAGCATGAAGGCCTCCACACATCAGACACCTTACATATAAGTCTGTCCAGATGACGACTTGTGGTGTTTTGTACATTTTACATCCCTATGGAGTAAGCGATCTTCATTATACATCACAATTAAACTAGATAATGAGAAATGGGTTAAAGTTATTCATTCTTCTAACAGTTTGTACTCATTCAATTCCTGTTTCATTTTCAGTTTATTTTTGGATGGCACTCCTCAACTGACTACAGACTGCACAGTTTTACAATATTGATATTATAGCACCATACACCATTTACATACATGAACACAGAGTAAATTTCAACTTGATTAATGTACACAAATCGTCGAGTCCTTTGATATCATAATTGAGATATGGCCAGTTGACAAAACAGGAAAAGTAAAAGCGGCAGTCAGCATTTCATTGATGGACAATGAAATAGTAAAAGCTCTGAACTTGCATTTGTCTTACGTTTTCACATGTGAAGAAGTGGATAGCCTTCCTTGTCACAGAAAAGTACTTATTGATTTGGAAATTCAAGAGAGGTAGCTCTGCCGCCTCACAGTTAGGACACCCGGGTTCGCTTCCCAGGTCCTCCCTGCGTGGAGTTTGCATGTTCTCCCCGTGTCTGCGTGGGTTTCCTCCAGGTGCTCTGGTTTCCTCCCACAGTCCAAAGACATGCAGGTTAGGTGCATTGCCGATTCTGAATTGTCCCTAGTGTGTGCTTGGTGTGTGGGTGTGTGTGTGCCCCGCAGTGGGCTGGCACTCTTCCCAGGGTTTGTTTCCCGTCTTGCTCCCCGTGTTGGCTGGGATTGACTCCAACAGACCCCCGTGACCCTTGTGACAGATTAGGGTTATTGCTCGCACCCTTTTACCCTCAGACACCACGTCAGACACCAGATAAAAGTCCAATTATTATTTATTATTATAATAATGTGCACAAAGCACGCTCTTCTCCACAATTCCCAATAAACAAACAATACTCAAATAACCAAATCCTCCAATCTCCCAGACGCTTAGCCACCCTGCCTCCCAACTCAGCTCATTGTCTGGGAGTTCCCATGATCCTTTTATACTCCCTGACCCAGAGGTGTTCCTGCCCAACAGTCCACAAGTCCTTATTCCTTCTGGGTCAGGGTAAATAGTCCTTTCTCACCCGAAGCCCGTCGCTCTTCCTATGACGAACTTCCGGGTCATAGGGCACGAAGAACTCTTTCGGTCCTCCCTGCAGCTCCCTCTTGTGGCCCCCATGGCATCCAGCAGGGCGGTGCATAAAAACTCCATAGTCCATGATGCCCTGCTGGTCTTCTGGGGACCTCCATGCTGCAAGGAGGGCTCCACCTGGCGGCTTGGGGGTATTGGCCGGGATAAACAGCCGGCCATCCTCCACACCCTGTAGTTAGGATGTAGCAGGTTGGATAATGGATGGATGGAATTCTAGAGAGGAAAGTATTGTATAGATTTAAAAGGTTCAAATCAATCAAATTATAGTGGCCATTTATTCACAAGTGTTAAAAAGCTTAGAGAGTACATATATAAGCATTTCATGTACATTTTTCAAAAATCACTGCACCCTGGGGAAATTCTTACAGAAGCAAGCAAATATTTATTGCATCATGCTAAAAAGATGATACATATACTGGATATCCTTGAATTTCAATTGTATCCTTTCATCCGTGGATGTGAAGACTTTCAATAGCTTAGGCAGGCAAGCTTTGCAAGTGCAGGAGTGGCACCAAGTGTTGAATGAAACAGGGAAATTGAGAAGAGAAACAGAATCGAACAGGATCAGTATCAGGTGTGACCAGATACAGTAATGACAGGTCATGAAAAGTACAGTTTGATCGCCAACCTGGTCATCCCATTTAATTAACTGAAAATGCCCAATAGAAACAACTCTTGGCATTTATGCTTCTTGCCCTCAGGCATAGCTTAAACAAATGGGTTTGGCTCTAGCTGCAGATTCAGGGTTTATCTGACAGAAGCTCTGTTCTGTGGGTCGCTCTGGTTGCAAAAGACACCTACTTCAGGGCAGCTGGGTTTCTTATAGCTGGGGAACAGGAAGGGGCAGAGCGAAGTGCCCTCACTGGATGGTTTCTTGGTGCTGAGGGCAGAGACGTAGAAGAGAGTTTTAGCAAAAGAGAGCTTTATTACATACCTCGATCAAGCTTGTGTGGAGATCTTCCAACATGTATGAGTGACATGAGTCATAATGATTTGGATGTAGATATTTTAGCAATTAAGAAACAACAACTTAGCAACTACAGTTTATCAGTAGCTCTATTTAGAATATTCTAGACAAAAGGAACAGCCCTAATTCAAAATAGAAAATGGACAGGTATGAGAATAGTAGTATTCATCATAACCAAAGGTCAAGTCCAAAAGAATCCTACTTTGAAACTAAAACAACAAAACAGCAAAAAAGGTTTGGGGCGCCAGGGGTGACCCCTTGTAACGTCCGGGTGTAAATGTTGCAAAGTAAGGAATTCAAGTGAAATGATGTCAGTGCAGATGTGGTGCGGCTCTTTCTTAGCCAGCAAAGTTTCTTCGCAGTAAAGTCATTCTGGACAGAAGCTAGGTCTCGAATGACGAAGACTGCACATGTCATACATTTTATGGAGCACAGTAAATAGAAGGGGAGTGGCTTCTATTGTTTAGTGAGGAAGTGATGTCAACAGTCCTCCGGAAAGTTCTCTTCGACTCTAAACAGAAACGGATTTAATGGCGGCATCACATTGAATTCCTCTTCCTATATTTAAGGACACACCCAAACCCGTGAGGCGCACCCGAGACCACCGTATATGACATTACCTTCACTTTGAGACTCTTCTGAATTGGAGGTTTGGTTCAGTTTAATACTACGTTAACAAAGCATGGGCATTAGCATGTTAAACTAGCAACCAGCATAGCAACCACCAGCAATAGGCCCTGAGTCGTGGGAAAGTGTTGCAGTAAATAGGTAATAATTAATTAACCAAGAGAAAAATAATATGAAAACATATAAATTGAGCAAATTAACATTCATGACTTATTTTTACAAAAAATCTTAAATAAACAAAAATGTGATATCTCAGTTTTTGATGAAGTAAATAAACAAACATTTCAAATGGTTCAGCATTCAAAACTGTTGCCTGAGCCCCGAATGCACCGATGCCAGGCATCTCTTTTCTCATTTCTCACTTCTGCACAGTTTGGAAAGTACCATGGCATTTGTACACTTGGGCACGCGCAGACTGCTGGGTAGTGCTCTGACTCCTTTCTACTGCACAGTGTTCTTTGGGTATTGGTTTATTTGAAAATATCAGCTGTCGTTACATTATTCATTCCCTTTACAGTCCCCCATCGTCAGCCTGTCCAGAGTCCTACCACTTGCTAAATGACAGGATTGGCTCTTCATGGCTGTGCTTAGAGTCTCATGAAGAGCAGAAACAGCAAAAAATGTGGCTGATGATAAATCTTTCAAGGTACTTTTTGTAAAATGTGGAAACAATCAAATGGCATTTGCCTTTTAAAGACATTTGGGAGTGTGGCACTATGGGAACCATGCTGGGATGAAAGGCCTGGACCATCTGGACCAATTTAGCAAACACATTTTTTCTTTTTGTAGCTCTGGGAATTTTGTTAAATAATTATGGACTTAGTTGTTTAATTTGACAGTGTGCTGTGTTTGCTTCACTGTTTAATTACTCGCACACTTTATTTTAGTGTTAATTATGGAAAGCAGGTGGTGTTGCCCTCTGGTGGGTGAAAGGAGGGGAGCTATATAACACAAAACAGAGAAGGGGGAGGAGGATTCTGATAAGGCGAACATGATGGGCTTGTCAGCATATCGAGGGGTGGTCAGCCATAAAGAGTTTGGGGTGTGAGAACGAAGACCCCGCTATCAGTGTAGAGGCCAAGGACTCACCGATTATCAGGGTGGGGACACCCCTGTTGCTGTTTCACAAGACGACTTTCATCTTTCTCTTGGGCCTCTGCTATGCTGATTGTTTATTTATTTTGGTAATGAAAGGCTATTTTTAATGGAAGAAAAGGCTCATTCCTGTCTTTTCAATTGGCGCACAACGTGTTGTGTTTAAATCTTTGGAGTCGTTACTTTGTAAAGCAGCATCTGGAAGAATGAGTCTCAGAGGTAACATGATGAAAGGGAGCGCTTGAATGAAACGCAGGGATGAAAGTGCTAATAAGGAAGGCCTCTTGTTATTGTTGGTGCCGCTCTTGTTTTCTTTGCCTTTCCTCTCTCTTTTTGACTTCCCGGCTCTGCCGAGTCACCGTCGCTGAGGCCAAACTCGCTTTGTGCTTCACTCTCTCCAAATCTCCTAGGATCACTAGGGCTCCGATGACTCCATTCGCAGCATTTGAGACGCCTGAAACTATCTGAATAAGGAGTGAAAGAAGCAGGTGACACAAGATGGAAACGTTCATAATGGCAAAGGAACAAGGAACGTATGCGTGAAACAGACTGTGGAATGGAAAGGTGACACGAGCCTGAATGGGAATGCGAAAGAGGAATTGACACCGATTTGAAATGTGCTCAGGCATCTTAAATAGGCGGACGTGAAAGAGAAATGTCAGAAAAGCAATAAGCAAGTGTAGAATGGTAGAGGTAGGAGGAAGAATGCAGGCAAATAGGAGACAATTAGTGACAAATAAGTAAAATGGTCAAGATAGGGCAAAAAAAAATGGAAAAACATTCAGAAATAGAAAAGATCAAGAATCTGAGATTTGTAAGATGAATTCAAAGCAGGAAAAAAGTAAGCAATGTAATCCAACAGCAAATATGCAAGTCCTGAAAAAAATGGCAGGTAACAAATGTCTAAAACAGAGAAGGAAAGAAAAAGTGACTATTGTAGTCAGAAAAAAAAAATTCAGAGTGTTACAGAGCAGGCAATTAGAAAAGGACAGTTCACATTAGAAAAGTCAGATCAATAAACACCTGAAACACTCACAACTCACAACACACGAGAGGTGAAACAAATAAAAAAGGATTGGGAAACCAAAATGGAATCCCCATTTAAGAGCTCATGTTAGGCTAAGGCACAATGGAAAGTAAAGAATCCCATGTCTTTGGCCACACCAAGGTGTCCTCCGGTGTGGCTTGTACACAATGAACAGGAGGGTTGCCATTTTATAGTAGAGAGCAGGAGAGGTGGAGTCAGGGGTGGGGCTAGGGGAGTGGTCACAGTTCTTGTGCCCAATCATTTCTTTAGAACTGAGAATGAAAAGAGAAGACAAAGGAAGTGGTGGCTGTACAGTGTGACTTTAAAATCATCCTCTGTCAAACACACACCAATCCCACAGGTAAACAGCAACATGAAAAGTCACAACTGAAAATCAGCAATCATTAAAATGTTGTGAACGATCAAGCTGTGCTTTAGCTTTTCCAAGCTTGATTTAATAACAGAGGAAATACACTTTCAGGTAGAAAGTAAATCTGAAGTGGGATCAACTGCACGCTGAGGCTGGAACAATCGATATCTCACGGTAACAAAAATCTTTAAAGCTCTGAAACATACTTTTTATTCTGTTCATTGCCAGGCTGGTCTTTCTGTTCTGAAGATGGTGCATGGCACTGCTGCTCCTGCCTCGTCTTCCATTTGACAGCTTTGTCATGTTTGCTGTGTGTTTAATGCAGGCTCCTAATCGTATTATATAATATTATCTACTGCTGAATTCTGCTCTGTACTTGTAATATTTCTATTGCACTTGTGTTCTGTTCTGTGTATTGTATGGTATTTACCCACTTGTTTTTGACACCCTCTACATGTCCAACCTACTTTGAAAGGGGTCTCTCTTTGAACTGCCTTTCCCAAGGTTTCTTACATATTTTTCCTTACAAGGGTTTTTTTAGGAGAGTCAAGGCTGGGGGGCTGTCAAAATGCAGGGCCTGTTAAAGCCCATTGTGACACTCCTTGTGTGATTTTGGGCTATACAAAAATAAATTGTATTGTATTGTATTGTATTGTACATGAGAATGAATGGCCACTGTGACTTGTTTGATTTGAACCATTTTAATCTACACAACACTTTTCTCTCTAGGATTTCCAAATCAATAAGTACCTTTCTGTGACAAGGAAGGCAATCCACTTCTTCACATGTGAAAACTTAACACAAATGTAAGTTCAGAGCTTTTACTATTTCATTGTCCATCAATTTTATCTCACCCTTTCTGTTTTCTAATACAGCTTCACTTTCTCCTTGGCTGATCTTTTACTACCTGAATATTGAAAGAATCTCTGTGCTTCATCTTTCAACTTGTCTATAATATTTCTCTCTAACTTTTTTGCTCTCCTTAATACCTTTTTGAACTGTTGCCCTCATAAAAAAACTGTTGGCTATACAAAAATAAACGCTAGTTTATTGCATTGTATTGTAAGTCTACAAAAGTTCAGGAATAAAGTCTGTTTGTCAGCACCTTTCTGACTCTTCTTTCTGGAATTCAGAAGCCCAAATGCAACAAGGTGTACATCAGTCGGAGTACAAATGCATAGATGGCAAGCGTCAGAAAGAAAGAAAAAGGCAGAAGGATAATAAAAACAACAAACATACGGAACTGAGGCAAATGCACAAAATCTCAAAAATGGCCAGAACAGGAATTAACAGGAAGTAAAATCAAAGACTCAGAATACAAATGAATAAATGTTCAAAGCAATTAAAAATGGAATAAAATGATGGCAAATGTCCAAGAAAAAAAAGGAAAAGAGAGGTGTCTTAAACAGATCAGAAATTAAGAGGCAATAAATATTACAACAGTCACAACAGTTAAAAAAAGTAGATGACAAATGCAGAAATGGAAAAGACAGGTGGCAGGGGTCAAGACCAGTCAGAAGGATCACGAACCATAAAGAATGTCCAGGGCAAAACATGAAAGAAATGTGACCCCTGTCTGATACAAGCATAAAAACAAATAAAACAATAAACATCTTAAAACAATTAGACTACTAATGAGCAGACAAAAAATGTCTACCACAGTGAGAATCGGAACACACAAATGACAAATGTCTATACCTACATCTGCATTACTGCATCTTCATTTAAAAAGACAGACATTAGTCTTCGTTTTCACCTTTTGACCACACTGCCTCGGTGTTTATAACCCCTGAAAGTGTAGACTTTTGAAAATGCTCACCAGAGCCGTATACTTCTGAAAAGACTGGTCCGGCATTGCAATGTGGACAGGTGAAAATGTGAACTTTTAAAAATGCAGACTCTATTCATGCTCTGATTTGTTCATGATAATTATGTAGACCTTCCACATTTGGATCCTACTCATTAAACCGCCTTATCATTCCACGATTAGTCACCCTTCACAGAAGAAAATCAGGTTCCATCTTAGCAGACATAAGATCTGCTTTCCATAACATTTCTTGTGTTGCTTACCTATATGCATCTAAATTACATTTTCTGAAGTTTGATGCTGCCACACATGCACAAAAGGGAAATAATTTAGTGGCCACTGCAGTGTTTGACAAATCTAGTGGCCGGCAGTATTATTGTCCCTTCAAAGATTTATTTTCACTGATGCCCTCATGCCCAGTGTGGGCAAATGTCTATATCATATGTGTTCTTGGTCATTTGAGTGTATGGCGATACTTTCGCAAAACAATGTGAAAATGCTAGTGTGGATGGAGATAGTTTTCATTTAAAAGCACCATTTTAAAATGAAAACGTACGAGTGTGGATAATGCCTAAGGCTGACAAGGTAAGGGTAGCAATCTATAAAAATCAGAGGAGAAAGAACTGGAAACAAATGTATGAAACAGAACAGGAGTCAGAGAAGCAATCAGGACAACAAATGTCTGCAGCAATCAAGACAGAGAATATCAAATAAAAATATGTCATCAGTCAAAATAAGAAGAGGTGATAAATGATAGAGTCGGGAATGGACTGGCTGCCCTTGATTGAAGAAGTCCGAGTAAAAGACAAACATCTTAAACAAATTGGGAATGACAAGGCAGCTACCTCGAGTGCTAACCATAACTCTTATTAGCAAATAAGGGCAACAGTTCAAAAAGGTATTAGGAAAGCAAAAAAGGCAGTTAGAGAGAAATATTATAGACAAGGTGAAAGATGAAGCACAGAGATTCTTTCAGTATTTCGGTAGTAAAAGATCAGCCAAGGAGGATGTAAAGATGTATTAGAAAACAGAAAGTCAAGTCAAGTCAAGTCAAGTTGGAGAGCATGCACTGGTGCAGTGTGTTGCCGCACTCAATACACAACGAAACAACTCAGGATCACGGTTGGCAACCCCCCAGGTAGACACGCGGTCCAGTCCTACCCTTCGGAAATGACCCTCTATCTGCCACAGCCAGGTTTTACGTGAGCCACCCCTTGGCCTGGTCCAGCCACTCGGTTCCCCAACAATGAGGATCTTATGAGCCGGATCACCCGCATGGCCGTAGTGCCGTAACTGACACTCCCTCACAATGCAGGTCATGTGCCTCATTCGGGACTCCATGAGCAACTGCTCATTCGACACAAAGTCAAACCAACAGTACCCAAGGATTTTCCGGAGAAACACAGTACCAAAGAAGTTCAGTCTTCATCTCAGGTCACTGGATAGTATCCATGTCTAACAACATTGTAAGAAAGGAAGTATCAGGACTCTAAAGACTTGCATAGATATTGGGAGCGCCACACACCCCTTTCCAGTGACCTTATGACCCCCCATGCTCTCCCAATGCGTCTACTGACTTCAAACAGAAAGGGTGAAATAAAATTGACGTACAATGAAATAGTAAAAGCTCTGAACTCGCATTTGGCTTAAGTCTTCACATGTGAAGAAGTGGATTGCCTTCCTTGTCATGGAAAGGTACTTATTGATTAGGAAATCCTGGAGAGAAAAGTGTTGTATAAAATAAAAAGGCTCAAATCAAATAAATCACTATGACCATTCATTCTCAAGTGCAATACAAAACAATACAGTTTATTTTTGTATAGCCCAAAATCACACAAGAAGTGCTGCAATGGGCTTTAACAGGCCCTGCCTCTTGACAGCCCCCCAGTCTTGACTCTCTAAGAAGACAAGAAAAAACTCCCAAAAAAAAACCCTTGCAGAGAAAAAATGGAAGAAACCTTGAGAAAGACAGTTCAAAGAGAGACCCCTTTCCAGGTAGGTTGGGTGTGCAGTGGGTGTCAGAAAGAAGGGGGTCAATACAATACAATACACAGAACAGAACACAAGTAATCCTCAAGTAATCCTCAATATAATATAATAGTGCAATAGTAACATTACAAGTACAGAGCAGAATTCAACAGTAGATGATATCACATTTGCAGTGGGCTGGCGCCCCGCCCAGGGATTGTTTCCTGCCTTGCACCCTGTGTTGGCTGGGATTGGCTCCTGCAGACCCCCGTGACTCTGTAGTTAGAATGTAGCGGGTTGGATAAAGGATGGATGGATGACATCACATAATACGATTTGGATTTGTTTAGAGTCCTGGAGACCTCAGCTATCAGGCTGCCTCCCCCAATTGGCCATTGCACAGCTGAGACAGAACTGGGCCAGTCAATCCGATGAAAGGAATCTTCTATGCAACGATTCCTGTGATCCTCCATCAGAGATGACTTTACCTTAGGCAGGCAGAACAACTTGGCAGGTGGGCTGTGGTGCCAAGTGCTATATTTGAGTACCAAGACAAGTACTAAAGAGCTTAGAGAGTACATATATAAGCATTTCATGTTCATTTTTCAAAAATCACTGCACCCTGGGGACATTCCTACTGACTCGAAGCAAGCAAATATTTATCGCATCATGCAAAAAAGGTGATTAGATTGATTCAAGTAATCATGAACCAACAAAAGTTAACATGCATTATGAAGAAAATGAATGTCGGCAATTATGAAGGAAAAGAACAAGCAACAGATGTCAACAAAGGATGTATTAGTGAGAAGTCAGTGGTTCGGATGAGGATGACCCTGTTTCATTCAAAGAAGCAACATAACACAGCACATATAGGTATTTATCTCGTTTATCAGAAAGGTTTTCATAAAGTCCCATATGAGAGGTTTGTGATCGGTTCTAAAGAATTGGGAGTTCAGGGTACAGTGTGTAGGTGAGTACACAGTTAGCTTAAACACAGGAAGCAAAGGGTTACGGTGAGGGAAATTAGGTGGTGTTAACAGTGGCGCCCCCTAGGGATCAGTGCTTCAGCCACTATTCTTTATAAATGATCAAGTGTAGATAAAAATGTAACTAATAAGATGGTAAAGTTTGAAGATGATACCAAACAAGGAAGGAAGAACGACAGATAATCTGGAGTCAGCCACACCTTTACAGAGAGATCTAAACAGAACAGAGACTCGTATAGACTTATGTAAAGGGAGGTATTACATGTAGGAAAGAAGAATGTCAGATTTAAATACACAATGGGAGGTCTGAAACATGAGAAGGACTTGGGAGCTGAAGCGGAGCAATGACTATCTACATCCAGTCAGTGTACAGAAGTGGTTAAGAAACTTAATATAGCGCCTTGATGTGTGGAGTACAAATCCAAGGAGGTTCTGCTGAAGCTTGATAACACACTGGTGAGGCCTTATTTGGAGTACTGTGTGCAGGTTTGGTCTCCAATACAAAAAGGACATAGCAGCACTAGAAAAAGTCCAGAGAAGAGCAACTAGGCTGATTTCAGGGCTACCGGTTAAGAGCTATGAAGAAATACTGAAGGATTTGAACCTTTGCGATTTAAGTAAACGGAAATCAAAAGGGGATATGAATGAAGTGTTTAAAGTTATGAAGAGAATTATTATGGTGGATCCTGGGTGTTACTTTAAAATAAGTTTTTTAACAAGAACATGTGAACATGCAAGATTAAAAGGCTTTTCTTCACGCAGAGAACAAGAAATACATGGAGCAAACGGCCAAGTAGTGAGATAGAGCACACAACTTTGGGATCTTTACAACTCAACTTGACGTTAGTTTGGAGAAATGATGTACCTTTGATCGATTATGAGCTTTTTTGGGTTAAATGGCCTGGTTAGGTCTAAAAGTCTACAGCAATCAGAACAGGACAGACTAATGTCTAAATCAAGTATGGAAAGGACTCAAGACTCTCGTCTACAACATCCAGAAGAGGAACGCAAAAGTGAAACAAGTATTAAACAAATAAAGAAGTCAAAGAGTTGAAACAAGAGGTGATGGAAGTCTAAAAGAGACAGGTAGTAGTGAGCAGTTGTCAAATGTCATCAAGCTAGCACAGGTATCACATTATTGAAACTGAAAAAGTTTAAAAATGTAATATACAGGCAACAGCACTCTTAACGGGCAGAACAATAACAGGACATCAGATTAGGGGGCAAAGTATGGAGGTGATTTTGAAGGTACAGTGGAGGAGGTTTCGGGGTGGGGGGGGGTGCACACAGCTGCTTACCCATCTTCCTATTTTTTTGCATGTAGACAAGAAGACAACCACCAAGAACAAGAGTCCTGATCCCGGACCCCCACTCCACCCTTTGCACCTCTCATGTTATAAAACACAATGCTGTCAGAAAATGGGCGCCATTTATTAGATCAAGAGCAGAGGAGAGAGGACAGTCTCGCACCATAGCTGCTCATTTTTCTACTTCAGTCTTCCTTTCCTCTGAGCCCACTGACGGATATTTAATGGGGTTACCTTAGATTTGCCAACCCGCTTAATGTTTGATTGGCACAAGTAAGAAATGTCTGAAACAGGATAAGAAGTGACAGGTGACGCCTGGGTGAAGCTGTCAAAGTGGTAATAAAGGCATGAAATGTCCTGAACAGTCAGAAGAGGAATGAACAGGTACAAAAGGACAAAAAGTGTCAGGAAAGGAACAAACAGGTGGCAAAAATGTTAAGCCAGCCAGAGGGCACATATCTAGAACACTCTGGACAGTGACAGCTGAACAATGTCCAAATGGCAGGCACTGAGCTGTAGTGGTTAAGACTCTGGACTTCAAACTGTGGGGTTGTGCTGACCACGAGCAAGTCTCTTCACCTGCCTGTGCTACAATTGGATGAAAACAAAAGAAGTGAAACCAATTGTATCTCAGATATCCCAAGTCACCCAGAAGAAATGTGTCAGCCTAATGAGGAGTAAGACAGCCAGAAGGTGGGAGGAAATAACTGGAATGGATCAAAATGGAAATGGGTAACATGTATTAAACATTACTGCAACAGGGATAAAAAGAAACAAACATAAGAAATTAAACATTAAACAGTACTTACAGTATTGAAGGCAATAATTGTAGCAAACCGGTGACACCAGGGGAGGATAAGGACAAAGATGAGGCAACGCTGCCAGAACAGTAAACATCAGGTGACGAGCATCTTCAATGGTCACAACCGCACTGAACAGGTGACAGACACCCGAAATAATCAGAGTGCTAAAGGACAGAGGAGGAATACTTGACACAATCAGAACTGATAAATAACAAGTGAACATGTCTGAAACAGTACTCAGCAGCCAGGAAGTGTCTGAAAGAGTTAGAAGAGGAGCGATCGGGCAATAATTGGTCTCAAATGACCAGAACAGTAAAGAGAAAATGCGTGAAATAATCAAAACCTAAGAAGAACTAGCAATGCGTCTCGGAAAATGTCATAATTGGATCAGATAGGTGACAAATTAGAAGAGGACAGGAGGGGACAGGTGAGAAGTATTTGAAATAGTCTGACCTGACACCGACACGAGGAAAGAGCAAGAGAGGCAAATCAAAAGGAGAATGTGCAACAGCAAACAACAGCTGACAAATGTCTACATCAGATAGCACAAAAGGGAACAGGTGACAAATGTCTGAAATAGTCCAACTACTAAACAGCAGACAAAAAAAGTCCAGAACAGCCAGAATTGGAATAAATAGGCAATAAATGTCTGAAACCATTGGAATAGCCATGGACAGGCAACACATGTCTGAAACAGTCAGTAAAGGGAGAACAGGTGAGGAACGACATGGAGAAGGAGGAATGGGAAAGAGTGAGTGATAGAAAGCAGAAAGAGAGCATGCGAGAAAGCCACACAATTTTAAACGATAGGACGAGGAGATAGAATCACTTTGAGACATTGGAAAGAATCGCTGATAATCAGAACGGTAGGAAGAGAACAGAAAATAGTTATATATTTAGAAAAAATTAAAGAAAAGTAAAAAAAAAAAAAAAACTAAGAGCATCAGCACAGTGGTTAAAGCTTTGGACTTCACTCCATGAGGCTGTGGGGTCAAGTCCTGCTACTGACACTATATGACCATGAGCAAGTCACTTCACCTGCCTGAGCTCCAACTCGAAAAACAAAAGGAGTGTAACCAATTGTAATTGAAATGTTATAAGTCACCTTGGGTAAAGGCGTCAGCCAAATATATTAATGACATATGTGAAACTGTCGGAACAGAGAATGGGACAATATAGTCAGGAAAAGAAGGGGGGATTAGAAAATATCTTAATGGTATAAACAGAGCAGACAGCATATATAAAGCAGACAGAATCATTTTAAATGATTAAAATAGTTTAATGACAGAATACATTATAAATACACAAGTTTCTCAAATCTGCATAACCCAGTTCAGGGGCAGCCTATCCTAACAGCACTGGGTTCAAGGCTGGAATCAGCACTAGATGGGACACCACTTATTTGTAGGACACACACACTCACATGGACCCCTACACAAAGGCAGAGAGAAACCTAACATCAGTGGTGTTTGAAACATGCCCCCCATGAGTTACCAAAGCGGCACCCCTCATTATCCACAGCAGAGCTGGAAGGATTCCAGAGCACACACCACTTGAGTTACATAGCTGGCGACCTCAGGGTCTGACCCACACACTGCTTAACTTTCACAAATGGTGCCCCTTGGGTGACAACTCCCCAGGTGGGTGCTGGTGTCGCCCAATGGATTAACCAGCTCTGTCTAACATACCAATGTTTTAGAATGTGAAAAGGAAAGCAGGATGCCCCATTGCCGGAAAACAACCACAGGTGCACAAGGAGAACATGCAGACTTCACACTGTCAACATTAAAACCAGCAACTTGGAGCCATGTGGCAGTGGGGCTAACATAATGCCACAACAAAATACAAGGATAAGTTTAAAATAATTGAGAAAGGCTTAAAAATTGAAAATAAGAGATGATAATATTTTGAACGGAAAAGTTTAGAAACAATACCAGATTAGTACTGTTAAAGCTTTAAATGTTAGATTCAATGAGGTGTGGGAGACGCAGGTTTGAAACAATCAGAACTGTTCACCGTCCAGACACCAAAAAGACCACAGAGGTGCTTTATTTATTTTTGAGACATCACCAGCAACAAAACAAATTGGCAGTGAATATTATAGCACTCCAAACTGTTTTCTTAGTCAAGTGCGAAGAGTTTTTTAGTGACTGCCGGCGAGACCCCCCTATGCTCGGGATCACATACGCAATGCAGCGAGATCGGCGCAGCGGTTCTTTTGTACTTGTGTTGCTGCCGTCAGCCCCCATATGAAGTGGAGCGATCGTCTTCAAGCTGAATTTGTAATTGTCAGTGCAATCATTAAATATCCCATCATGCACTCTTGCTTAAATATTCTCCAGAAAGCCATGACAGCCAAGACATCGCTGTGTACATCACTCGGCAAGGCGATTTATGCAGGTCTTCTTTAGGGATGCTGACGTTGCGTGGTTTTCAGACGGGCTTTAATCTGCGTGGACCCTGGAAAACGCGCTCTCGAAGCCGCAAGGTGTGTAGCCGAGATTACGGTGTCCTGGTGCTCCAGGGGTCCATCCTTGGCACCGGGGGTCTTATATTCACATACGTAGAGAGAAGAAAGGACACCCCCTTATGATCTGCACCCTTGGTGAATGCCTAATATGCCTTAATGGTGGCGCCAGCCCTGCGTACTGGGAAGAGCAAACACGAACAACCCTTTGCTTTCATACACGCAACACGCGGTAAAGTTGCTGGAAGAAAATATTATTTGTACTAAATATATTTTTTTCTGTTTACAACAATGATAATAATAATAATAACAACAACAGCATACCGATACTCCCGCATTCCTTTGCAATTATGCATTGGTCACAAACACACTCTTCAAATGCTGGCTATGTAATTCTGTAATGGATTGTGTGGTTCCTTGTAGAACCCTTGCTTGACATTGCATTCTGGGAAGCGTTCTTTATATCTGAAATTGGGAGAAGAGTCTAGCTGCAGGTAATTCCCACAACGTCAGCAACAAAACGCCCTTTAACTCAGATAAACCTCCTATAACCCTAATCTTAACCATAGTGTAATGGGGCCCTAATGTTAATCGTGGTCTAAGGTTATGGGTGTTACATGACTGACGTTGAGGGCGTTTCGTGATATTGGGGCATTACATGACTGACCTTGTAGGTACTGCAGTCTGCAATTACACTCTGGAATTGGTGCTTTGGCTCTGAAAAGGCCCCAATATATGGACAAAACCGAACACTTTCATGTACAGCAGGCTACCACAGGATACAACCGATCCAGAAAGCCTGTGTGATTGTATGCAGCGAGATTCCCTTTAAGGCCAGGAACCTATTTGTATTTCTCAAGCCTATTCTCATCTATTCTTGGTTATTTTTGGATTCTGGTAAATCTCTAAATACATTATTCTTTGTGGAACCTTCATATGGATGATTCAATTGGGAAATAAAGATGGTTCCCCTATGGCATCCCTCTGAAGAACCATTTTGGCACCTGTATTTTTAGAGATTATGCAACAGTTTAATGAAAACACACACAGCAGTCATGAAGCAGGCAGTGTGGGGTGGTGATTAAAGCTCTGGACGCCAAACCCTGAGGCTGTGGGTTCAAATCCTGCTAGTGACACTGTGTGACCATAAACAAGTCACCTGACCTGCCTGTGCTCCCATTGGATAAAAACAAAAGAAATGTAGCCAATTGTATAGCTTGGATAGAGGTGTCAGACAAATAAGTAAATGTAAAACAAAAGCAACATCTTCCCCAAAGCAGCCATAGGATGACTCAGCCTTCCAGGTGCTAGAAGGGCTCTCATAGATATAATAATTTTACACAACACACATATTAATAATTTAAGAAAATTCTTCACCACACAAGAGCAAACATCAACACTACACAATATTGAGACAAACTACATGCCACTTAATCTCCATACCACAGACAACATCACAAAGAAAATAACAACCACACAACATAAATCATAGGCATGGATTTTGGAAACATTTCATGGCAGACATGCTCATGAACCCGATCAGCCTTGTGTGGATAAGAGTGTGTCAGAGAGCCTGGTGATATGTTTGGTCATTCAGAAGGGTTCATGCTAGCCATACAGGATCAAGACAGAAAATGAGAAACTACAGGAAATACGTTCTTAAGGACGCTAACATTACTGACTGTACATGCAGATTCTGCTACAAGGAACAACAAACAATCCAACTCATCACCTCAGGTTGTACATCACAGACACAGACAGACAAGCTGCACAGAGACAATCAGATGACAATCATTAGATATCGAGAGCTGGCGCTACAACATAAAATGATAGATACCTACAAACCAAATTAGAAGCCCATCGCTGGACTAGTAAATGCCACACATAAACTAGAAAAGGGGCAGAACTGTCCTCCATAATAGACCAGACATAGAACTGGGAGACAAACTAAATACAACCACAGATACTATTGAGAATGCCATACCAAACACACACAACTTATAAAATACACACACAAGTAAATGACAGAAGTACACAGAATGGACAGAAGAAATATGCCGCCTGTGGAGAATGGACAAGGTGATCATTGAGCCCATTGGTGTCATCCCATATGCACTACACAAAAGTGACAAGACGCACCACAGGACAGCGATGTGCTTTTATGTTGTTTTCTTTTGTAACTTTGCTTTTATTTATTTTAAAAAGATGTGTACGTTGATCTGGAGGTGCAATGCCCCTGCTGGTCCCATTTTAATTGAACAATCACTGTAGGATGTGTGGTTTTTTAAGTAACAGCCTACATGTGAGGCTGATGAGGATGATGAGGATGGTAATGCCTTCTGAACGTGGCTTCAGGGGTAGGAAAAGGCCATTTTTTGTGAGAACAGGTAAAAGAGAGATGAGTTAATG
This sequence comes from Polypterus senegalus, assembly GCF_016835505.1. NCBI lineage: Eukaryota > Metazoa > Chordata > Cladistia > Polypteriformes > Polypteridae > Polypterus > Polypterus senegalus. The sequence goes on from NC_053163.1 coordinate 114,711,051, forward strand.
TGGGGATAAAGTGCTGTGATCAGAGGAGAAGGAAAAAAGGAATTTTGCTTTTAATAAACTTTAAGTTGCTGGGAGGAGATCGTGTTAGGCTGAGGCAGGGAGGGGCTGCCAGGAATACATCAGAGGGGTCATGAGGTGGGAAATGCAGGGCCCCCACTGGGAATATGACGAGCAAGACGTGAGGCAGAGTTCAGAGCTGGTGTCTGCAAAAGGGACAGCTGCTGGGAATGCCTTTTGTCAGATTTATTTATACAAAATGCTCAAAACAGCAAAACAAGACAACAAAGGATTTGCCTAAAAAGCTAATCCAAGACAAGCAAGTCCAAAAGCACAATCCAGTTGTCAGAATCCACAGAAGAGAAACAAGAAAATCAAAAAAACCTGAAAATCCAATGAAATTCTCAGAGACCTACAGAAGAACTCCACCACAAACACAAACAAAATGAGCTTCGTCTTCTCTGGCCTTAAATAGCCAGTGGGCAGGCCCAGGAGTGGTGATGTCAGGGTGGCCCCACCTCCTGGAGCTCCACCCACAAAGTACATGGGATGGGGCCACATTTAAAGTTACGGCACCAAATTACAAACATAATAGAAATAACTTAAAGATGCACAAAATAATAATGACAAAGAAAAATAAAATACACATCAATGATTGCATAATAAATTAATCTGTCACTTTAAATTGGTCCCCTATGTCTGAGTGTGCTCGCTAGTGACCTAGAATTCCAGGTAGGTTTGTTTTGTTCTCTTCACCTGATGTGGCCAAAGCAGAATGTGGCTTTGTTTAATAGGATAAGAAAATACAGAAAATTGATGGATAGGAAAATATAAAACCAATGATTAAAGGGCTGAGGGAATATAATTGAGTGTGTTTGTAATGCAGGAATGATCAAAGGGTGATTAGTAATTCTACCATTCGGTTGAATGGTGGAATATGAAATTCCAGATATATACCATTTAAAGGTGATCAGAGGTTCATTCATTTGTTGAGGCTGAATGAAGAAACTGGGGCCAGTGAGGGTATCAGCCATGCAGGGACAGTTAAAGGGTGATCAGGGCTTCCACAAGTCTGGTGTTTGTCAGTAGCCATGAAGAGATGATTAAAAGGTCTGTAGTGTGGGGATGATAAAAATGGTGAACAATGCTCAACCAGTCTGTGGATAGAAAAAAGGGGGTGCTCATTTACTATGTACCATGTAAGGAGGATTAAAGGAACATTTGCCTTAAAAGTCAATTGAGGTATGAATAGGGAAATAGGGATCAATATGGTGTAATCAGCACAAGTGCGTCACCAAAGGTTTAGGGATGGCCACATTGTATACCTGAAGAAAACTGTCGAAAAAAAAGCAAAAATAGGTAAGTCTTTACAGACAGGAGTCCAAAACAGAGCAGCAGGAAGGTGAGGGTTCAGAGGAGGCCAGGACTGGAAGTGATGTCATCTGTAAGACAGTTCTGGAGACTTTAATTGACTTTATTGGTTGAGCGGGTTTTCAGGGACGGGAAATGAGGTCATTGATTGGCAGGTTCTTGAGTAGTTCTGCAGCGGGACAAGAGGAGAAAGTATCAGAAGATTGTGACATCCCCTGGTCTGGCTGTGACATAACATCATTTGAGTCCCTAAACTGTCTCCCATGTGCTCTTGTGTGGCAGTGGGTATCTGCCAGGCAGAGGTGATCAATGGGTTACCATTACTTTAGTATGCTGAGGGGGGTCTGGGGCAATGTGAGAAGTCAGTAAGGGTTGAATGGAGGGTTGAAGGGTGTCTGTCATGCAAGGAGGAAAACAAAGACTAGCATGGGGATTGATGGCTCCCTTGGATTTTTCTGATTGAGCAGATGTAGTCTCTCTGTCTCTCTCTCTCATTCTCACTTCTCTCTTTCTCTCTCTCTCTCTCTCTCTCTCTCTCTCTTTCTCTTTTGGCAATCCCTGTCTCTTTGACCTGCCCACCTGTCATTTTTGACCCTACCTGCCTGGTCCCTGCCAAACAGTAAAAACAGATAAAACAAAATGGGCGGGGCAAAGGTGGGACATGATATGAAGGGCGGGGTCAGGGGTGGAGTTCAGAACAGAACATCTGACATGATGTCATAACTTTTTTATGCTCTGCAGTGTAGCACTAGCATTGATCCCTGCCCCATTTGCTTCTGATCATAGATGCCTCCTTACGTCCACCACAAAGATAAGACCTCCTCCTCCTCCCATTGCCAGTTTTAATATTTTTCTAATTATTTAAAAAAATACATTCTGCTGTGGTGTACAAGGTAAAATGCTCTAAACTGAAGTCAATAATGGGGAGACCTTCCTGCTGGCATTTCATTCACCACAATGTGGCGTGAGAGAAGAATGAGGAGCTGAGAGGCTTTGGAGCACAACTTGTTTCTTTTGTTGGGGAACGGTACTTGTTATAACTTACATCGTAAGGCATCCTGTCTGCCTCGTCTCATTACCATTCCTCTTCCGCGTGCTTCGTGTAAAAGGGCCGCCAGATCCAGTAGTTAGCTTTTCAGGGAGACTGCATGAATAAGTCATGAAACACTTACCTGCGTGAATAACAATCTTCACCACAGATTTCAAGGCAGGTTTGGACACTTGTTCTTTCAATCAAAGCAGCTGCATTTTTATTCTTTGTATTTAAAACACTCCTTTGATTTTTTTTCCTTTTTTGCTAATCGAGCTTTGCTCAAGATCTGTTGTCGCAGCTGCTTTTTTAGAACAATCTGAGAATTGAATGTGATAAAGGAGGAAACTGCCAGCTCTGACAAAAGGACACAATCCATGCAGGTGGTGCCAGAAGTACAAGGCTGATGTGCCAGTGGTGACGTGTGGCATTTCCTTATACTGTCCCACTGTGGGGTGACAAGAAGGAGAAAGTGACAACACTTGTTTATGAGGCTGGCATTGTGTTGATATTGTGCATTAGTCATAACACTTCATCAATTCTTTAGCACTGTGTTTTAATAATTCTGTGATGCATCAGAAACATTCCCAAGGGGTCTTTGAACCCAATGACAGCCCAAAGAGACCAAAAGTATAAAAATATGAGTGCTTTATTAAAATGGAGTTTAAGCACAAAGTGCAACAGAAAATGTAAAACAATAAATCCCCCATAGGGTCTACCTGTACAATTAAAGGCCCTGCTGTTATGTGGGGTGGCTGGTATCCCCACAGGACCAAGAAGCTCAATCTGCTCACCTCCCTCTTCACTTCTCTCCACACTTTCTGTCAGTTGAGTTGTCATCCACTGCTCACCTCCTGAAGCTCAACACAGCACTGGGTGGACGAGGCGTCTAAGCAGTCTAAGAATCTTTGACTGTAGCATGATTAAGGTTGCCATACATGGTGGTTCCAGATCAAACAGCTGATCTCCAGGGATTTTCACACACTACAGTCTCTGGAGTTGAAGACATGAGGAGATAACATTCAGCTGAGAAAGTCTATGGGGAAAAAAACACCTTGTTAATGACGGAGGTCAATGGAGAACACAAATAGTCAAATAACAGCTTTTTGACAAGAGCCGGGTGTGGAAAGGCATCTCTGAACATACAACACGTCTCACCTTGAAAAGAAACAGCTGTGGTGGAGAAGGCCACACTGGGTTCAAGTTTAGTCAGCTAAGAATGGGAAGATAAGGCTGCTGCAGTTAGATTATCAACCAACACTGGATGACTGAAGTTTGGAAAAATGTCTTGTGTTCTGACAAAGCTCATCTTTCTGCTACACCATGCAGATGGTAGAGTTAGAATTTGGTGAAAACAGCATTAATCCATGGATCCACCCTGCCTTGTGACAATGCCTCAGGCTAGTGGTGGTAGTGTATTGGTGGGGGGGAATGTTTTCTTGGCACAAATTAGGTCCACCAAGTAAGTCTCATCAGAATTTCACAATGTTGTTGCTGTTCATGTACTGTACATCCAATTTTGGCTGCAGTTTTCACAAGGAAATCTTCAGCTGGGAAATACATAAAGTCACAAACACACACCATCTCACTCTGGACCTTCAAGTTTATTCCAGGGGCGTGCACAGTTTGCACAATTCCATCCAGTGGGGCACCTTGGAGATGAGCTGGAATGGGTGGGTCCTGGCATAAATGCGTGGACATAAAATCCACAGGGACTGCATGATTCATTCAATTAGTACATGCCTGATGGAGTCAAAAGGTGAACATATATGGTACTGGATAGGCAGACCTAAAAAAAATGTGCACATCAAGTATACGCTGTCATGGACCCCTGCTGGGACACCTCTTCACTGGGAGGACCAGGGGAGGAAGCCTGGTCAGGACAGTACCTCCCCTGGAACGCTAGATGGCAGCCCCCCTGGGTTGCAACGGTGCCTTGCAGTCCCGCAAGGCTTCATGGGAGTTGGAGTTGGATCTAGCCTTATTGGGATCTGAGGGGCGCCGCCAGGGGGTGTTGCAGATGCTTCTGAGCCTGTATGGGCATTTTTTTCACCACACCTGGAAGTGCAACCTGAAGTAGGTCATCAAGCACCTGGAACACTTCCGGGTACCATATAAAAGGAGCCAGCAGACACTACTCATGGAGCCAAAGTAGCAGTGCAGGAGAAAGAGAGAAAGAAGAAGAAGAGAGTATTATGTCCTATTGTGCTTTTGAGACTGTGTTGTGTACTTGTGGAACCGGGGAATATGTTACCCACAAGTGAAGAAACAAAATAAAACCTGTGTGCTTTTATAAGTGTGCCTCCTGCATCAGTCTGTGTCGGGTTGGGTTGCTGGCACATCCCTACTCTATCTATCTATCTATCTATCTATCTATCTATCTATCTATCTATCTATCTATCTATCTATCTATCTATCTATCTATCTATCTATCTATCTATCTATCTATCTATCTATTTCCCCATCAAGGTTGAACCCACATTATCCTGAGCATTTGACTCCCTTTAGCTGCAGACAATAAAATGATTGCAGTTCATTAATCTATAAAGGTGAGCCTCTCATTTTCAAGTAATCATAGAATAATGATAGAATCCCATGGTGCTTTTCATTTACATTGCACCAGAGAGTGGTGACATGTTACATGTTACAATTAAGAATTTTACTGTACTCTGTACACGTGACAGTGCTAATTGAACTCATTCCTATACCCACTAGCACTTCTATCAGTACTGTTACTACTGCCACCACTACTACTACGCTTTCTACTATACTCACTATTACTCACTGCCATTACCACTACCACTTGTACATTGCTGTTGGGTTGTTACACAGGTATGTGATTCTGGTCATTGGTATGTGATTGACTTTGTTTCCATGCAAACAAAAGTTATAAAATTATAAAATAAACCAATTCAGAAAGCAAACGAGTAGACCATCCTCACCTTCTTTATTGTTGTGCATCTCATCCCATTTCATCTTCCTCATGTGCACATTTAAGGTAAAACAATGCTGAACATACTGTTGATGGAGGTCATCGTCTTCATCATCCCTCCATTTCAGTGAATGACTGCTGTGGATCACTATAAGTCATTATCTTAAACTCTCATCATCATCATTATCACCATCACCAGAGTTTCTTCTTCCAAAGACAGAGATCTGCTCTCTTCCTGAACAGCCCTTTTACTCCTTCATGATAGCCCATCTCTGGTGCCATTTTTCAAATCTTCTCTTGAGCTTTCAGGTTTTATTCTGCTCTTCATATTCCACTTGTAGGTCACAGGAATCTCTCATGGCACTGGTCTGATGTTAAATTAGACAAGTATGTTTAGTGTCAATAACACCCCTGCTGCTACTGTGCCACCTCATCCCACCCTGTTAATGTTCTGTGGTATCCAAAGAACCCTCCTGGCTTATGAATTTGGAACTTGAAATTGATAGGAATGTGACAGATTGGCATCAACTGCCAGTCATGGCTCCTTCTTCGGCCTAGCAGCTTCAATAACCAGGTATTTTACCCACCCCCACTTATCCATCCCCAGTACTACAGGTCAGGGTATTGAAGCTTAGTCACTCTCTTTCCACATTCTGCGTCAAACAATGGCTTTCAGGATGGCTAGAGGCCACGTGCAGTGCTGCGCTAAGAGGACATTTCCGAAGTGAGTTTCCTGTTACTCAGGCGTTTTCCACATTTACTTTGTTTTCTTGCAGCCCATCTCCTTCCATGAAGTGCCAATTGCACTCCAGCTCGTCCTCTTTAAAGTGCTTCCTGCAGGAGACAGCGACAGTCGTTTATTGTTCACTTGAGCACAGATTGCATTATTTTAATGGAATGACTGAAGACTTCCTGTTGGCTTACCAGCCTAAGGATCTACTTTAATCTCCAGTTGTCCAATGGGCATGTTGCCCAAGGGCAGGACTTTCCTAGTGACCGTGAAAAGAAGTGGGCAGCCCTGCCCTCTAAGAGACCATTGTCCACCAGTGTTGCCCCACGCTGGTTGATTTATTTTTCTGCTAGTCGTCTCCCTGGCCCCTTCAGGGTGAGGCCTTGGCGGATGTGTGGTGTGTTTCCCAGGCAGAGCTTATCTTCAGACAGCTTTTATGGCCGACTGTGATGGAATCTTAAGGAGTTGCAGCTTCCAGACTCTGTGAAGGCGCGGGACGAATTACGATATAATTTACTGTCTGCATCTTAATATCCCAATAAATTATCTGCTTTTATTAGTATTCCTGCTTGGGCCTTCAGCAAAAGCAATTATGGAACAGAGTCTAGGATTAGATCTAATAAAACAACCATTTTCCTTACTGACCCTGTCGCACTGAGGCTGCCGGAACAGCATGGGCACAAAAAACAAGGCCATTAGATCAAGATTACGTATACTGAGGGCACTGGGGGCACCGGTAACACTGGGGGCAAAGACAAGAAGGGTGGGGGCGGCAAAGAGCTCTAATGGTAGACTAACAGAAGGAAGAAGAAACTGAAATTATAGGAGTGTGAGGAGGCCTTACATTAAAGGTATGGACCTAGGAAACTGTGTTACAAAATATCGGAGGATGAGGAACCAAAACTGTGAGAGAAAATAAAAGGATGTGAGGAACTGTGACGGTGAGTACAGAAACACAAGGAGCTTAAAAACTAGAAGTAAGGACAGGAAACACATGGAGCTAAGGAGTTGTAATATAGTGGTACTAGGGGTTGTAATGCTTAACATGAAAATAAGAAACTGACATGGACATGAGGAGCTCTGATAACTAAATACAAGGAACATGAGGAGGCACCATAAAAAACACAGCGATACAAGAGGTACTACACCTTACTGCTACACTTAGGGACCTGCACAGTGGTAACTGTGGTGGAAAACACTGGAATATGACGAGCTCTGCTACTGAACTGTGTGTGATCACAGTAAATACAAGGAGGAAAACAAGGAGCTCTGACATTACAGGCATGGACAGAAAATGAAGGAATGTGAAGAGCTGGGATAATGAACATGGGGACGTGAAGATCTCTGATACAAGAAGAATAGACGAGATAACACAAGGAGCTTTGATGGTAGATATGGGAACTCAAGAAGCTCTGACATAAAAACAGCGGCATGCAAAACTGTGACAATAAATACAGGAAAATGAGAAGCTGTGAGAATAAATTAGGCACAGAGTGATTTATGACAATAAATGAAGGAAGAAGATGATCTATGAAAATAAATATAGGAAAATAAGGATATGTGACAATAAATAGAGGGATATAATGATTTATGATTATATAGGGACTTATGGAGCTGTGACAACAAATACAGGAACATGAGGAGCTAATGCAGTAAATATTAAGGCATGAAAATTGAAGGCAATAAATGCAGTATAGGAACATGATCTGCCATGACAATAAATACAGGGACATGATAAACTATGACAAAAATGAGGAGCTGTGACAATAAACAGGGGGGCATGAAGATCTATGACAATAAACGTAGGAGAATGGGGAGCAGTGATAATAAGCTTAGCATCATGAAGATACATTAGAAAAATATCTAATCAGAAAGATACAGTATATACATTAGAGGGACGGCTCTGGTTTGACGGTTGGGAAACAAAGTCAGAGAGGCAAGATTGCATTGGTATGGACATGTACAGAGGAGAGATGCTGAGTATATTGGGAAAAGAATGTTAAGGATAGAACTGACAGGAAAGAGGAAAAGAAGAAGACCTAAGAGAAGGTTTATGGATGTGCTGAGAGAGGACATGCAGGTGATGGGTGTGACAGAGCAAGATGTAGAGCACAGGAAGATATGGAAGAAGATAATATGCTGTGGCAACCCTTAACAGGAGCAGCTGAAAGAAGAAGATTTCTGTTAGTAGATGCTGGGACACCAAATGACTCCACAATTAAAAAATTGAGGCTATATGAACATAATGGGGAATATGAGGATAATGGAATGTGGCTGGAAAAAGAGGAACATAAAGAGCTCATGTAGTAAATACAAGGACAATAATCAAGTAAATGAGAGCAGTGGTGGTAATAAACACAGATGAAAGGGATGGAGCCAAGAAACTGTAATGTGAAATAAAGAATGCAAGTGGGAGCAAGGTGGTGAAATATGAACTCCACAGTGCTGCTCATCCACCATGCCACTGAGAACACTACATGGCTAGGATGCCCCAATAGTAGAGGGTGGACTGGAGATTCCCATTGTTCTACCAGTAAAATACTGCTGTTGTGGTTAACCTCCTGCATCAGTTTCCAGAATTTGTAGTCTGAGGGTACAACCAGGCTGACAAGAATATCTGGAGCTAATGGATGGGTGATCACATTGGGACTGAGCATGGCTGTGAAGAACTCCCGGGTCTGTGTTAAAACAAAGTCATTCCCACCATCATTCGAAGATGTTAGTAGTGTGAGTGGAGGGAAGACAAGGGTCCACCTGGTAAGGAGGAATTGGAGGCCAATGTGCTTCTACAGGAAACCCAGAAAGTAAGGAAGGGCTTGCTTTGCTGTATAGAAAGACCCGATGTGTCGAGTCTCATTACTTTTGTTGTGTCCTTCCCTTGGTATTTGGTTTTGTCAAACTTTTACTCTTTACATAATCTCTTGCTCCCTGGTTTTATTCTGAATGACAGGTCTGCTTAATAGGAAGCCAAGTAGCTAAAGCAATACATGAAGATTATAAAGGAGAATGAACTTAAGGAGATCTCACAAAGGATATGGGAACATAAAGAGCTGTGCCATTCAATGTGTGATGAAAGCTATTAGGACACAAGGAGCTTTAATATGGAGGCAAGGGTCATGAAGAGGTCTGATACTTGATACAAAGAAATGAACAGTGTGTACAAGAATGAACAAACGCAAGAAACTTTGATGGTGAATAGAGCAACACAGGCGCGCTAACATATAAAACCTAGATGTGGAAAATGTAGGGTCATGAGGAGCTATGATATCGAGTGGCGGGCACTAGAGGAGCTCTCCTACTAGATAATGTATAAGTACCTGAACATGAGGACATATGACAGTAAATGGGGAAACACAAAGAAAACTGCCATTAAAAGTAAGGGTATAAGAAACTGGAATGGAAAAGACAGGGAGATGGGAAGCGTTCTGGACATGAGGGGTAATGACAATAGGACAGAAAGAGATGTGATGGCAAACACAGGAGTACAAGAAGATCCAACTTTAAAAGCATCAGCATAAGGAGCTGGGATTACAAATAGTGACATAAGGACCTCCTACATTGAATACAAAGAGAGTTAGCCACTGAACACGAACAAAAGTAGACTACGAATGTGAGAGTCTGCAATGGATAACATAAGAATAACAATAACAAAAAAGTACAGGTGTACTTTTTACAGTCTGGACACAAAGATGATAAGTGCAGAAATTTAAACAGCACAGGAGGCTGAGATGGAAACATACAGACGTGAGGACCCTTGAGAATGAATATGGGGACATTTGAAATAAAAGGATAGTAGGGACCTGAACCCAACGAAATGCGAAATGTAAATACAGGAGCACAAGGACCTCTAAGATTAAAGAAACCGTATGTGCTTAATAAACTGATTCTGTGACAAGAAGTGCAGTCAGAGTAAACAAAGGATTGTAATAAGCTGTAACAATAAATGTATGGAAACAAGAAGCCCTGGAATGGAAAGAAGTTAAATGGAGAGAAATAAGGAAAGTGAGCCGCTGTGACAGTTAGCAAAGTGGCACGAGGAGATCTGCTACTAAATTCAAGGACATTAAATGCATGATAGCAAGGAGCTTTAGTGTTAAAAATAGAAACCCAAGCAACTTTAACAGAAACTGCACAGACATGAAGGTCTCTGCCACCCAACAGGGGGACGCAAGGAGATCTGATCCTTAATTTATTACCCACGAACATAAGGAGCTGTAGAAATAAATACACTAAGGAGTGGTGAGAGTGATTGCAAGGACAATAGAACATTAAATTGTTAACGAGGGGACATGAGGACATTTGATACCACAGTAAATATATAGTCACGTAATTAAAACGGAGCTATGAGGGGGCATATAGGAAGATGAAGGGCTCTGACATTAAATGTACACGCACAAGTAAATGCAACAGTAAATACAGGAACACGAGGAGCTTGTCGTTATTAAATATCTTTCTTTAGAATTTCAGAGGAAACAGACCCTGTCTGAACAAAAGGAGGTCTTTGTACAAATGCCACTTACTGGAGTTGTCACTCTGCTATGGCCATTTTGGTGACTTTATGATAAATAATTGTGTCTACCCTAGAAGAAAAGGTTACACTTTAAAAACAATGATAGGGACACACCCAAGATACAAGTTACATCTACGACGACCTGAAGAATTGAAATGGTCAGTGCACCAAAGTGACAGCAGGGACAGTAAATGCGAGACAGTAAGGAGCAGTGATAACAGGACTAGCACTGTGGTTTAATGCTGTAGTCCATGGTTCACTCTGTTCGTGTGGAGGTTATGTTTTGTAAGGTATTTTGGTTCTCCCTTACATCCCAAACATATATTTAATTCACTGATGATGATGATGAACTGACCCCCGAGACACTAATGTGTGTGTCCTGTGATGGACTGGCAGCCTTTCAATGGTGATTTTCTGCTTGTGACCCTAAGCTACATTAGACAGGCCAGATAATGAATGGATGGATATGAGGAATGGAGATAACAGTCAAGAAATAGAAGAGCAGTGGTAACAGAAAGTGGGTGAGAAGGAAAATCCTCTTCAAAGATGGAGCCACTAAGAAGGACTGGGCCCTATGAGTGTCTGCCATTACAGTAGCACACAATTATTTGGCAGACTGCACATCCCAGGGGGAGGCACTGGTGGCAGTGGGGCTGTCACCATTAAAGGACGTCTGCTGTCTGGCGGTTATCTGCAGATTTCCAGAGCTTGCCTTCAGTTGATCCTGTCCACTCTCAGTCATGCCCCTCTGTCTTATCTGACCTCCAGAGCCCTTATCTCGCTCAGATAGCATGCAGCAGACGATCTAAGTAATGAAGAGATAAGAAAAGAAATGAGGTAAGTGCATTGCAGCCACTGGACACAGTAGGTAGTAGTGTCTCGTGGATAGGGGCTACCTAACACTGGGCTCAGGACGTAAAAAAGACCCCCTGACTCAGGGCGATACTGCTGAGCCTGAGGAGTGTCCACTCAATGACTGAAATGTCCACATTGGTCATCTTTATATTTCTTACTTAGCCTGCTGAGGCTGAGAACTTACACGTGTTGAATGAAATAATGTCTTTGGCCAGTTGTGATAATGTGACTTGTCTAGTGACAGCAGTGACCTCCCTGGTGTCCTATGATACTTTCAATTTTCTTTCTAAGCCTTGACAGCACCTGCCTGGTTCTTTCACCCTGTAGAGCAATCCTGGGCAACACGTGCCTGGTAAACTGCAGTGATCTTAGGGGTCTCTGGCCCTGCAGACTGTGGGGCATACTTCTGATGACTAGGGTGACCTTACTGGTCCTCTAGAGTAGACCACACATGTTTGGTGACTGCAGTGACCTCAGTGGTATCCAGTGTTACAGTCACCCTGTCCTCCAAGACTGAGAAGCATACTTCTGATGACAATTGTGACCTTACTGGTCCTCTAAACTAGACCCCACATACTTGGTGGCTGTAGTGACCTTAGCGGTCTAAGCATCAGTGAAGGGTGTGTCCTTACTGGTTACTGTTCTTACTGTTGCCCAATTCTTTAAGACTGGATGACCCATGCCTGGTGTCTCCTTAGTTACACTCACATTTTCTGTTCTGTCTGTCTGTTCTCCATACATTGATGATTATCACAGTGACCACATTAATATCTTTTAATATTCGCAGCGGGTAACTTCAGTGACCCAGCTGGTGATCCTCATTACAAATGCCTGCTCCACTGAAACAAGGAAGCACAGGTCTGGTGACAGCAATGACTTCAGTGATTCCCATTTTTGCTTCACAAGTTAAGTGACCACAGGGCTTCCTCTGGTTCTGTTGTTATGCTCATCCTGTCCAAACACACATGTATTGTCATAGGAGCCTGGCTAGCACAAGTCTAGATTGCACAGTGACCCTCTGGGACCCCCAGCATGTCCAGCAGAACTGCAAAACACAGGTCAGATAGGCACAGTGACGTCAGTGATGTCAGCCTGTTTCCTAAATGTGGGAAACATGCATCTAAGTGGTTTCCAGTTTAATTTGTGTCACATTTCCCGACCCAGGACAACACAAGCCAGCTGACCACAGTGTTATACTCACCTTGTCTATTGATGTTGGACAATAAGCATTTGTAACCATAGTCACCATTTTGGTTTGCCTTTATTTCTCTCTCTTTACCCTGTGAGAGTGGGTGGCACATTCTCTGTGAAGCTGTGACCCCAGGAGTGTAGAAAATGATAGACTTAGCCATTGTGTGCCATTGTGTTGGCAATGGTGATCTGCTGACCACAGTGACTTTGCTGGCCAAGTTTTGGACTCTGACCCTGTTTTCTTAGAATGTTTTATGATTTCTCAGGTGCCACGGCCACCCGGTTGTTCTCACCGAAGCACACACACCAGGTGGTGGTAGTGACGTCTGTGATCACCATTTTTATTTTATGCATTTCTCTGAGGGCAGCATGGTAACGCAGTGGTCAGGCCAGATGTTTGCTTCCTGGCTCCAAACAGAAGCAGGTTAGGGGAACTGTCAACACTAAACAGGCCCTAGTGGGTGTGTGTGTTTGCCAGGCAATGGACTGGCACCCTGTCCAGGAGTTGTTCCTGCCTTACACCTGAAACTTTATGGAGTAGACTCCATCAAATACATCTCCAGCCGGGACCCTGGTCTGGATTAAGTGGGTTAGAAAATGTCTCAGTACCTGGATAGCACTACTCTGGTGAAGGCAGTGCCCACAGTGATCAGATTGTTTGTCTCTCCTTGTCCTGTAGACTCTATATGCCTGGTGACCCGCTGGCCTGCTTTTTGGATCTCCCTTTGTCAGCTGGGCTGGTCACTTACAGATCCCTGTTGACCACTCTAACTCTACTGTCTGGCCTCTCTGGTTACTCTCATCCTGTCCACTGAGCTCTGATGCCCCACGCATCCCCCCTCCCAGCCTCAACATCAGCACTTTTGGATTAGTGCAGCTTCAGCTCATGGAGACTCAATAATCTTATCTGAGCCATCTTGAGACAGTCTTATCTCTGCCTCCTCCTTAAGGATCCTTGTGTCTAAATTATATCTCTGCACCCCACGGCTTCATAAATTAGGAGTCGATTTAAATGTCATGTAAATCTACCCCAGCCCCCCCACAACCCCCCCAACTGGGAAAAATCCGCAATTTAAATAGCACAGAGTGGTGCAGCCTGGCAGCGCCACCTAGAGGTCAGTCACTTGGTTTTCCTCTCAAAGCCAGATTGCAGAGTGATGGCCCTGGAGTTCTGTCAAGGTGATGTGGCATTTCTTTCATGCCAGGGGCTGATTTGGTACATTAGACCCTTACTTGGGTGGCAATCCACAAAGCTGACACACCTTGAACCCATCCCACTGCCAGGATCTACCCTAACTACTGCAGCATTGGCCAGCCATGGTGGTTAGTCCAGGTAGGCCACCTCAGATGTAGCTGCCCCATTAGCTCCAAGGCAGCCTCTCAAGTCTGAAGATTCTCAGTGGGGTGCCATCTGAAAAGATACAAGCAGACCTTTCATTCCACAGAGAGAGGTCAGGACAGCATGTTAGCTCCATGAAGATACCCTAACTGAAAGGAGTTGACCCATGACAAGGTGGTTCAAATACACTATTAGGATCAGGTCAGCATACCATATGCCACTGCAACTAAAAATGACTCATTCAGAATTTGTTTTGGGAATTTTACAAGCAATCCAAATCCGATTGGAGTGTAAACAGATGACTGTGCCCCACCTGTGCAAATGCATCAGACAAATGGCCATCTAAAGAACAACCATGATGTGTACCAAAAGTATTTTGGCTGCTGTGTTACTGCGGAATGTTTTCAGGGCAGTTTAGGGGCAAAGAAGAGAACAAGCACGGGAAAAAAATCTCAGCTATTGCCTGGCATGCAATCATCACTCATGTCTCAGTACACGGGGGGCAAGACTGGCTGGAGTCAAATGCTGGATGGGCTGATGCAAAACATCAGTATGATGATTTCTGAATGTCGGGGTGCATCTTTTCTTTCACAAAACACATAGGTGAACCCAAATTCTTAAGTCTGCCCCTCACTTCTTTCCATTGCTGTGCTGCATCAGTACTCGAGTGTAAGCCAAATTGATTTTAGGCGCAGAGGTATGACGAAGGTCACTTAAAGAGTGACTTAAGATGCTGTTTATTTCCAGACAATTGCAATTTCAGCGTCCAAATGCAGTTTCAAATTGCTTCTGTCTGTCGTGTTTAAAATGGTCTGCTAAGTTTGGGTTGTATGTGTGTTTTTTAGTTGTTGTTTACATTTCTAAAAAGACTGGATCTGTGTTACATATGAGGGGAATAAAATCAGAACTGAGCTGGAGTGAGTGTGTGTAGTGAAGTGACCAGTAAGACCAGCTTGCCATGGCCGTCTTAACATGATCATAGCCCCCCTTGTAAAATTGTGTGCTGGGGCCCCTGTTTTGATAACGAAACAAAAACATACACAGGTATCAGTAACACTCTGAGTCCCTATGCTCATGGGGTCCCCAGCCAGTGCCCATTGTGCCCATACATTAATACGGTCCTGCGCCCGGCTTTCTTGACTCCACTTCATGGAAAAGCCCACCACAAACTGACCTTACTGTACCCATCCTTGTTTCATTTGTTAGTTTTCCACATCACAGTTTAAAGAATCGAGCTGAACAGGTTAAAACCCAGCATCACCCACCCACACGCCCACTTCCAGCGGACAATGCCAGGCACTCATTACAATGCCACAGACTGACATAACAAAATGAACTGGCGTCCAAATCCCCTGCTTTTGCACGGAGTGGTGCGTGTGTGTGTGTGGACGCTGAGCCAGGCTGCTGCCTTGCAGCAATATGCTTCTCTCCACCCAAAACCACTTAATAAAACCCAAAAGCTGGCCTGTCAGAGAGCGCGGGCAATGTGTTGAAAAGCAAATCTAAAAGGGCTCCCTGGGCGGAAGAAGGAACATTTATTTTTCATCTTGTTAACAGATGCAGGTAAGAGTTTCATTACTTATGTATGTATTCCCTGTGAAAAGCTAAGCAGCCGATTCAAAGAGCTTCCTACACAAAGCCGTGTGTTTTACACGCCGCGGCAGAGTGAGCGTCTTTCTTCACACGTTTCGAAGAATTGAAATGAATGTTAATGAGAGGGGAAGACAGCGGCGGAGCGGGAGTCGCACACCAAAAATAAAATAACAAAAAAAAAAAAATCTTCTTAGACAAAAAATAAAATAGGTTGCTTCTCTTGGGGGGTCGGGGGGGTTTATCTTTAAATATAAATTTAGAATATATTCATCTTTAAACAACAAAAAACAAGACAATAGTTAAAGGATTGTGCTTCACTGTGTATATGATGGCTTCTAGTGCCCTCCATTCATTTCTGCATGAAAAGCTTTGCTCAACATCTTCTGGTCTTGAAGGAAAGCATGCTTGATTCGGTTCTTGTTTGCACTCAGTTTTTGAGGCTGACCACCGTATTTGTGGTCCTCAACCTCAGCAGAACCTCTGAGTTTTTCCCAGTTGATTCTGGGGTTTGCCAGGGGTATGTTCTGCTCCTACTCAGTTTAATGCTTGTATGGACTGGGTGTAGGGCAGGGTCATGGGGTCCAGCAGCTGTGGGGCATCTGTTGGTGAAGAAAGATTTACTGATCTTGACTTTGCTGACAATGCTGTGATCTTCTCAGAGTCAATGGAGGCTCTGATCAGGGTGCTCGAGAGACTGAGCGAGGAGTCTGAGTGTATGTGCTTGTGAGTGTCCTTAATAAAAACCAAGATCCAGACCTTTAATGACCTCTTGGGCACAACCATCAGCAGTGTATCTGTCTGTGGAGAGAGTGTCGACCTTGTTGAGAGGTTTACTTACCTCAGCAGTGACATTCATATCTCTGATGACTCTTTCTATGAAGTCAGTATACAGATTCGGAGAGCATGGTGGGACATGAGGTCGCTGGAAAGGGGTGTGTGGCGCTTCCGATATCTATGCAAAAGGACGAAGGTCCAAGTCTTTAGAGTCCTGGTGCTACCTGTTTTGCTATATGGTTGCAAGACATGGACGCTATCCAGTGACCTCAGACAAAGACTGGACTATTTTGGTACTGTGTCTCTTTGTAGAATGCTTGGGTACTGCTGGTTTGACTTTGTGTCGAATGAATGGTTGCTCATGGAGTCCAAAATGAGGCACATCACCTGCAGTGTGAGGTAGCATCAGTTATGGCACAACAGCCAAGTGGCACGATTCCCTTAGGGTGATCTGGCTTGCAGGATCCTTATTGTTGAGGACCTGAACAGCTGGACCAGGCCAAGGGGATGTCCACATAACACCTGGCTGCGGCAGATACATGGTCATTTCCGGAGGGTGGGACTGGACTACTTGTCTGCTTGGGGTTGCCAGCAAGGATCCCGAACTGTTTCATTGTGTGGTGGGTACAGCAATATGCTGTACCAGTACATGCTCCCGAACTTGAACTGACCTGAACCTTGCCTGCTTCTTTGTGCTTCTGCAGAAGAGCTTGGACAGGACATCTGGAAACATCTGTCTGCTACGAAATGTTTTGCTTGAGAGAGACTTTGAAGATGCACTGTGACTATTGTGTCTTGTCACTGTACTCACTTTTACAATGGTGGAAGATCTGCAGGTGAAAATACCACATCTGCCGCAACCTCACCTTTTTAGTTGGTTGTCCCTTACCCAGTTTTAACTTCCTCTTCACAGCCATTTATGTTTCAGGTCATCATTTTGGTTCAACCTACACAATATATCATTGATCATTAGTACCTGTTTTTTTTTTAGATTCACTTAATCAAGCTGTGAGCTACATGTTGACAAATTTCACATTTGTGAACTAGAAAGTGCCCTATCACTGTGTTAGTTTCTTTTTTGAAGGACATTTAAATATTTCATTGTATTGTTTCACTTTTTGGGACTCTAAAATATGCTCTTTTCTATCGACACACTAATCTAGTCTAAGACAGTGCTTCTGAACCTTTGTGGTGCCAACCACCCACCTTTTCACATGTCAGTATGTTTGTGACGCCTCCCCCTATAAACTCAGCTAGACCCCTTCATGAATTTAGCATGATGGTCTGAGTGGGGAGAGTGTGGTGGCCCCCCTTGATAAACTGAGTTTTTGGGATGCTTGTTCAGAGTTGGTTGCGACCCATCTGCAATGCCACCGTGTGGTCCACAGCTTGAGCAAGGCAAGTAACTTTGCAAACTACTAAACATGCCTGAAGACTTTTATACGCTACTGTACACATACATATTGCTGTGTTTGGGTTTCCAAATTGCACTAAACACAGGCAGTTGAGTACTGAGTAAAGAGAACATTATTCTGGGGCTAACAGGAAAGGAATTAAGACTTCATTCAGTAATGAAGCTTTCGTTCAAACAGTCGGGAAAAGTGGCAGCCTGTCCTGCTCGTTCACTTTATAAGAACTCATTCTTCAGGTAGGTTCAGTAGCAGAGACACATTGGGTGGAGCAGACTTGGACACCGTCTAGAAAAGGTAGAAAGAGAAGCCAAAAGGTTAAGTGAGTGCTCAGCTTTACATTTTCCAAGCATCAGGCATAAACAGGTGTAATGTGGACAAGTTAAGAGTGCCAGCACACAACTGCTAGTGGCAGTCGGGACGAAGGCACAGCAGACTGTGTAACAGCTTATCCCAATTTCTCGGCTATATTTCCCATCATGGCCCTGCCCATTCTGGCTCCCTAATCATCCACTGTCTCTAATTGACTATCACCACCTAATAGCTAATGCATTGTGAGCGAACTGGAACTATAATGGCTGCCGTCACATCATCAAAGTGGGTGCTACACATTAGTGGTGGTTTAAGTGATTCCCATTTCACTAAGCACTTTGAGTAGCAAGAAAAACACTACATAAATGCAATTAATTAGTATTATTATTGTACATGTAGATACTTTATATATAACAATGCTATGTTCTTAGAAGAATTTGGTAACAGGAGTTGTAGCATGCTGGAAGTGTCCTTCTACATTTGAATGAACTGCAGCCATGAACAGCTGACAACATCGGCACCCAACACCAGGCCTCTGCTGATGATGCCTGTTTGAGAGAAACATAAGGGATCTGTACTGAGATGACATTCTAAACACCACTGTTGAATCTGGTTGTGCCCTTATTCTTCATTTTTGACCCCACTGATCCACAACTTATTTTTGTCCACAGCATCTCCAATCACTGGTAGATTTTTGATTTTTCCACCATTCTCAGTAATGGTTGCGCATGAATGAAAGTAACGGTTGTGCATGAAAAGCCTGTAATAACAGCCACATTTAGAGTCAGTAATGTCACTCTTTTTGCCCACTCCAATTCTCAGTTGACACTAACTGATACTGGAAATGCTTATATGCTTGCTTTATACCACACATCACTATCATGTGTTATAGGTGGCGGTATGCCTGATAAAACGGTATCTCAGTTTATATATAAGGCCCACTTGTAGATGTTTGCATTAAATGAACTCTTCCAGTGACGGGGCACAGTGGCTGTGTTGCACCCTTACAGCTCGAGCACACTGGGTTCAATTCCCTGTTTGCTTACTGTCTGTATGAAGTTGTCCGTGTTCTCTGGTGTCTCTTCCACATCCCAAACTATAGGCATTGATTTAATTGGTGACGCCACTAATTCACTTGGTGTGAGGAATTGCAGCTGCCTGCACAAGCATGTCCTGAGAAGGACTGATGCCCTTACCAGGGTCAGTCCATTCAGTACAGTCAGCATAGACCCATCTAAGCTGAGAGAAATGACTTTTTGGACTTGGGCAGAAATTTTTAAAGACAATTTATCAAGCACTGAAGTCAAAAAAGGACCAGGCATCAGTTTCTCACTCTCACACCAAACATAACTTAAGATCTCCACTTTGTTAAAATTAGCCAGGGTGAGTGACCAATGTATTTTGGGCATTCCATTAAAGGCTGTTTCCTGCCTTGTACTCAATGCCCTAAGGCTACATCAAATGACTCGCCATTTATATTGAGTGGTCCCAATGGCTTCATCTGAGCTATTGCCCTGATTTTTAAAATCATCTCCTCACTTAATGACTGCCGTCATACACAGACCTGTACATCTCCCCTCTTGGTGATCGACAGTCTGCCAAATGGCACACATGGAGTGCATAGGGAGGACCTCTGGACTTGGCACTACTCCCAAGGCAGTGGCACTAATGAGCTCCAAAGGAAGTAAGCCAAAGAAGCCCTTTATGGCACATCAAGTTCTCTGCATGGAATTTTGACCTTAGCCCGACATGTGGACACCAAGCCCAAGACACACCTCATCCACTCCTGCTTTTTTTCCTCTGGACCGCCACCTCCAGCCAGCAAGGGGTTAATGGCAAACAGCTGTTTCCCAGATGCCCCGTCTGGATTTCTCGTTTATGCAATAACAGCTTCATTCTTTCTACACTCACACTGCGCACAACTCTATTGTACCAGAAAAGAGAGAGCTTGGCGCCGGTGTGGAGAAATTGCTTCCGACAGAAATGGAAAGAGATGAATTAGTGGGCTGGCCAGCAGACGAAGGGACTGGCCATGTGAGCCGGGCATCAGAGTGCTTCATGTGAAGTTTCTAGGGCTGTGGCTGCGATTGAGTTTCGCCCAACAGCGGGACATAAATCGTGGCGGATAATTCCACACGGTGGATAAGAGATTACAGCTGCTACCTGTCAGTTCCCTCCACAGATTTCTTTCAGGTATTTGTCTGACCAAACTCCTGCCCCCTACTGGGCTATGGAAGAGTGTCATCATCAATCACGTCCAGGAGGACCTGATGTCACGCTGGTCACGTCCTGAGCACAGAACTGGTCAGCAGCTGTTTAAACTACCAGACACCTTGCAGAGTTCAGCTGCTTTCACACTTGCAGCACCCAGATGGCATTCAAAGAGTGTGGAAGGGTTGTGCTGGTATGACAAGTTCTCAGATTGTCCTCTGCGGACTTCAAGTAACTCCTCCGGCACAAACCTCTGGCCCATATAAGGAGGACAGGTGCAGGTGTTTGGCATTAAAGTGGATTCAGCTCCCTCCAGAGGGGGCTTGAGAGCCAGGAGACACAGGCTGAAGGTCCACTTTACTCACCTCTGCCCCAAGCAGTGCCCCTTGACCGAGACCCCTGATCTGACTGCTGCATGCCAGTGTCTAACGGATGAGGATGTGGATCATTAAAGCTTTATTTATCGTTCTGGAAGCAAAGGGGTTCAGGCAACACACAGAGTGTGTAGCATTAGACATTTTTATGCATCTATTTTTATGTATTGCGAAGTTTTGACACGTGAGGATTGTAATCCTGATATTTAATTTACCTTTGAAATTAAGTTTACAATGTTGAAAAATGTTTCTATTGTATTTTTTTTTATGTATGCAAAACCATTGTGCTGATGATGCCATGGAGTTGACAATATAAATAAGGCGACGATCACACATTATCCCTCCATCGATAAGCACTTGGGAGTGACTCCGTCAAAGCCTACAGAGCTTGCTCCAAATACGGATCTTGCTGTCGAGGCTATGCCTTAACATCTCTGAAACTGAGATCTGTTAGCTTCATCTACTAAATCGTCAAGCACATAATACCCTTGAAGTAAAATTCATCTGAAGGTTTTAAACAGAGTAACAATCACAAGTACCTGGGTGTGACCTTTGATAGATCTTTAATGTTCCAACAACATCTTACAGACAAACCTGGGAAATTGAGAGCACGTATCAATATCATAATGAAACTTGCTGGGTCACCATAGGGTGTAAACACAGCAAGTCTCTGAAATGCACTATTAGGCTTTGTATGCTCAGTGGCGGAGAACTGCCCACCTGTTTGGACAAACGACACACACATTAGGAAGGTTGATGTTCAGTTACACCAAACCATGCAACTAATAACAGGAATGATACAAACAGCACCAACTCGATGGTATCCAGTATTACGTAATATTCAATCAGCAGATCTTCAACATTCTGCTATTCTGGTTAAATAACATAATAAAATTTTGATGAGTGACAAGTTACCAATCCATTAGGATTGTCTCTCGCATCATACAAGAGCACCAAAGGCTAAAATCGAGACGCTCTGCCATCAGATGAACAAAGAAGATAGTAGAGGAATTTGATATTCTGGAGCATTGGATGCTAAATGGACGCCAACTACAGAACTGAATCTGAATATCCAACCCAACACATGGATTTGGTGGCTCTAATTTATATGACTCCATCAGGTCAAGGCTTAATTGTATACAAACGGGAGATGGCAGATGTGCTGACTCCTTAAATAGATGGAGCAGAGCAGAAACATCTTACCGTGACTGTGGAGCCTTCAATCAGACTATGCGCCATATTTAAATTCTTCTTCTTCTTTCAGATGCTCCCATTAGGGGTTGCCACAGCGGATCATCTTCTTCCATACCTTTCTGTCCTCTGCATCTTGTTCTGTTACACCCATCACCTGCATGTCCTCTCTCACCACATCCATAAACCTTTGTTTAGGCCTTCCTCTTTTCCTCTTGCCTGGCAGCTCTATCTTTAACATCCTTATGTTATGTCCTATACCCAGCATCTCTCCTCTGCACATGTCCAAACCAACACAATCTCGCCTCTCTGACTTTGTCTCCCAACCGTCCAACCTAAGCTGACTCTCTAATGTACTCATTTCTAATCCTGTCCATACTCGTCACACCCAATGCAAATCTTAGCATCTTTAACTCTGGCGCCTCCAGCTCAGTCTCCTGCTTTCTGGTCAGTGCCATCGTCTCCAATCCATATAACAAAGCTGGTCTCACTACCGTCCTGTAGACCTTCCCTTTCACTCTTGCCGATACCAATCTGTCACAAATTACTCCTGACAATCTTCTCCACCCATTCCACCCTGCCTACACTCTTTTTCACCTGTCTTCCACAATCCCCATTACTCTGTACTGATGATCCCAAGTATTTAAACTCATCCACCTTCGCCAATTCTACTCCTTGCATCCTTACCATTCCACTGACCTCCCTCTCATTTACACACGTGTATTCTGTCTTGTTCCTACCGACCTTCATTCCTCTCCTCTCTAGAGCATATCTCCACCTCTCCAGGGTCTCCTCAACCTGCTCCCTACTCTCGCTACGGATCAAACCATGCCTACCCTAAAGATGTTCAAGATTTTGTGCAGTATTCCCCTGATGCAATAAGATGACTACACAATCTAGACAGTGATATTTAGTCTTGAGTATTGTTATGTTGGCTGCTACAACAAGATTCATGTATCTGGGTTTATTTAAATTTAATAATTTTATTCTTGTCCTTTACGTCACTTGTTTGTATCATTTTGTAATAACCTATATGCTAAATAATAAACTGTGAATTAAACAACATCTCTTAGTGTTTAGCCAGCTTCTACTCAAGCAGACTCCAGCGGTAGGATTGCATACTTTAGTTTTGACTTTGTACCAACTTCGACACTCGAGCAATGTCCTTTGGATTCCTGGTTGCCTCGTTTTGTTTGATCTCACTGTTTTGGCCCTTTGCTGTTTTCGACCAAGTGTTTGTTTTCATTTATCATCTCTTGGTATTTTTAGTGCTCACAATAATCCTCCGGCACTCCAGCACGTCCACAAGATTGTGGCATGGAACTATAACAAATTTACAGTCAATCTAACCTCCAAGGGAATGCATGGGACAGATGGTAAAGGAATTGCCCAGGAACTGCATGTTTTATGGAGCCCTGGGGAGACAAAGAGAGCGAGAGACAAAGAAATGATGAACATTAGGTGATTGTTACTTACTTAAAGACCTGGGAGGTGATTCACTGCTTCAGAGAACACAAAGGACTATGACTGAGGCTCTTCAGGCCTGACTATTAGCTTTGTGGACTCTTGTGAAAAGGTGGCATGTGAGAGCAGCACCACAGGGACAACGTCACACCAAGGAGGAGGACTTTATAATATAAATGCTAACTTGCATACTGAACTGTGAGGCCTGGGTTACCTCCTTGGTCCCACAGACCAAGATGGACAAAGATGAATGAGGACACTTAACAACAGCTAATGGTGTAAATGTGCAAAGTGCATAGTGCATTTAAAAGTAAATACAAGCAATGTTTAAAGAGCTGTGCAGATTAAGAGTATCAATAAATAATCTGTTAAAACTGTGTGCACGTGGAAATGTTAAAAACCAAATAGATACTTGTTCCAAATAAATAGTTTAAAATCCAGAACAATGGGGAGATTACATTTTTTTTTATTCTTAGCTCTTCTTGTCCTCATCAGGACCTTGGGAGTCCCCTTGGCGCTGTCAGTCACATCACTCAGACCCAACAATTATGAACTGTCACACATGTGCGCTTAGGAAGCAGCCAACAAGTCCTACGGTGAGTGATATTTCGCGAGATTAAGGGTTTGATTGTATGTACTGATGCCTCTCTCTCTTTATCTACAGAAGTAAAGAAGAAAACCTATAATCCACCTACCTTGTTTCCGGACTCACATAATGGCCATAATCCCACAATTGCAACACAACAAAACATCCTTGATGTCACTTCTGGCTAAAGCACAATGATGTCACTTCCGGTCATCTCTGATGACACCACTTCCGGCTCTGCCATAATGACGTCACTTCTGGCCATTCCCAATGATGTCACTTTCGGTTATTCCCGATGACGTTTCTTCCACATTGTCATTTCCTTCCACCATGTATTTGTATGTCTCTATATAAACGCCATGATACCCACTGTTTATTGGTGATTGTGATCAAATTTTTCATTCTTTTAGCCTTATTTTTCAACTCTGTCTGTCGGATATTATTTCATCACAGAAAACAATAGAAAAGACATACAAAACATGGCAAATGACAACTCAAAAATGACAATAAAACATAAAATACACATAAATGCAGACCCTTACATAACATGTCCTGTTAATCAAAGCAAAAACATAACCATAGCAGACTATTGACACATAGAGTATATGATAAAGTTTAAAATCACATAATATCACTAGGCCGGGCCTTTTCAACCTTTTTCTTGATGTAGCAAGTATTTTGAAGTCCCACCATTTTCATTTATTTATTTTTTTAATCTTATATTGCCATTCAGCAGTCATTCCACATGCACTTCAGAACAGGTTATCCACCTGAAGCTAAGCCTGTTCAGGACCAGTTAGTGTTTGGATGGGAGAAAATCTAAGAAAAGCTTAGGTTAGTGCAGGAAGAGGTGTTGGTGAGGTCAGCAGGGGTGGCGCCTACCCTGTGGATCCCAATGCCCCATTGCAGTGACAAGGACACTGTATTGTAAAAATGGTGCTGTCACTCAGATGAGACATAAAACTGAGGTCCTGACTCTCCATAATCGTTAAAGATGCCTGGCATCCTTCATAAAGCGCAGGGAGCATCCCGATATCTTGGCTAAATTGTCCTCCGTGACCCCCCGATCATCTCTCAACTCCGATTGGCTAACTATCTCTCACCCCTTAACCCAGAACAGCTAACATGTGGTGAGCGTACTGCCATGAAAATGGCTGCCGTCACATCATTCAGGTGAGTGGTGGTTGAAGGGGCTCCCCACTCACTATGTAAAGTGTTTTTAGTAGCGAGATAAGCAATATATAAATTTAAAGAAGTACTCTTATTATTAAGTACTGAACTCTTACTAGGCATAACTAAAAGTGAAATTTCTTAACTCCCACTCCTCCACCTAATATTGCATTTAGGGATTTTTTCAAGTCATTACTGGTTGTTTTCTGTGTGTCTTTTAGTTTTTCTGATGTACATCAAATGCTTTCTTTAAAGATTTTTTTGCATGTACAGTACCATAGTTTGATTAGGAATAAAAATTGGCCTAAAATTCCAATATTTAAAAAATAAAATGCAGTTATATATGAATCCAGATTAAAAGAAGCAGAAAAATAATTCAAGTTACATATAACTTCAGGCGAAAAAAAAAGAAGAGAAAAATGCGTCAAAGTCCATTGTGACCGTTGAGTGTCTTTATGTTTTATAGGCTCATAATTGCCAATGTTGGCTCTCAGTTCTAATAACTTTAAGAGCAGCTTTGCCTTTGACTTTATATTTATTTTTAAAGGAAGGATGACGCTTACCAAGCAGTGGCAACTCTGTCTGAAGCGAAAGCTTTCCGCTGTTAATTTCAGTTTTTTATAATCACTTTGGCACTAGTTTCAGAACCTTGATGTCAATTTTCAAAACTCACCACCAATGATCAAAATGCAAATTTTTCAAAACTCTAACATTTTATCTAATTTCTTGGCTACAATACACGTAAAATAAAGATAATTTGCCAGTTCAAAATGACACAAGTTAACATCCAAGTATTACCATTTCCAAATGTAATTCACACATTGCATTAGAGATGGTTGTCTGTTCAGTTCATTCCAGTGATCTAACTTTTAATTGATACAACTGCTCTAAGTGAGAAGTTACTGTTGTATTCCTCTTAAAGCATAGTTCAATGTAAACTTAGGAACAATATCATGAAAGTGTCAGGATAACAAGATCCACTGACACTAATTCGTAACTGATAATTGATATATTTTTCGGTCGAGCACCATATCTGAGAGGTGGTCATAGGCCTCGTCTTAGAGGACTGCTTAGGCCTCAATAGAGAGGTGGCCATGGGCCCCATTTGAGAGGTGTAGGGGAATGTGGTCAAGATCAAGCCCACAGACCAAGACAGCTGCAGCAACAGCAAAGAGGATCCCACGAGATCAGAACGATGGTTGCAGACAATGTCTTAAATACATGGTACTGAATGATTCAGCCAAACCCCAGAAGATCAACTGTGGCCTCAATCATCAGGACCTTCCAAATGAGAACTGGTAAGTCGTCAGTATGCTCCACAGTGAACATCAGAGTATGATAGGCTACTCTTAGTTATCAGATGACTTTTGTGAATGCTAGGTGCCACTGTTGCCCCTTTAAGCCCAACAGACAGACACTCAGGACACCAGGTAAAAGCACAAAGAAGTTCTTTTAAATATTTCCTTCTCCAACAGTGCTCTCTACGCACCACAGCCACAATAATAAAGGGAATTAGCAGTAATAATTATCACAAACACAATTCTCATTTCTCCTCCACACCTCCCAGCAAGCTTTGTTCACCTCCACATGACTCTGACTCGCCTGCTAGGTGCTTCGCAGTCCTTTATATATTGTCCGACTTGGAAGTGCTTCTGCTCTTCCTCCCACATGACTTGCCAGCACTTCCAGGTCAGATGGAGAACTCAAGTTCTTTAATCAGCCCGGAAGTACTTCGGGGCTTCCATCCTCATGACTTCCTAGTCAGAGGTGGGTAGTGACAAGCTACATTTACTCCGTTACATTTACTTGAGTAACTTTTTTAAAAAATTGTACTTCTAAGAGTAGTTTTACTGCACCATACTTTTTACTTTTACTTGAATACATTTGTGAAGAAGAAACGCTACTCTTACTCCGCTACATTGGGCAACACTCGACTCGTTACTTTTTTCCATTAGATACGCTATATTTTTGCCATAGAGAAGCTGCCAGTGGATCTACTCCATGACTGTTTCACCAATCAGACGTAGCAATAATAATCACAAGACTCCGTTTCACCAATCAGACATAGCAACAATAATCACATGGCTCCATTTTACAAATCAGATGTAGCCATGCAGTCACATGACCACACACAAACTGTGGCGGCATAGCGGCACAAACTCCTCACAGACAGCGGACAAGGAAAGAAAGAATACAAGTGGAGCCTCGGTTTGTGAGCATAATTCGTTCTGGAAACGTGGTCAAATCACTCGTATATCAAAGCAAATTTCCCCATAAGAAATAATGGAAACTCAGATGATTTGTCCACACCCCAAAACTATTCATATAAAAATGATTAATACAAAATATAAAGTAAAAATACATAAAACAAATTAACCTACACTTTACCTTTGAAAAGAATCATGGCTGGTGTGAGTGTGTTTCTAAACTCTTGTGGAATTTCACCCAATGGGACGACACACGGAAACTGACGATTGCTCACAATCCCGCGGCGAGAGAGAGAAGAACCATCAGCTCATTTGTGATCAAGTGACGCTCGGCAGACAAAGCGTATACGGACTGCTCGTATTGCAAGACCTCGCTCGTTTATTAAGTCAAAATTTATTAAAAATTTTAGCTCGTCTTGAAAAACACTCGCAAACCAAGTTACTCGCAATCCAAGGTTCCACTGTACATGAAAAATGAGAGCCAACTCCTGCTGAAGCTTAACCATCACTTCAACTGAGTGAAGAACAAGCACGTTTTAACCAAACATGCACAGACACAGACAGTCAAGGTAAAGTGAGACTTCATGTACGTGCACAAGCTGCCTTGTTCTAATGTTATTTTCTATCAGCTGTGCTATTTGGAGGGCAAGTGAAGATGCAGTATTATACAGTCAGTGTACAGGATATCTTGTCACTGTAAGTAGTTTGCACTGTTCAAACATACATGTTACCTACTCTAGGTGTTGGCTTCAAAAGCTTTGTTGTGAAAAACTGAGATTTGGAACTTTGTGTTATTTGTGCATCTTTATTTTGTAAACATGTTATTTATTTTTACTCATTTTTTAATTTTATTATTTGGAAATAGCAGAATTTGCACTTTATTTTAATTTTTTTCTATCTTATTAATTTCTAAAAAAATAAATCATTTATTATGATCAAACAGTTACTCAGTAGTCTTTTCACCAAATACTTTTTTACTCTTACTTGAGTAATTTTTTGGATGACTACTTTTTACTTCTACAGTACTTGAGTAATATTATTTTGAAGTAACGCTACTCTTACTTCAGTACAATTTTTGGCTATTCTACCCATCTCTGGTTCTAGTACTTCCAGGCTATGAGGACAGTATGACTCTCCAGGTCCTTCCATAGCACCCCAGGCGGCACCCACTACACCCAACACGGCTGAGATACTGAACTCCAAGTCCCATGATACCCTGTGGAAATCCGGGGCACCGCTACACACCAGGGAAGCTGCCATCTAGAGTGTTGGGGTAGGCAATGTCCAAAAGTTTCTGCCTTCCCCCATCGTTCCATTCTAGGGGCGTCCCGGCCGGGGCTGAGCAGCTGGCCTTCTTTTACACTGAATACCACATGCCGACGTGTAGTACAGAGTAGGTCATGTGACTACTGTATGTCAATGTGTTCCACAGTATGACGTCATGTTTATCCTGTAATCTTTCTACAGAATTGACACAAAATCAAATAGTGGAGGCAGTGGCAGACTCCTAACTGATGAACAAAAGCGGCAGTGGTCAACTTGGTCCAGGCCAGAAATGACCTTCGCCTTACAGAAATCAGACAGCACATCCTGGACAATGAAGATGTCTTGTACCAAATATTCCTGAAACAGCAATACCACGTGCCTTTTGAGAGAAATGCAGACAGAGTGACTTTGTTCAGGTATGTTCAGTGTCCTAATACCTCTTTGTGAAAGATTTCTCATCATTGTACTGTAATCGGTGATTCTCTTTCCAACATGTCTTTTTTTATGATGAAAACCATCATAAATTGATTTATGTGAATGAAGCAGGCTTCAACCTGGCCAAGACAAGGAGGAGAGGTCAGAATTTTGTAGGCCAGCAGGCAATCATTGAAGTACCCAGACAAAGTGCAGCCAACATCACCATGTGTGCGGTTATATCAGCAGATGGTGTGGTGGGGCTCATACAATGCAGAGCTCCTCGTACAATTCCTTGATGAGCCAACTCTGGTCAGTAGAGCTGCTGGCGTGACCAGTGTTATTGTAAGGGACAATGTCAGGGTCCATCATCCAGACATGGTTTCAGGCCCATCCACAGTTCACCACAGTGTACTTGACCCCATGCTTTCCATTCCTCAACCCAACTGAGCAATAATTTTTCTCCACATGGAGGTGGAAAGTGCGTGATAGGCACCTGCATCAACAACTGGCCTTGACTAGGCCATGGATGAGGCATGCAACGACATCACAGCAGCTATGGATTTGGCATAACTGTAGCTTCTTTCCAAGATGTTTATCAAGAGGGAACATTCATTTTGATGTGGATGAGAACCTGTGACCAAATCTACATGACAGTGTTGATAGAAATGAGTGAGGCCTGTAATCCTCTGTTTGGATTTTTGTAAGGCAGGGGAGGAACACAGCAGTTTGAATTTTTGTTTTTTTTGTAATACTCTAGTTTTTTTAGTAGCTAATTGTTGCTTTCATTTACAGTAAAGGGAATCTATGTTGTAATTTGCAGTGTTGTAATTCATTTCAGATTCCACTGTGTCTGTAGTATTCTTTCTAAAGGTCCTTTTGCAGTGACATTACGTGTAGCACCATGATGAAACATGCACTGCAATGACATGGTGGGTATCTTGTGTGCTGGTGATGTAAAGAAATGTCTCCATGATTCTGTAAGTACAACGTTTCTTTAATAATATGAATGCAAAATGCAAAGTTTAGAATGTTGGACAGCTTGTGTTACAAGTGTTGACCATTTGGAGTTTTGGGCCTTAACTGTTTTGAAAATAACATCAAGGTTCTGGAATTAGTGCCAAAGCGAGTGTAAAAAAACAAATTTTAATAACACTAAAATGAAATGTTAGATATTTATATTTGACTAGCTGTGTAAGCCAGTGCTGTAAAAAGTCTGGGGCCCTAGAAACTATTGAAATCGTCAGAAAAAAACTAAAATGTAGAGATGTCAGGTGATGGAAAGGGTGTCTCTCTCCTAGGAAGTTTTGTTTTGCCGATGTGCTCGCCTCGCTTGCGTATTAGCGGCTAAGCGATTGTCTTTTTTCGAAGGTTTTGTTTTCACAATGTGCTCACCTTATTTCTGTATTAGCCGTTAAGCGAGTAACTCTTTCATCACAGGTTTCATTTTGCCTACGTGTTGGCCTCGCTTGTGTATCCTCAGAGGTGGAGCCCTTATCGCGACTCCACCTCTCACTTCCGGGACGGACAGACACACACACACTTCCATGCATAGATATTTAATTACAAGTTTATTATTCTTTGCATCTGTTCTTGTTCTTCATTGTATATTATTCAGCACTAGTCTGCCAATTTCTAAAACTCTTCTAAAAATGCTAGCAGATCAAACATGTTCACCAAAACTGAAAATCCTGCAACACAAAAGGATCAGACCTGAGACTGAGAGACAGACAGACAGACATGCTGTGTAGCCCGGGAGGTTTGACATTAGATGGTGTGAGAAAGAAAGCACTCACCTGAGAGGCGAAAATCCATTGGTCTTGGTGCGTGGTGGCCGACTTCTTATGACAGCCTTGGAGGAGGAGAACTGAGTGGAAAGAGAGGAGGGTGAGTCTCACAGAAGGAGCACCGTAAGTTGGTATGGTGGAGTCAGACCACAGCTGAGCGCTGCATAACCAACGGCCCTTTTAAATCTGACTTTTTACTTTTTTAGCCTTTTTGTTGTTGGTATTTTTTTTTTGTTTTCCTCACCTGCCGCCGGACAGCTGCTTGTGTCCTGACTGTTGCTCTCGTGAGTAACTAATGTGATAAATGATAACTTTTATGTATAGTAACACATGAAGAAAATTATTAGTTACCCATATGTTTATCTAAAAACTAGGCAATTCTGAGACAGTATGCAAAATTGGAATTGATTTTCTTTTTAATAATGTCCTCCTAGCCAGGGCTGAAAACCATTGGCTTGGACAACACAGGGTGTCGATTAACGTGAGCAAGGAAAAATAATGTGTTATACCTTTGAAAATGAATTGCATGCATTAACACGTTAACTTTGACAGCCCATAATTTAACATATAACACTGATATAGTGTAGTTTGGTGTGATTGCTGGTAAAAGGGGTTTCAGCTAAGGGGGAAATGATGTGTTAAACACTCAAACTCGGTTAATTTACACATCCTTTTCTCTCTATTGAATGCTCCATAAACACAAATATACGATAGAATTATGCAAATATAACTACAAAATCACTATAAACAATTATGGTATGTCGTGTTACAGCCAGGGTCTGTTTCCAGCCTTATGTTTATTTTCCCTTTTTTTGTTGTTTCTGTTCATTTTGCATTAAAAGTCCATCCATCCATCCATTTTCCAACCCGCTGAATCCGAACACAGGGTCACAGGGGGTCTGCTGGAGCCAATCCCAGCCAACACAGGAAAAAATCCTGGGCAGGGTGCCAACCCACTGCAGGACACACACAAACACACCCACACGCCAAGCACACACTAGGGCCAATTTAGAATTGCCAATCCACCTAACCTGCATGTCTTTGGATTGTGGGAGGAAACCGGAGTACCCGGAGGAAACCCACGCAGACACGGAGAGAACATGCAAACTCCACACAGGGAGGACCTGGGAAGTGAACCCGGGTCTCCTAACTGCGAGGCAGCAGCGCCACCATGCCGCCCTGCATTAAAAGTATTATTGTTAATGTTTTAATTGGTTTTATGTATTCTTTGTTAGTTATGTTTAATTTAATTTTAATTAGGCATCAGTCAGTCATCTTCCAAACCTCTATATCCTAACACACTGTCACAGGGGTCTGCTGGAGCAAATCCCGGCCAACACAGGGCGCAAGGCAAGAACAAAACCCAGGCAGGGTGCAGGCCCACTGCAGAGCACACACACACACACACACACCAAGCACACACAAGGGACAATTTAAGACCACCAATTCACCTAACCTGCATGTCTTTGGACTGTGGGAGGAAACCCACGCAGACACGGGGAGAACATGCAAACCCCACGCAGGGAGGACTCGGGAAGCAAACCCAGGTTATCTAAAATGTATATTGTGTATATGTGTATAAAGAATACTTTCCTTGTCTTATGTAGGTAGACCCCTAAGGGTGTGGCCACATTACACCTCTCTTGAAGGACCGCACTCTGCCTATATATTTCATAAATATTACATATTGTATATTTTATATACATATATAGCATATAGTAGGAGGAAGTGGGGAGGAAGTGAATACCTCAGAGGTTCATTGAAGCTGGTGGAGTCTTAGTAACTATTGTTTTGTACTTTCTGTTTTTTTGATGTATTTGCTACTGTTTTTTTGGATTTTGCTCTCGGTTTTTGGATTTGAACTTGTTTGCTTTGGGTTGCCTTTTAATACAAATCCTTTTTGTCCTTATGTTACCTTGTTTCGTTTTCTTCTCTTTTCCTTGTCTGTATCTTACAGATATTCTTTGTTGGCCTTGTTCTTCAAAGCCAGTGGTTATGTGGTTTTCCTTTTTTTTATTGAAGGGCATTTTTTTATTTCTGGAATGTCATTTCATATTTCCAAAATGTTTAGTAACATTTTGGGCCAGTGTAAACCTAGGAGCCTGCTGTCTGAGTCTGGGGTCAGACTGCCTTGGGTGAATCCTGTATTTGGGTTGTGGACCACAAGAGTACTGGTTTGGCTTTAGATACCTTGAAGTATGCACTCCTTTGTTGCTATTTTGTGTGCAGTAAATGACAACGCAGTGTTCCTCAAATGATGGGCACCATAGCGCTCCTTTCTGGTCTCCATAACGGGACACCTCATTCTTAAAGAAAACTCTCTTAAGTTAAGGTAAGCAGCTTGTTGAGACTCCAGTGGGCTCTTATTTATCATGAAAAGGATGTGGATGCAGCATCTACACAGAGCACTGGGGGAGTCCCATCTTAACAGACCTGCCGAGTAGATGGGCAAAGCGTCACCTTGGGCAATCTCAACACCATGAGGAAGTCTCAAGAACATGGATGGGGTTGAAGTCCTGATATCAAGTGCCATGTGTCCATAGCATACCTGAGTGTCTAGATAAATGATAACATCACTTGAACACATGGAAGACATATTCAGAAATACAATCAAATTGTCAATGCTCGGTGGCATACCACCATTTCCTGCCACGGTGCTCTAAAATATCAAGACATGACATAAAAATGTGGAAGGAGTCTATGCTCCTTATGATTTTTCTCATCTGAGATCTAAGGTATTCCCAAATAAGAAGACATTACTTAAAAATGCGTAAGGAGTCTAGGAGCAAAATAGCAAATGCCACATTTCTTTTTTCCCATCAATCTGCTCCCAAAAGTAAGGAAGGGGGTCAAAGTGCAAATACTAGGCCTCTCATGACCCGAGATATGAGAACATCACTTAATAGTTCTGACTTCCATTCCAGAGTTGGTTCCTGCCTTACTCTCAGTGCTGCCAAGAAAACATATTAATGGTTTGGTCTTTAATAACTGGATTTTAAAACTGTAATGGAACTTAAATAATCGAAAGAGTCCAAGTGCTGAAACTAAGCATAAAGTCTATTCATAACTATGGTATACTTGTGCAGGTGTATAAACAATTAAGCTTACGGACCACAGTAACTATGGTTTACTGCTTATTGTTCATTCTTCACGTCTAGCTCCATATGGCATCTAGTACGTAGTAACCAGTATCTAATGGATGTGTAAAATGGTCTGTTTCTGCAGAGGTCCACATCTCCACAGCTACTCTCAGCTCCTCACAGCTCCTGACAGATGACCAGTGTCATCTACTCACCGTCCTGCACCTTCCACATGAATGGCTGACGTGGGCTGCCTGCAGACACTGGACTCTAACCTTCCCACTGCTACACAAACAACTGGAGGGTGAAGTGGATCTGCTGCCAATGCAGAGGTTCACACCTGGAAAGGCACTCAGAGGCCGACGGCCATCAGGTGGACGTGTGAAACGAATGTGGCCTCCTGTGTCAGCTGTTACCACTGGCACTCTATCCCAACTGAAGGAGAAGCATGACCTAAATTCTTCTCCTGGATTTTTGTTCAAATGTGCTGATGCGCCTTTTTTCTCTGAATCCCCAAAGCCTCTCGTCTTTTTATAGACGTGTAACCTGCTACATCTCCAGGCACACGTGCTTCCCACTCCTGATTTTCCCCTTTATCTTTTCAAGGGAACAAAAAAAAAAGACATTCTGCACCACCTTGGAAAGTACTAGTCATCGATCATCAAGGGGGCGCTGTGTCAGCAGACCGTGGTCAGATGAGCATGGGGCTCAAGCCGTGCTTGATAATTACAGAGAGGCCTCAGCCCTGTCTTGTCAGACACACAGATTTACTCTACTTACTGTAAAAATTACAGGATCACTCCAGAGTGTCAATTAAGAAGTGAAAGTCTCTTCCTCCCCGAGGCCACCTGCTAGATTTGGCTTCCTGTTTACGGGCAGCCTGCCCTCCGGCTCTACTGTCTTACATGGCTAGTTTGCCAATCCTGTTAATGAAAGAAATACATTCTGGCAATGGAGTTAAACTGTCATAAAGAATTGTGCCTCCCATCTTGGGGAGCAGCAAGGAGGAAGGAACTATTGACATGGGTCTTGTGCCACCAGTGTGCCAGTCTCTGCAGACTCATGAACAGTGAAGATTGGGCTCTTCTTCAGTTTCTACACACAATCATTTATTTAGCTATGGATCAGTCTGCCGGGCTCTTGGAACATCTTCAGCTCTGCTTCAGAGTGGTGGGATTCACTCGACAACAAGGAATGCCAATTTCAGATTGAAAGGCACCTTTAACATCTGATGTGAATTTTGACTTCAACCTTATTTACAAGTACATACCTGGACGATTAAAAAGACATTACAGGTAGCTGGCTTCACTTGAGGAGACATGGTTACACAGCTTTGAGGTCTTGAGGTCAGATCCTGTCCCAGACAGTGTGTCTGTGTGGAATGAGGAAGCTCCACCATGGCCAGATTGTTTTTCTTTATCATCTCAAAGTTGGCAATTTGGATGGTGTCTCATCTGTCCTGGTTCCTGCCTTGTGCCCAGTGTCATTGCGATAGACTCCAGCTACTCTGCAATGGAGAGAACAGACCTAATAAATTGATGGACAGACAAAGATGGGGTGAGGAAACTGAAAATCAAACTCATTCTGAGCATTTGAAGTGTGGCATATGTACCCATTTATAAAAACATGCCAGACTAATCCTATGCTGTCCTGATTCTTAGAGGTATAAAGTGACAAGTCAGCATTACAGTTGATGGACAGACGTGTGTATGTACATGATGAAGCTGAGTTGCCAGGCCAATGGATGATAGGCTGGTATTACCTTTACAATTCCTGGGTGACATTAGGTTCCATTTATAAGAAATTCTGCTGTGTCTGAACTGTCCATATTTTTCATGGTGTAAAGTGACAAGTCAGCCTGGCTGTTGGTGGACATATTTGTACTGTGTATGATGAGGCCGACCTGCCAGGCCTGTAGAGGACTGACTGGTATTACCTTTACAAATACCAGGCAGTGTAAGACTGGCATTAGGGTCCATTTGTAAAGAAATTCCAGACGGTGTCTGGTCTGTGCTAACTCTAGACTGTCTAAAGTTACAAGGCAGTGTGACAGTTGAAGGACACACACATACAGATATGTATGATGAGTTTGAGGCCTATGGACTGTAGTCTGGTATTATTGTTAATTTTCATGACTGGTAGGAGATTCTCATTATAAAGACATGTCAGACTGGACTAGTGTAATTTTTAACTAATGTGACAAGGTAGTATGTCCGCTGACGTAGTGCAATCTACTTCCTACGTCACATCCTGAAAAAACACTTCAAACCAGCCTGCCTCTCTGCAGAACTCACAAGCTTTTCAAATACATTTTTTTCAGACACAAAATGAAATTAAACCCATGCTGTGCATGCTCAGTATGTTGCTATTTAGGGGAAAACTGCTGTGCCACTAACACAGGGTACAAACTGATGATGGGTGAGGATAAATGACTGATTAATGGCAAGCTGCCACACAGGTACACTCAGTGCTGTATCTCTCAAGTTTCAGGAAGGTTCACAACACATCCTACAAACCCGAGGAGATTCAACAATGCATGTGGATACTAACTTTCTTCTTCTTCTTTTGGCTGCTCCAATTAGGAGTAGATCATCTTCTTCCATATTTTTCTGTCCTCTGCATCTTGTTCTGTTACGCCCATCACCTGCATGTCCTCTACCACCACATCCATAAACCTTCTCTTAGGCCTTCCTCTTTTCCTCTCAAATCTGAATATCTATTCCAACACATGGATTTGGTGGCTCTAACTTACTTCATTCCATTAGGTCAAAGCTTAATTGTATACAATGG
The DNA here is from genome assembly GCF_016835505.1 of Polypterus senegalus. Classification (NCBI taxonomy): domain Eukaryota; kingdom Metazoa; phylum Chordata; class Cladistia; order Polypteriformes; family Polypteridae; genus Polypterus; species Polypterus senegalus. The sequence goes on from NC_053163.1 coordinate 114,747,634, forward strand.
GAGATGTCAGATATGTGGACTCCTTAAATAGATGGAGCAGTGCAGAAACATCTTACCATGGCTGTGTAGCCTTCAGTCAGACTATACACCATATTTTAATTGTTCTTCTTCTTCTTTCGGCTGCTCCTGTTAGGGGTTGCCATAGCGGATCATCTTGTTCCATATCTTCCTGTCCTCTACATCTTGCTCTGTCACTCCTGCCACCTGCATGTCCACTCTCACCACATCCATAAACCTTCACTTAGGCCTTCCTCTTTTTCTCTTCCCTGGCAGCTCTATCCTTAGCATCCTTCTCCCAAGATGCTCAACATCTCTCCTCTGTGCATGTCCAAACCAACGCAATCTCGCCTCTCTGACTTTGTCTCCCAAACGTCCAACCTGAGCTGACCCTCTAATGTGCTTGCTTGTAGTCTTGTCCATCCTTGTCACACCCTGGAAACTAATTTTGAGAGGAGAAAATAGACGGAAGCCCTGCACAGAAGATGGTGGCTGGTCTTTGGTGGTTGGCAGAGTGAAGGTAAAGGACGTTCAGACATCCTGGTTCTGCTATATGACAGCATGAGGCATTTATGAGGGATTTCCTGTAGGCGATTACAACAGAAAAATGTCACAAGGATCGTTAAGCTTGATGAGGTATGGAGGGACAGTCTGCCATCTTATATATAAATGTCTACGTGTGGAAGTGTGTGTGTCTGTCTGTCCAGCCCGGCAGTGCGAGGCTACAGTATGAAGCTCAAAGAGCCAGCAAGGTGACTCCAAGTTAATGAGTCGGAAGAAGAATGAAATATGAGGCTACAGCATGAAGCTGAAAGAAAGCGACTCTGTTGTCAAAGTAAAAGTCACTTAGCCACTGATAGACAAGGTAGGCAAGCACGTCCGCAAAACAAAACCACCAACTCTGCATTTCATTTTTTTTCTGATGATTTCGATAGTTTCTAGGAGCCCGGGCTTTTTACAGCACAGACATACACAGCTAGTTATTAAATAAATGTATCTGTTGTTGGGCTTAGCTGCTACCCAGTGTGTGCTTCCTGTCACAAAAGCAGACCACAGATATCAAAAAGGTTTGGGGCAGCCATCCATATATTGTGCCTTGGCTGCAAATGGGTTGAATTGGTTGTGATGTTCACAGGTTTGAGTCCAAAACAGAACTAATTGTAAAATGAAAAGATGGCGGCTTTAAAGCCTGGGACCGGAAGTGACATCATCACTGGTGCCAGAATCAGAATTGATGTCTTTGGGACAGGAAGTGACGTCATCCATTGTGTTGGGACCTAGCGAGATTTCCCATGGATGGTCTGCAGAAGATTGAGAAAGAGAGTTAGTGCAGCTTGCCACCCCCTGGTCTGGCATGGTATTACTATTCTTAAGGCCTTTTGGCTGTCTCCCAATCGCACGTGTATGACAATCCGTTTTTTTTTCTTTCTTAGTGTTTTTAAGACTCCATTTTGAGACTTATTGGCTAATTTGTTTTTAAATACAGTATATTGATGTCTCTGCCTGGGGCTGGCAGGTCACTCGGCACATCCTTGTTGATAGGCTCATTGTCAGGGGCATCTTACCAGCATCATAGAACCCCGGGTAAACTAATGCACTGGCATGCCTTCTTTGATAGCAAAACCGAAATGTACATACTGTAGGCACCAGAAACATGGTGGGCCCCTCTGCCCCTGGGGCCCCCAGCCAGTGCCCAAATGTCCCTGCTTGTTGTCATCTACAATGGGAAAAGGTGGGCAGGAAGAAGAAGCCTGTTCTGTCAAGCTCACCACCTGACGTGACTTGCTCCATGGACGACATCAGCCAGCTCCCTCTTCTAATAATTTAATGTTATCTTTGGTAGTTTGGTAATGGAATGTCGTGAGAATTACTGGTTAGCAGTACTTCGATATTGAATGGAACTCTTTGTTATCTGTTGTCTTACTTACACAGATTTCAAGCATTATCGCACCCACCCTTATGCCGCATGTGACATCACACAACGTGATGTGCCAGTTTCTCAGTTTTTTTGTTAGCCTACAAAAGTACAAACATAAATTTCTGTTTTCAAAAATTCTATTAATATTTTTGTAGTGGGCTTTGTGGAGATCTGACCCCCTTACACCAGTGAGTGTGACAGCTAACGAACATGTGTGGACCTAAATGATAAACTCCAATTAATGGATAGTCTGAAGCTGAATTTGAGAGGAGAGCCATTTACAAAGAATTTCCCAGCTGCCTCTGGGCTGGTCTCACCCTTGGTGGTCTAGACTGACAAGGCAGTGAGAACATGCACATGTATGAAGAGGCTGAGAGAGACAGGCTGGTCTTGCTTCTGCCATTCATGTGTTTAGTGAGGTTCAGATTAAGACCTATTTATTAAGGTATGGCAGACCTCCAGCTGGATGAGATTCACTTTTAATGGTCTAAATCAGGAGAGCTCTGATTGTGAAATTAGTTGGAATAAAACCTTCCTGCCACTTGGGTCCTCGTGATCTGAACCTTGATGACCAGTGGTCCAAAGCGAGAAGACAAGCAGGACAGTTGACAAACCCAGCATGACAAGCCAAGGTGCCAGCCTGAAATTATATTTGCTGGCACAAGATGCAGACCGGGATGGGATGCCTCATTTGGGAAAGGTTAGGAGCGAGATGGGTCCAAACTAGAAGGCTGCTGTACAAAGCGTAATGACATTGGTGGGTCACTAGTGCACATGTAGTCACATTTTGCGCAAATGTCCACTTCAAACCCCAGAAGGGTAACATGCTGGGTACGGCAGCAAGAATTAGCCCCCTTTTGTAGCAGGGAATGGTCAGGTACTGGCCCAGACAGCATGTCTCTATGGTATTGGGATTTTCCTCTGGGTACCCCAGTTTATCTCTCTCCTGACCAAAGCCAATCATGTTTGGCTCTAAACTGAACTCGGCATGGGTGTGGATGTGTGTGCCCCGTCATAGACTATCACCCCATTCAGAGCTGCTTTGTACCTTTCCAGTGTATTCCCATTGACCCTGAATTAGATGAAGTGCCAGGGGGAAATTTGTATGAGTGTGTGTGTGTGGGGACATTCTTTGTCAGCCTGGGTGATCCAACTCCACAACAGCTGCAGGCCATAAATGAGACCCACCAGCAGGCAAGAGAGCCAATGTTATTGCAGACTCATTAGCGCCTACCTCAATACTGGTTGGAGTGGGCGCTAGTTTGGCACAGCTGACAGTCCTGCCCGGTGTAGATTAAGCAGCATGATTACACGGTGTGAATGAGGTTGGACCTTCAGGTGGTGGGGGACGGATATTAGAGAGACTGAAGGCAGCGGAGGCTGATTAATGAGGGTCAAGGATCCGGATGCAATCTTATTGTGGTTTTGTGTCTTTTTCTTTTCAGATTCTGCACAAACATGACAGCGCCCAACAAATGTACTGACAGCGAGGAGCAGCTTAGTCCGCTGTCTGCAGAGTTGAGAAAATGAATGCCCCCATTCCCAACGCACCAGTTGCACCCATGCCTAAACTCATTTCTTACAATCTGCCTTTCCCCACCCGCCTTTCTTTTCTCTCTGTCTCTGCCCAGACGCCGCTTAGCGTATTGCAAATCCAGGAAGTCCTCAGGTTCTGCCTTTGATGCCCCTTCTCTTTAATAACATGTGGAAAAGCTGCTCTTTCCTTCTGGGAACATCAGGTCCTTGCATGAAGTCTTACAGCACTTTAATATCCAAAGCAGTCAATCATCATTTATTGAAAAAATTCAAAGCAATTTCCTGTGTGTGAAAGAAACGTGTGAGAGGGAGAGAGACAGGCACTGGTGAGGGTGCCAGGATTGCAGTTCCTCTCATAGCGTCAACCCCCATCCTATGCAGCTGAGGGGCCCACACAGCCCACCTGGACACACTGTATCTTCTGTCCTTGAGGCGGCTTCATGACGGGGCATTAGCTGTGCTCCCTGCTGAAATGGAGGCTTTGCTAAGAGTTCATACCCTTGACTGATGACCTTGTAATCCCGTTTTTTTTAAGGGTTTCTTAGTTTATGTTAGTTTCTGATCCTCTGGCTAGGACACTGGATATATCTGGGTCCACAGTTCTTGATGCTGATCCTCCGATTAGCTGTGAACCACCCAATCTCACAGAGATTGTACAGGTGGTGAACCAGCTGAGGGTAGGGAAGGCTGCAGGGATATGTGGTATTCAAAATGAACTTCTCCAGGCTGGTGGTTAGGCTGTCCTCCTGGCATTGCTAGCGATCTTTGCTTCCATTTGGGAGACTGGCATCATCCCAACTGCATGGAAAACAGGACTTGTCATCCCTATCTGGAAAGCGAAGGGTGATTGCCTGGATTGTGGCAATTACAGGGGAATAACAATGCAAGGTATGGTCCTTGCTAAGGTCATCCTCGATAGGATTTGTGATCATTTGCTTATATACTGAGCAGACTGGTTTTACCTTCAAAAAGTCTACCATCAGCCGTATCCTGACACTGAAAGTTCTCATGAAGTGCAAAAGTGATTATTAGCAGAGCTTCTTTGCAGCCTTTATTGATTTTCATAAAGCGTTCGACGCAGTTGATCGAGCTGCCCTGTAGGACATCCTGACACTTTGCGGGTTCCCCCTACCTGAAGTTGCTGGATATCATGGCTGGCCTGTGCATTGGTACTGTGAATGCTGTGCAGAGTGGAGGCAGAACCTCTGCTTTTTTCCCAGTTGATTCTGGGGTTCATCAGGGGTGTGTTCTTGCTCCTACTCTGTTCAATGCTTGCATGGACTGGGTGTTGGGCAAGTTCATGGGGTCTAGTGGCTGTGGGGCATCTGTTAGTGAAGACAGATTCACTGATCTTGACTTTGCTGACGATGCTGTGATGAGTCAATGGAGGCTCTAATCGGGGCTCTTGAGGAGTCTGAGTGTCTGGCCTTGTGAATGTCCTGGATAAAAACCAAGATCCAGGCCTTTAATGACCTCTTGGGCACAGCCATCAGTAGTGTGTCTGTTTGCAGAGAGAGTGTTGACCTTGTTGAGATGTTTACTTACCTTGGCAGTAACATTCATGTTTCTGGTGACTCTTCCTATGAAGTCAGCAAATGGATTGGGAGAGCATGGGGGATCATGAGGTCGCTGGAAAGGGGTGTGTGGTGCTCCTGATATCTTTGCTAAAGGACGAATTTCCAAGTCTTTAGAGTCCCGGTGCTCCCTCATTTGCTATATGGTTTTGAGACATGGACTCTATCCAGTGCCCTAAGATGAAGACTGGACTCCTTCAGTACTATGTCTCTTTGGAGAATCCTTGGATACAGCTGGTTTGACTTTATGTTGAATGAGCGATTGCTCATGGAGTCCTGAATGAGGTACATTACCTGCATTGTGAAGGAGCGTCAGTTACGACACTATGGCCATTTGCCATGATTCCTTGAGAGTGATCCTGCTTGCAGGACCCTCATTGTCGAGGACCCAAGTGACTGGACCAGGCTAGGGGGACACCCATGTAACACCTGGTTGCAGCAAGTAGAGGGTCATTTTCGAAGGGTAGGACTGAACCATGTGTCTGCCTGGGAGGGTTTGCCAACCAGGATTCCAAGCTGTTTCATCATGTGGTTAGTGTGGCAACGCTCTGTACCAGTGCATGCTCCCGAACCTGACCTGACCCGACCTTAGTTTGTGGTGGGGTGGTAGACTGTGCCACTCTTAAGATAAGGCTGACAAGCCAAGATTTAGAAATTTTATGCAGAAGTACAGCACTCACGCCCAGTTGTCCAACCTCAGACTGACTCTTCATTCAAATTGGTATCAGATTTGAGAAAAGAGGGACATTAATGCTCAGCTTCGATTCTCAGCCTAACCATTGTTTGCATAATTTTTCAACATCTACTTAGGGTATATTTCAATATGTGAGCCTAGTATGGCAGTGTGTCCTATATCAGACTGACATCCCATTCTGGGTATGTTCTTGTTTTACTCCCAAATGTTACCTTTCTCTGCAATTAGAATAAATTGTGAGATCATGAAATGGGTGGGTGGACAATAAAAGAAAGTCAACTTAGGGGAAGTAACACCTCACTTATTCAATCATTCAATCATTCCTCACACTATATAATGCCTGTGATCACAAATTCTGCTTTAAATGGTTTCATTCAAGCTCAGATTTTCTCTGCCTTTCATAAGAAATCTAATGCAGCTCCCACGATGTCACCTTAAGTCCACAAGGCGTTCACTTGTATGTGTGACATTAACTGTCAGGCCGCTGCCACAGCACTTTACCCATCATGCCCATCCTACTGTATATGCAGTCTTGTTGATATCACTGATCAGGTCAGTATTGATTGCTGGACCTGCTACTGAATTTGGACAGTGACCTTTGATTAGGGAAACAGTCATTGTGGACATACCTGGCCATGTCGGTCTAGCCACCTCAGGGAGCCTGCAGGTTCATTTAGCCCTTATCACTATGACACAAGTCCCATAGAAAGGTTAGTAAGTAGTGCTCACCATGAAAGGCACTCTGTAAAATAACTCCTCACTCTGGGGTTACAGTGGTGCCAGCTCCAAGACTATGAAAAGGAGAGAGTGACAGGTGCCTACCACAGTCAGAAAGCTGTGGGCACAGACTGGGTGGTGTCTGCACGTCACCTGTGCCACTCACTTGCGGGAGCTGCTCAGGCCAAGGTTTAGCTTTCAGATCATCTTCACACAGACAGATGCGCCACGCTTCACCTCATGGTAGAAAAGGTTACTGTGCCAGCATCGCAAGAAACAAAAGGAAATGAAGAAATTTGTGGAGAAAGCAGGAAGGAGTGCCACCTTCCATCTGCTACTGTACCCCCCCACTTCACCATTCCAACACCCCAAGTGAAACATTTAAAAATCAGAACAGAGAAAAGTCTGAGAAGCCCGACTGGCAGAAACTGGCTGCAGTTCAGCGCTTTTCAGTCAAAGGTGCTCTCCAGTTTCGCCGAGAACAAAAGATTTATGCCTGTTTGCTGTCACCATAGCAACACCCACTTGTTTTTTTTAATTCCCTTTGGGATTTTGAGAAGGAAAAAATAAAAAAAACTCAACATGACAGGCAAAGGGGTGACACATAAAACAAACTCAGAACACAACCAAAGGAGCCCACAAATGTCTAGCCCCCATAGTCCCCATGTCTCTTCTGGGTCCCTGCCTAGCACCCCCAGACTCATTCTGTCGGCCTCTTTTACATTTCCGGCCTAAGCTGTCTTTGTTATCTGTAAGCTTTTCCCTAGTGACACATAAACTTCATTGCTGCGCTCACCTCTGCCACCTCCTTGTTATTGAGCTTCTCGGGTTATTTCATTTTCAATCACGAGTGCGCACTTTTTTGCTTTTATTTCCCCCTTGAAGCTGCAGGCAGTTGTTGCAGAAGCCTTGCAGACCCCTCGGAGGGAGGCTCTGGTTGTGCAGGCTGCTAAACGAGTCTACCGGCCTTCAATCAGGTCCTTTTGGCCTGCAAGAAGCCCCCCTTTACTTTTGGAGAACCTTGTTTTTTTTTTCCGAAAGCGTCAATGTACTATACGGTGGTCACCCTCATATCACCTAAGAATGCTGTCTCCTGCACTGCAGTGTCTCAGTAACCAAAAACGGATGGTTTTAATGCAGCTGATGACCATTCTTTAATATAGTTTTGTCCTTGGGGCAGCAGCAGAGAAGTTGTGTTCCTGCCAGGCCTTTGTTTCTGTGCAATCGATTGAAGGAAAGCGAAATCAATTCCTACTTACCAAGACCAGAGTTACTCATATTCATTTAATTTTGGCCGAAGGCTACTCTTTAATACGAAGAAATCTTATTTATGGAAGGTTCCTTCTATCAGCAGCAGCAGCCGCCACAGCATTTCTTTGGGCTCCCAGGGAGGCACCTCAGCTCAGGCGTAAAGACAAAGTGAACACTGCAGTGGTGGGCAGCGTCTGCAGGCCCGGATTAGCAGAAGCACCCATTTGGTTGTGATGGCATTGCCTTCTGCTTTGGACAGGTAGGCATCCTGACCATCTGCTTCTTAGGCCTCGGCCAAATGGTGCAAATTGTCATTAAGAAAAAACATTGGCACAAAGAGAGCAAAAATGGGCGGTGAGATGGTTTTGTTCCTTTAAATTTTTTCCTTTTTTTATTTTTCACATTTTTATATTTGAAAATTTAAAAAGTGGTCAGCATGTCTCTCACAGCTCTAGAGGCCAGATTCCAGTACTGGACAGTGGATTGTTGGTGTAACCTCTCTATCTTTGTATGTAAGTTTAACGAGTGCTCAAGTTTTCCCGAAAATCCTGTAAGCAAATGTGAATGTGCCTGTCTGGAGAGCAGTTATCAAGAGAAGTGGGCAAACTAGTATGGCACAGGGCAGTGGAAGAGACCACCAGCATCACAGAGAGGACTGGAAACTCACAGTGAATGGAAGTGAAATCAAGGATCCAGCAGGTGGCAGTAACTCCTGTATGAGAGAATGCCCCAAATGGAGGTCATCTGGGGGTATGGTGGAGGGATGTGTGAGGGGTGTGTTATCTGCCATTCGCCAAGTAGTGCAGAGGGTATCAGACATGCCCATGGATAGTGGAGACTGGCTAAGAAGCTGCCAAGAGTTTCCAACCCTTCCTTAAGAGAACTGTACTTGGTCATGGCACAGAATACCTGGGGCCACCAGAGGGACATCTAAGATGACCTCAGATTTTTCATTCCTGTGGTGTAGTGGTCCCAACTTTGGAAACACAGACTTTATTGGAGAAGTTAAGAATGCACTCCCTACTAGTGAGTCTGCAATTGAGAGGTGAGATGGACCAAGGTTCATTGGAAGGAAGAAGAGAGAGTGGGAGTAAGAGAGGGAGATGTGTAGTTGTGATTTTAGGGGGGTAACCTTCAATGCAGGTGGCATTGTGGACTGTATGAAACTCCAATAGTAAAGCTCAGTGAGGCTCTGGAATTGTAACTTTTCTCTTCCTCATCTCTCCACTGCTTAAGACAAATGAATGCTTTAAAAATGAAATCCCACTAGTGACCTCCATGCTGTTAATTTACCTACATTATGCACATAAACAATGGGTATCCCCTATGGCCGTCTTACCAGCATCATAGGTCCCCCAGGCCAAGTAATGCGCTGGGTCAATTATTTTGATAGCAAAACAGAAATGTACATAGGCAACAGAAACATGGTGGACCCCTATACCCATTGTGTCCATATGTTAAGATGGCCCTGGGTATCCCATCTGGCCTTACTTTCTGAAGTGTACCCAATGGGGCTATGCTAGCCCCTTAGATGGTGCCCACCTTCCAGGCTAAGAAATGTGCTGGGGCCCCAGTTTTGATAGCAAAACAGAAACGTACATAGGCATCAGAAACATGCTGGGCCCCTATGCTCCTGGGGCCCCTGGCCAGTGCCCATTGCACCCATACGTTAAGACAGCCCTGGCTATCCCATCTGGCCTTACCTTCTGAATTGCACCCAATGGGGCTATGCTAGCCCCCTAGATGGTGACCACCTTCCAGTCTAAGAAATGGAGGCGGTGACAGGTGACAAGTGCCCACCACATGGTCCATAGGCTGTGTTTAAATGATTGGACGTGAAATCTCCATAATGCTGATATAATTAAAACGAAAGTCAAAAAAATAATTGAAGGGGTGAGAGAAGTGTCTCAGATGGGGAGACGGGGTTACAATTAAAGAATCCACAAGGGGCGCCCAGGTTACCAACTCAAAGAACTGAACATCTCCTGAAGTTTTGCTCTGTTTTTAATTTCATACGGGTGGTGCCCACCGAGACAAAGCAGCCCAGCGCTGCCAGGTGCGCCACTGCTCCCCGCCCCTCCAATGTAGCGTCTTATCACATGACCACCGCTAGCAGCTGCTGACGAAAACCCCCCCGAGGCTTCACACCCCACCTGGCGCGCTGACACCCAGCCTCACCGACAGCTCTGGTCGAGGTGTTTCTGGCAGAAGGTTCTCGTAATTCTACTAGAAAGGCGCATTTATTTGCCGAGTGGGGATTGGAGCATAAAATTCAGGAAGAGCAGGAAGAAGATTTTCCTGGCCAGACAGCAGATCTGAAAGCTATTAACAGTTTTATAGGCAATTCAGGAGAACCCTCAATCTCGCAAAAGTAAAAAAAAGTCCGAAAGGCAGAGAAGCGGAGAACTTGACCGGGCACCGGCGGGCAGTCGGCACACACCCTGCCAGGATTTCCACTTGATTAACGCGGGGCGGCGTCCTCAGATTGCCTTGCGGTCAGCCTCAATTTGCGGCACTCAATCACGATTTCGCCTCCATTCACCACATAATGGTCGTCTGCAGCCAAGCGACGTTTACGAGGGTGTAGTTAGCCCAGATTGATGCCCCTGAAGCTCTGCCATTGCAGCACAAAGGAAATAAATTGTCAATAAATTAAACTAATTGAGGGAATTCTCGCTGTACAAGAGCTCACTTGTATCAGGCTGCGGCTCCGCTGTCTCCCATCCAAATCTGACGTTTCGGGACGACATGATCCCGCAGGGCATCTTATTCAATTCTGAGTCATGCTGCCTCCGTCAGGCGTTTCATCTTGGGATAAATGTGCAATTATAGCGTTTGAAGTAACTGGGATCCAGAAGGAGCGACTTGGCTGTCGTTCTCACAGGAGAAAGTTAATTAACACAATTAGCGTCATCTCTGAAGGTGAAGGCGAAGTGCAATCGCAACGGTTGGCACCTCAGCTCAAAGCACACCTCGTGCCCAGCATCACCGTCCGCCATGGCTTTATAAAAGATCTCTGCTGTGCACTCTGTTCTCGCTTGGGTGGCATCTGTGTAAATACCTGCCATCTTGCAGGAACAGGTCCTTTCGCAAACGGCCTTACATAAATACCATAACTAATAAAAATGCTGCATGGCACAGAAGAAGGAGAGCACAAGACACAAAAATGTATCAATAAAGATAAAAAACAACCCTGTTGAGGGGGTGGATTCATTTTCAAACAGCCGAATTCCTATACAGAGCCGTTTAAAGTGACCAAGCAGCCAGCACTGCGACAGATGAACAGTGAGAGTCCACGCGTGCACGGCGCGAGGCTGCAAAGTTCACGCGCGGAGATCTAACCAAAGAAACGGAGCTGTGAGGGAGACGTTTAACTGTTCATATGTACAAAGCCGAGCATTGTTCACTTGTGCCTGGAAAGCAGAATGGGTTTCATTAACGGCAAAGCTGATGAGAAAGTTTACAAAAAAAACAAAAACACCGCATGCGAACAAAACGACGGTGCTAAGGTCGAATTCAAAGTGAAGTGCCTACGGGCTTTTTAATATTTATGTGTTTATCGATTATCTCGGTGATGCGCTATGGGTCAGTTTGTTGTGAAGGGCACTATACTAAAGAAAAAGAATAGATTAACTCCATGAGATGAGGTGGACCGGCACTCTGTCTGAGGTTGGGTCCTGCCTTGACACTCATGCCGCAAAGACATGCAGGCTCCGATCACATAAACACAGATCTGGAATTGAATGGAATTAAGCAGACTGGAAAATTAGATACGGGTTTTTTATTAAGCTTAAGTGCACCATCTGAAGGTAAAACTATATAGACATTGTTCAGGTTGGATGAAGACGTGTTCATGTATAGGGAAAAGGAAAAATCTATCTATCTATCTATCTATCTATCTATCTATCTATCTATCTATCTATCTATCTATCTATCTATCTATCTATCTATCTATCTATCAGTATATAGTGCCTTTTGTTACCTACAGTATCTTATGTCAGTAGTTTCCAAGTTCAGTCCTATAGGGCGCCAGTAACAGCATGTTCTTGTTCTCCCAGTTGGGCAGTCTTTTTCACCAGTAGAAATGCCTATTGCTTAATTAACTGCATTTTTCAATTCTTAATTCTGCAATTATAAAAGAGCATTAGTGTGAGATTTCTATTCATACGAAATGTAGAAAACTCACATTTTTTCCATAGTTTTAAGTTTTTGACTCTCTTTTCTTATTTTCCTGTTAATCTTTTTCTGTGTAGTTTGCTCTCTTAATTGTATCCTAATAATAACAATTAAGAAAGAACAAAGTAAACCCAAAGGCAAACGACACACGATGATGAAAGGCTTAACACCAGACATTTCAAAACGGGGTTTGTTAAATTCTATTGGAATGTAGAAAACATTTATATATGTTACATGGAGATAATTTAGTGTTATTTTTATCCTGCTTTTAAGGTTTTATAATCACAATCACTATGATTTTCATTCCACTTTCCAGGTGTTGTGGTTATTTAGGCCATTATTCACTCGTGACCACACCAATGGGTCTGACGTTGAATGGGCTCCAGCCTTTCATCATGCAGGGTTGCTATCTATCTATCTATCTATCTATCTATCTATCTATCTATCTATTGTTATATAGTGCCTTTCACTCACTCACTATCTATCTATCTATCTATCTATCTATTGTTATATAGTGCCTTTCACTCACTATCTATCTATCTTTTGACCATATTAGGATACAATTAAAGGAGCAAACACCATAGAAAAATAGGAATAAATAGAAATATGACCAAAAATGCTAAACTTCAAACTATGGAAAATTACAAGTATTTCAATCTTTCTTATGAATAAATATATAGTGCCTTTTATCTATCTATCTATCTATCTATCTATCTATCTATCTATCTATCTATCTATCTATCTATCTATCGTTATATAGTGCCTTTCACTCATTATCTATCTATCTATCTATCTATCTATCTATCTATCTATCTATCTATCTATCTATCTATCTATCTATCTATAGTGCCTTTCGAGCCCTTCCTCGATATTTGTGTTTCTTCTCCCTTTTCAGTGATGTGCACCTTAAAGTTACTAAGGTGACACTAAATCACTTTATGCCCTGTACCACCTGTAGCTGGGTTAGCCATAAGGTCCTCATAACCCCATGATGGAAATGGATTTTGAAAAGAGAGAGTGGGCAGATGTTTCTCTCTGTGAGGGTTTAAATTGCTAATCCAGGTCTGTATGCACAGGTTTAGAGAAAAATGAAGGGATGGATGGATGGATGGTGCTAGTCAGAGAATTCACCTGCGTGCCATTCCCTGGTAGCAGCCCTCATCAGTTTCCATTTCTACCTGCTCTGTTCCTCATTTTCTGTTCTTCTGTTTACTCAGTTCGTCGGCTTTGGCCAGATCTTTCATTTCTTTCCTTTTATCGTTGTAAAGATCTTTTTGGCAAAGCTCACAGACAGATTTGATCCATGTGTCCATCCACTCATTTCAGAGCAGGCAGGTACAAACGAGCCGAATCTGATCTGGGATTTGAACTCGAGTTCACGGTGCCATGTAACCCAATTCCTTAGCCTTTAGGCAGTGTGGCCTGCACTCCTTGCTGACAAGCCAAAATGAAACCCAATATATAAATATATAAATAAAACCATCACACCATTTGCAAACACATCCATCCGCCCAGCGCCTGAAAGCACTTCACTCCTGGCACGAGTGCAATGTAAGCCCAGACTTTACATGCCATTTCTCCAGATGAGATGCCAGTGTGAGTGTGTCCATTAATGATGTGCGAGTCTTGTGGTGACTCCATGGCATCATGCCAGCCCCTCACCAATTTGTGTGAAGTAACTTGAACAACTGCTCCTCCTGGGGCTCACTTCATGCCTGGCTTGTTGTGCCACTCTGTTTATTAAGAGAAGCCTCACTGGCACAGAGAGAATGTGTGAGTACCTTGCTCTTTTTTTGAGCAATTATTAACTGATATGAACAAACAGATTCAACTTTATTTATGTACTTTTTGATATCTCAGGGATCTGTGTTCTGCCACCCTTGCCACAAAGGAAACAGCTCTGGTGGCATTTGGAGGAAAAAAATGGAGTTACTGCTCCTTCAGCCCTTTTGCCAAAGCTGTTTGGCAAACTGAGGTATTGGTTAAATCAGGATGGCAGACAGGCAGAAGGGGCAGCATGAAGGATGGCAGGCAAGCAGCAGGGCAAACAGGTGGGCAGTAGGCAGAGGAAAGGAGCAGCATGCAGACTGCTGGGTGAGGATAGTGTGTAAAACAGAAGTCCAAGCAACAAGGGGCAGAAAAAAAGCAAACAGGAAGGTGGCAATCAGATAAGAGGATAGGCAGGCTGAGGGCATCAGCGACAACAGAAAAATGCAGAGAGAAGGGAAGGTTGGCATCAGAAAAACTGAGCTGATTGGTACAGTCAGTGGTATGAGGTGGAAATGTGAACAATACAAAGACTGACAGAATGAAATGGTAAGTTGGTAATAGATGGGTTTGTAAGCATGGTGGCATCACATTCAGACAGGGTGCTAGTCATGTATTGAAAAGCTGGGCAGGTCAAAAGTCAGGCAAGGGGCACTAGAGTCAGTTGTGGAATTGACAGATACACATGTATATTCTGGGGTGGCATATAGGCTGGCAAGAAGTTATGATACCGGGGCACATTTACAAGCTGATATGTAAGTATATAAGTATCATATTACAGTGTTGTGGGCAAGATGGGGCTAGATAATAGAAGCCATTTTAGGACAGAGGAGCCGTTGCACTTTTATGTTATACCTCAGCAATGCCACCTTCCCTGGTATTTATTAATGACTCCTTTTGTTACAGGAGTTCTTCCCTTTTACTCCAGTTTCTCTGGCTTTGTGAGCCTGCCGTCAGACATTTGCCAGCTCAGCAGGGTTGTATCTCTCTCTGAATTTTTGCAGGTTCTACATGGCATGTGTTGACACATGAAACGCGAAGTGTGCATTGAGAGGCTGGCACGGCACGCCCACTGAAAGTGCGCATGTGCCCCTTTGTTCTTTAGGCTCCATCTTCCCATTAAGATCCTCAGTGCTGAAACTTCCCTGCACCCTCAGCATGGCACACCTGGGCAGAACGTGCAGTTCGTAGCTTTGAGAAGACATTGCTGCCAGGATCTTTTCTTTTGCCACATCAGCATGCAGCTATCATGCACAGAATACAAACGATGTGATGAGGCTCAGGCATTTTAATCCCTGCTGTGTTATGCCGCTGCGATAGACTGGCACAGTGACTGCACCCTTAGTGCTGCCAGTTAATACCGAGCTTAGGCTGTGCTTAGTATTACAGTCAACCCCACCATCCCTCTAGTGGGCAATTTGCTTTACCACACCCTTCACATCAACTAGGGAGGCTACGTCTGTTAACTTGTACCCCCATGCCCTTTCAAAGAGATGGCATAAATAACAGAAACTCTGCCTATCTGACCCTGTCTGTTCAGCATGACAAGCACAGGAGGTGTTGAAATGGGAGGGTGGCATCTATATATGTGAGACAGCTGTGGGCACCCAAGAGCACTGGCACTCTGTAAATGGACATCAGATTAAGGACATGCATTGTGCTGATGCACCCATATCCTCCCAGGGGCATCCAGAAATAAACTCAGGCACACAATATGTAAGCATAGACATATTAGCTACCCATCTGACATTCAGTGAGTCCTCACTGAAAAATGAAAACCTACTTTAGGAGCCTGGCACCAGATTGATTTGTCCAGATGTTACCATGTTTGGTCTCTCAAAAGTGAAACCATGCCTGTCCGCCACATTTTGCCAGTTGTCTCTTTCTTTGGCAAGCTTCTTACACTATAGCATACAGCGTGAGGAACGCAGTACACCAAGAGTTAATCACACTTGTATCACTCGTGCAAATTGAGGCTGACACATGTGCAGCGGCAGCGGCGGGCGTCTCAGGCAGGCTGGCACGCTCCATTTAACTCTGGACAGGGACAATGACATGACAAATAGCCTGGAACTTCTTTTAATAAAGTCATCAGTGACTTTGCGTACTTGCAGAGCAGCCTTGCAAGACTCCCACTATGCGGCCCCCCTTTGGTCTCCGTCCTTCTCGGTGTTCTGAGCAGATGCTGGAGAGAAGCATGGAGGAGACTCAGAACAGGGGCTGTGGTGGGTTTTGGGCTGCTCACTCCTGAACTGAACTTGGCTGTGGAGTCTGCTGGGGGCTCTGCAACATCCGTCCAACTGAGACGAGGGCACTGCCACCACAACGCTAAGTCTTGGCATCAGGGTGACTTGCAAGAGAAAGGAGAGTGACTGAGGAGTTGAGTTAGCAGGGCAAGTCCGGCCCACTGCACAAGGTACCCATCATGCCAGTGCATTCAAAGCTATTCCAACAGCAATGGCAGCCATCATATACAGTCATATGAAAAAGTTTGGGAACCCCTCTCAGCCTGCATAATAATTGACTCTACTTTCAGCAAAAAAGATAACAGTGGCATGTCTTTCATTTCCTAGGAACATCTGAGTACTGGGGTGTTTTCTGAACAAAGATTTTTAGTGAAGCAGTATTCAGTTGTATGAAATTAAATCAAATGTGAAAAACTGGCTGTGCACAAATGTGGGTCCCCTTGTAATTTTGCTGATTTGAATGTGTGTAACTGCTCAATGCTGATTACTTGCAACACCAAATTGGTTGGATTATCTTGTTAAGCCTTGAACTTCATAGACAGGTGTGTCCAATCCTGAGAAAAGGTATTTAAGGTGGTCAGTTGCAAGTTGTGCTTCCCTTTGCCTTTCCTCTGAAGAGTGACAGCATGGGATCCTCAAAGCAACTCTCAAAAGATCTGAAAACAAAGATTGTTCAGTATCATGGTTTAATGGAAGGCTACAAAAAGCTATCTCAGAGGTTTAAACTGTCAGTTTCAATTATAAGGAATGTAATCAGGAAATGGAAGGCCACAGGCACAGTTGCTGTTAAACACAGGTCTGGGAGGCCAAGAAAAATACAGGAGCAGCATATGCACAGGATTGTGAGAATGCTTACAGAAGACCCACAGATTACATCCAAAGAAGACCTACAAGAACATCTTGCTGCAGATGGTGTACCTGTACATCGTTCTACAATTCAGCGCAATTTGCACAAAGAACATCTGTACAGCAAGGTGATGAGAAAGAAGTCCTTTCTGCACTCACACCACAAACAGAGTCGCTTGTTGTATGCAAATGCTAAATTAGACAAGCCAGATTAATTTTGAAACAAAGTGCTTTGGATTGATGAGACAAAAATTGAATTATTTGGTCATAATAAAAAGTGCTTTGCATGGCGTAAGAAGAACACCGCATTCCAAGAAAAACACCTGCTACCTGCTGTCAAATTTGGTGGAGGTTCCATAATGCTGTGGGGCTGTGTGGCTAGTTCAGGGACTGGAGCCCTTGTTAAAGTCGACAGTCGAATGAATTCAACCCAATATCAACACATTTTTCAGGATAATGTTCAAGCATCAGTCACAAAGTTGAAGTTACGTAGGGGTTGGATATTCCAACAAGACAATAACCCAAAACACAGTTTGAAATCTACAAAGACATTCCTGCAGAGGGAGACGTACAATGTTCTGGAATGGCTGTCACAGTCCCCTGACTTGAATATCATCGAAAATCTATGGGATGATTTGAAGCTGGCTGTCCATGCTCGGCAGCCATCAAATTGAACTGAACTGGAGAGATTTTTTATGAAAGAATGGTCAAAAATACCTCCATCCAGAATCCAGACACTCCAGGAGACTGTGGAAGATTGTGGGTTTGCTTCCTGGTTCCTCCCTGTATGGATAGCACTTTGAGTACTGAGAAAAGTGCTATATACAGTAAATGTAATGAATTATTATTATTATTATCATAGGCTATAGGAGACATCTAGAGGCTGTTATATTTGCAAAAGGAGGCTCAACTAATTATTGATGTATATCTATTGGGGTGCCCAAATTTATGCACCTGTCTAATTTTGTTATGATGCTATTGTATATTTTCTGTTAATCCAAAAAACTTAACATCACTACTGAAATACTACTGTTTCCATAAGGCATGTCATATTAAAAGGAAGTTGATACTTTGAAAACGTAGCCAATGATAAACAAAAATCCAAAGAATTAAGAGGGGTTTCCAAACTTTTTCATATGACTATAAATGGAGGCAAGATCATGACTTCATTGAAAATCGCAAGAACAGCCATTATGCCAGTGGGTATGTACAGAGGTCTGGACCTAAACCAAAGCTCAAAAGCAGCCATAATGTTGATGAAGAAATGAACTAAGCTAAAACAAAATCCAAGAGCAGAGTAATGCAAATCAGTGTCAAGATCAGGGGTAAAACCAGACGTCAAAGACAATGAGATGGCAAGTCAGAATTTATCCCATCTAAGAGTGGTGTGGGCACTAGGGCAGCCATCATTCCCAAAACTGAGTTATGGGCATTCACTTTGTATTGTATTCAAAACCTGGCATTGTGCTGACGTGCGCATACTCCATGGCACTCACAGGGTGCCAAAAGTAGGCACCAATGTATTGGGCACACATGACCTCATTCAGCACATCCATTATGCCAACAGACACTGAAGTTAAGAATAAGATGAAAAGCTCAAAGGCAGCCATAATGTCAAAGAGTAAAGGGATCTGGATTACAGCAAAAGGTCAAAGGCAGCCATTATGTCAATATTCAGGTTTAATCCACAAATTGTGCCCAAGCTCAGCCATTAGGTCAACAGGTACACAGAACAGAATTGAAACTAAAAGCACAATGGCAGTCATCATATTAATGTTACTGCAAAACAGAGTTAAGAGCTCAAGGGCAGCCATGGTATCAATAGACACCCAAAACAGAACTAACTCTAAGGATTCAAAGGCAGCCGAAAGGTCAGCTGGTGCACAGGACAGAACTGAACCTAAACGTTCAAGGGCAGCCACCATACCAATGACTATAAAGGACAAAACCATATTCAGAATTCAAAAAGCAGCTATCAAATGAATGGGTGCACAGGAAAGACTTAAGATTATACTCAAGAGTATCAACCATGTCTGTGGGCACACAATTCAGAGAGCAGCCTTCATGCAGGTGACTTCATAAATAAGAGTATAAACTCACTTCAAAATGGGAAAGCAGCCAGCCCTGATGGCTACCCATCAGAATTTTATACAAAATTCTCAAATAAGTTAGCTCCAATATTACCAGCAATATTTATAAAAGCAAAAGACAAAAAAATTCTGCTTCAAATATTTCGTCAAGCATTAATTACCATCTTTCCTAAGAAGAACAGGGACCTACTACAATGTGCATCATACAGACCAATCTCTCCTCTGAATAACGATGTTAAGACACTCTCCAAAGTTCTAGCTACAAAAATCTAGAAAGTGCTTCCTTTGGTAATATCAAAAGACCAAACCGGATTTATTAAAGGCAGACACTTCTAACCTTTGACATTTGTTTAATATAATATATACACCTATTATATTTAACACACCAGAGATCTTATTATCTTTAGATGCAGAAAAAGCTTTTGATATGGTTGAATGGGATTACCTAATCACCACATTGCACAAATTTGGGTTCAGCCCAAACATATGTTTAAGGATCAAACTACTTTATACTAGTCCAGAAGCCTCAGTTCTTATTAACAACATTATTTCAGATAACTTCAAACTAGAATGTCGTACTCAAAAGGGATGCTCCTTATCACCTTTGCTTTTTGCAATTGCAATTGAACCATTGGCTATACTTTGAAATGAATCAGAGATAAAGGGGATTTTCAGAGAAGGACTTGAACCGAAAATATCACTATATGCAGATGATGTGGTACTGTATATATCTAATCCACAAAATGCTATACCAGCAGTCCTAAAAGTATTACCAGATTTTCTAAAGATATCTGGACTTAAAATCAATTTGAATAAAGGCATACTTTTTCCAGTGAATTTTCCAGCGCATAATATCAGACTGGACACCTTCCCATCTATCTTAGCAGATGAGTATACATTTCTAGGGGTAAATATCACAAGTAAATATAAACCTCTTTTTCAACAAAACTTTGCTGTCTGCATGGAAAAAATTAAACGATGAGACTAGATGGTCTACCCTCCACCTTATGTTAGCATGAAAAATCAACATTGTTAAGATGAGCATCCTTCCCAAGCTGTTCTTCCTATTGCAAAGCAAAGCAACCCCATATACATTAACAAATCATTTTTTAAGAATTAAACTAAATCATAACTTCATTTATTTGGAATTTGAAACATCCATGCATCCAAAGGGCAACTCTACAACAACCTAATGTAGAAGGTGGCATGGCACTACTTAACTTTCGATTTTATTACTGGGCGGAAAATATACAAACTATGAAGACCTGGACATCACCACAAATTGATGAATATTCACAAGACTGGTCTGTAATAGAAACAAAATCTTGCAGTACTTCTTTATATTCTCTGCTCTGTGCCCCAATTAATGCAAACTACCATCCAATTCTCCTTCATTCTCTCAGAATATGAAGACAATGTAGGAAGCACTTTAAAACAGAGAAGCCTTGACCTATTGCACCTCTACATAGCAATCACTGACTCAAACATATGCACTATTCAATGTCTGGAAAATGTCTGGGATTAAAACACTTAGAGACTTACACATAGATGATGTCTCTGCATCCTGCCAACAATTTTGCTCCAAATACAACTTCTATTCAACACAGTTCTTCCACTACTTTCAAGCTAGAAACTTTGCTAAACAGAGCCTGCCCAATTTTCACCACCTTCCACCTTGTTCTATTCCAGAAGAATTATTGATCAGTCTTGAACACTCAGACAGCATCTTTACAATTTATGAAAAAAAATTTTAAGTCTCTTCCTTTCAAAGACCCAAGAGTACATTGGGGAAAGGATCGGTCACTCAGTAGTTCAGAAAAGAAGTGGAAGGCAGCCATGCACAGAATACACTAGCTCTGTATGTGCAAAGCATTCATTTATTCAAATTAACTCTTGCCTTTACTTCAGTACTAGCAAGCAGAATTATCTTGTTCAGCTGGAAGAATCGTACTCCTCCACTCAAGTCAGTGGGTTACTGATGTTCTATACTACCTGAAATTGGAAAAAATCAAATTCTCACTTAGAAGGATCTGTTCACATCCTTTTTAAAACATGGCAGGATCTAATCAATAACATTTTAGAATAAGCTTCTATTTCGGAGAAAAGATACCCTTCTTTTCTTGCTCTTTTTATAGAGTAGCTTCGGTTGGTGGCTCCTCTCTCTTTCTCTTGTGTGGGGGTCGAACATTGCTTTGATTTGTTAAATTTGTCTTAACTGTATGGAATGTTATCTGTTTCTAATTAAAATCAATGAAATATCAAATAAGAGTTTAAGCTAAGAGTGCAAGGGGAACCATCAGGTCAATAGGCACCTAGGACAGAATTCAAAGATCAACTATCGAATGAATGAGTGGCCAGGAATGACTTAAGATGAAGTCCAAGAGCAGTAAACCAGTCTGAGGGCACACATAATACAGAGTAACTTAAGAACTCAAGGGTCTCCACCATGCCAATGAAGGCTAATACTGGTAGTTGAATAGCAGTCATAAAGTCAACAGGCAGACACTTTTTTCCATGAAGGGGTCCCAAGCTCAGCCATCATGCTAACAGACACATGGGAGAAACTGAACCAAAGAGCTCAAGGTCAGCTAGTGATTACGAAGAGCAAGACCTTGAAAAACTGCCATGAAGCTAGGATTGGGCTAAGAGCAATCATCATGCCAATAGACATTTGGTTCACAGTTAAAAGTACATACTTTACCTAAGTACTTTACTTAAGTATGCAACTCTAGTACTCTGTCCAAATGTCGGCGTGCATTTCAGGACAAGAGGTCAAGAGTAGCGATCAAGCTACGGGGCACACATGCCAAAATTTAACCTTGGAGCTCAAGAGCATTAATGATGCCCACAGGCACTGTGGTCAGGACTAAACCTCTAAACCCTAAATGAGCCTACAAGCCAAATGATGTTGAGATCTTGGCTGAACCAAAACTTCCAAGAGCAGCAAGGGTAAGACTAATCTCAGAATTTCAAGAGTGGCCATCAAGGCAATGAGTTACCAGTTGACGTTTTAGACAAGGGGGTGGGCCTATGATCAGCTGACCCATCTGCCACACATGATAGAATTGAACCTAAGATGTTCAAGAGAAGCTATCATGCCAATTGGTGCAGAGATTGGCTGTCCAAAGTGCAAGAACATACCTAGAAGTTGAAGAACAGCAATTAAAGTAATGGCAGACATATTTTCCCCCATACTGAGCCCACGATCAAATACTATACTAATGATTGCACAGAAGCGAGGTTAATGTAAGAGCTCAAGGGCAGCCATCATGCCCTGGTCACACAGCTTAGTGTTAAAGCCAAAAGCAAGTGATGTGCCTATGAGCACAAAGACTAGTGTTGAATCAAGTAATGACCATCACATTGAAAGCCACATAGGTCAGGATTCAAGTGCTTAATTGTACCCATCTCATCACATGGGTTAATCCAATAAGCATCACAAGATGTTTACCACTATCATATTGGGCATGCGCACCAGTAGCACAAGCCTGGAATTGGGCCCAGGAGCCTAAAGGTTAACATGTTTACCAAGCAGCCGAATCCAAAAGTCTGCCATCTTTGGTCGACCTGCTCCCACCCACTTTCTAGTTCTGCCTTCTTGCAATGCCAAGGAGGCACATAAACATGATATGATCCTAGTAGGGGGCTGCCATATCAGCCATCACAGTGGCCAACAAGAATGTTAGAGGACAGCATGTTCGTGTTGACTGGAGTGATGGCAGCACTCTTGCCTTACTGAAGCATATCTAGTGTGAAGCATAGAAGTCCACTGGCCTAAGGGGTCATTCTGCACCACTTCAGTGTTCCATCCCTCCACCTCTAACCTTGGAAACCTGTTAATGCTTAGCCTGCAATGCCTGGCAGAGGGACAAATAAAGCAAACAAGTTGGTTTATATTGGAATGGAGAACAAATAAATCTTGTTGCACGGCAGGCGTGCCCAAGTATTCCAAATTCGTAGAATATAAATAGATCTCACCTTTGAGCTGCCCAGCCTGAAAATTCAGAATCGGGCACCCAGAGTCACATGCTACACTATTGTTTAAGAGACTCGGCACCCAAAATGATCCAACGCTACCAGCCACAGATAGCGATGGCAGAGATCTGGCACAGGCAAATGCAGCAGCAGCCGACGCCGCCTGCGGACGGAATTCGCATTTCCTGCTGCCCCTGTTCCCGCAGAGAACCCAGCTTTTGGAGAGTGTGCCAACACAGCTGTGCCTAACAGTGTGTAACTAAACCCTAATGGGTACAGCTGTACTGGAGAATAAAACATAATGAGATGGCATGTGAGAAAGCTACACACCCCTAGCCAAGCAGAACAGTGCTGGCATCCAGTCAGAAGTGGCCCCCTGGAGGGCGCGGCAAAACGGACCTCTGTGCCAAAGAGGTAGAGTCTCAGGAGGTCAGCCTAGGGGCAGCAAGTCTGATTCCTAGTGTTACCGCTATGCCGTGTCAATGCCATTCCTGCCATTGTAGACCAATGGCAGTGGTAGTGCAATGAGAGCAAAAAAAGGAGAGGACACAGGAAAGGCTGGGCAGAAGAGGAGAAGGTGGACATAAATAGTATGTGCTGGGCACAGAAAATATGAGAAAATTGACAGAAATGGAGCACTGAAAAAGTACATACTGGGCACAGAAACGTACCAAGCTGAGCTGTTAAAGAGAAACTGGGCACAGATAACAGCTTCTGAGCATAGAAAGAAATCCAAGGAGAACATGGGCAACAAATAGGTGTTGGGCACAGAAATATGAGATACCAGGCAAAAGTAAAAAAGGGATTAAATGATTAGAGAGAAGTTGGGTGCAGGCACCTACAAAGTAAGAGCCACAAAGAAAATAAGGAAACAAAATGTATAGAGATGGGAGAAACTAGAATGCCTTGATGATTGGAATAACTGGGTACTAATGAGAGGTGTAGAAAAGTTGCACTGATGGATGAAATGCCCAAGTCCAAAACAAACGAAACTGTGCAGAGAAACTGACTTAGAAAGGGGGAAAATGTGCATCATAGCAAGAGACGCTGGGTAGAAACAGAAGAGAGATTGGCATCTAAACAGCATGTTTTTGCACAAGTGGGTATCATAACAGGTGTGGGGGATGTTAACACTTGGTGTAACATTGGCACCTCACAACAATGGCAGTCATCAAAGGTCACTAGTGAAAATACAGAGGAGCCATGACAGCACGCCGATGGGCAGCTCCATATTAACAAAAATGGTGTGTGCATCCCTTACATAGAAAGGAGATTATTGTGTATCTGTGTGGCACAGCTATGCCAGGGGTTTGTGAAGGGGCCCCAGCTGTGATGTTTTGGAGTTGAAAAATCAATGCTAAGAAGAGTTGCTGCAAAAAAACAACAGGCATGTGTATGAATGAGAGTGCACATGTTAGAGCAGCCACATAATTACTTGTACAAGTGAATACTCCTAGACAAAGAGCACACACACGTACTGCAGCTATAATGGCACACAGGCACAAACAGACTGACTCAAGCATACAGACATACACCCACACTCCTTAAAAATAAAGGAGACAGAGTCTGTCTTCCGAGCAATGCCATAGAGGAACCATTTTTGGTTCCCAAAAGAACTAACCACATGAAATATTCAGAAAGAACCTTTAATTTATATCCATAACAAGCTTCCTAAATAGCCATGAAATAAATAGCCATGAAATAACAATGGCCTCATGATTTTAAAAGGATTTTTGCTGCATAGAGTCCCAGAGACAAGTGCACTTACACACACGGGTGTGTATACACACTTACACTTGTGTGCCCACAATTATGTGAAAACTTACAGACGCAGTCCCACATCAGCAAACCCACATGGCTGTATTACACACACAAGCTTTCAAGAGTCACCTGGCCCTTGTCTCATTAAAAATGTATCTGATCGATGTATCAGTGAGGCGTTCACCAAGAGCCTTGCTCTTCAGTCACAGCTGCAGGATCGATCCCTGCTGCTGTCCCTTCTTAAAGAGCCCTCTGCCTTGTTTGCAGCTACTGTGATAGCAATCTTGACATCACACAATATGCCATTTGGGTCACATACCCTTGACTGCTCTCTCTCTACATGTACATACTTAAGACTGTCCTAGCATGGTAGGCCTTAAGAAAACACAGGCCATCCATGCTAAGACTAACGCTGACATGGACGCTCTAAACAGAAAGTCTGGGCTGGCTAGCCCAAAGCACATGAGCACAAATATGCCCCAGGATGATCAGCGTTTAATCAGAGTCCACGTCTTTACGCCCCTCCTCTTTTAATGGGCAGCGGGGCTTCTTCAGATGAAGCCCGAGTCAGCAAGCATCAGAGAAGCGGTATCTGCAGATTGCGGCAGGCGCTGCCAACAACAATCTGCGCCACCTGCCTATGGTACAAAAAGACAATTCTGACAGGAGCAAGCTGAACCAAGACTATGAGTGGCTCGGGGGCCTGAAGTGTGCCACACGTGTTCAGCCCGCTGCAGCTTCACGGCCTCTGTGTCGTCCGGGAGGGCAAGCGAAGGCTGATGGTCAGTGGCAGGTTGATCTGCAGCAAATCACAAGGCGACACCGTCCCGAGGGCAGGAGGAGTCCATAAACGCTTTGGCGCTGAGCTCGTGTGACCTGTAGGGCGCCCTCTAGCTAATCTGAGGACTTACTGCAGCAAGGCACAAAGCAACTGTTGTGCCAGTCTGAGAGTAAATGCTGCGAGCTCGGTGCCAAGCGGTGTGATCATCGGAGCAGTTATGTACGCGGCACTTTACATAATTGTATTGATTTACTGCTGTAAATTTGATTAGGCAGCTAATTATCCGCAGACAGACGCGAGCCGTTTGTTCATCTACCGGCTGTTGGAGTCGCGGCTCTCGGGTTTTTAACGAAGAAAGGCCCGAAGACCGCCTAGGTGAGGTCGGTGCCAGAGACGAAGGTGTCGGGGGCACGAGGCCAAGAGAAGAGAAGCGGTAACTTAGCAGATGCTTACGGCACGTGGTCG
The DNA here is from genome assembly GCF_016835505.1 of Polypterus senegalus. Taxonomy (NCBI): domain Eukaryota; kingdom Metazoa; phylum Chordata; class Cladistia; order Polypteriformes; family Polypteridae; genus Polypterus; species Polypterus senegalus. The sequence goes on from NC_053163.1 coordinate 114,773,428, forward strand.
TTCTCTTTAACTGCTGGCACTTGCACACGTTCAGCTGAACTGCTGTCCATTGACTGGTCCTTTTCGCCTCACTTTCTGAATGCGCCCTGACTGATGAATGATGCATTGAACTCGCGGCCGCTGATCGATTAGTGGAATCTCCCATCAAGTGCAAAGACAAGTGCGGAGGAGTCCAAACACTTCAGTTCCGCCCATCAGTGTCTGTCGAAGCCCTAGGCGGAGTGGACGTCCGCCTCTTTGTCCAAGTTTTCAGTATTGTAACGAAACCCGAGATGGAAAGACCGAAACACACACTGAATGGAAGTTAAGCCCCGAAACGGGCGCGTTTATTGCACAGCAAATAATTTACAGCAGTCTTCTGGCAGAATAAAAGTAGCAATCACCCTGTAAAAATAACAGTCGCCTCCCTAGGCAGGCTATTCCAATCTCGCGGTGCTCCCGATCGTCGCCCATCGTTTCGTGTCTTGTCCCATTTCCTAGTTACCTTCGTTATCATCTGTAAGGCTGTATTTATAATGAGTTTCCACCTGCCTTCTCGGACTTGAAGGGTATAACGAAAAAGTCCCAGGGGAACCTGGAACGCTGCGCTTAGCACACCTGTGAAAGCCCTGCTGTCAATCACCTGTCCAGAACCCGCCCATCTCTAGGGAGACCGTGCTGGCTATTACACTGTTCATTTGACTTCGCGCGGCCCTTTTTATATACACACCGCACACTTTAAGGGCACACACTTTTACTTTCATAAACGGCCGCCAGCGGATAACGGCGCCCACTCAGTGTCATCAGAGTTCGACGACCTTGGGTCCCCTTCGGTGTCCAGAGTGCGCGTCCCTTAACTTACATAGAAAATGCGTCTGTCAGGTAACTGCGCCCTAAGCGGACGTACATGTCGCCTATGTGGATTGACCGGCGCTGCCATCCACATTAGCAGCTTCATCCCCGTTATAAGAGGCCAGAGGTGTTGAGCACTGATTGGACGGCTTGGCCCAAACAACTCCCTGCCTAACACTCTCCATGATTAGAAGGAGATTTCCTTTACTAATTGATTGATTGATTGATTGATTAGAGACTTATTTGTTTTAAGTCTCTATTGCAAGGGCACTTTATTTGCCTACTTATAAAACATTTAAGGCACTCCTCCCCGCATAATAATAAAAGTGCCAAAGTGCAGGTTCTTCAGACCAATGCCATATGGGAACTATATTTGGTTCCTAAAAGAACATCCACATGAAGGTTCCAGAAGGCACATTTCTTATTTTGATCTGTAACAGTCTGTATTTTTCTTCAATGTTATTGAGCCTCTTAAAAAGAAACAAACTTTGTCCTGCACTCTCTTCTTATTATTATTAGGGGAACAGGTTTGTGAAATTCCAATGGATTTCTGATTTTAGAAGGACACTTGCCTTATACAGTTATACAAGTTAAGCTGATGATTTCAGGATCTATTTGTATCCCAACAGATAGCCTCCTTTATATTATTTTCAAAGCCCAAAGTAACAACTATATATGCAAAGAACTTTTCCCAGAATGAAAGGGTTCTTTGTCAAGCAAAGGGTCCACGAGGAACTAAAAAGCCAGTAAAGTGCCATTGCAGAGCCATTGTTTTTAAGAGTGTACATCACTGGTGAGTTCCGGTTTCTGAATGTCAAAGGTCCTTTAGACTTTCAGTAACATGAGCTTTGAAATGGAAGATGAGTGAGTTCTCTCCTAGAGGATGGCACCAAAATGCAGGTTGCCAATGTCATTTAACCTCTTAACCAGAAGCAAACCTCATCCTACAATCTCTTCTTCTTCCTCTTTTTCTTCCCCATTGCCATTTTTATATGGGGTCACTAGTTTTTGATTAGACTTCTCCAATAGAGGTTTCAGTTTGATTTTTACGGTTAGATGCCTTTCCTGACGCCAACCCTCCTCATTTATTTTTTACTAATTATCCTCCTATTTAAAAGAGTTTCTTTATTCACAATTGCCTTCCAGTGTCTATTTTTTTTCACAGTATGTTGGCACAAATGGTTGTTGCAGCACTTAAACATTCAGGATTTAATTCAGCCTTCTCCGTTTGAGACTGACATCTGATGTTGAAAAGACGAGGATGCTGGAAGGAGCATCAGAATATCATCCTTACCTGAGGCTTTCCGTCAGAAATTGTGACAAAAATGACAGACAGGCGGTCTGCATGAAAACAAAGAAAATGAAAAGGCAGTCCAAGGTACAGAAAAAGGAAACTTACTGCATACAAAATTATTTTAACCTAAATGTATAATACATTTTTGCTCAAAACTGATAGATTGTTAAAGGCAATATGTGACAGATCATAACATTTATTTCTATAGCACATTCTCATGTAACGCAAAGTGCTTTGCAAATGGTATAAGAAGAAATTAAAGTTACAAAAGTAAAAATAGAAAATGCCCTAACAGAGAAGTGGGAAAATTAAATTATAACTTAATTTAGGCACTTTGGGATATCTTAAGAGCTATAAAGAGAAAAGTTAGCATCTGATTTGGTAAATATATGCTATGATCAGATGGCCAGACAGAGGAACTCCTGCCTGCATGAATGTTGAAGGAAAAGAAACCTCGATGGGCTGCAAGGCAGAAAAACTGTCATGAGCTCTCGGCAGTCATTATTATCTACATTTGCTGAAATGTTCTGGAAGATTCCAGCTTGCAGGTCTCCTTATAGGTGGACCTCCCACACCCTTTCTAGTATCAAAAGTGGCTGCTGAGTTCTTAGGCCTGGTGGAGTTGGCACAGAGTGCCATCACAGGATACTGTGAAGATAAAACAGTATGGATTACTACCAGAAAAGTATTAATGTGCATAATAAGGACTATGAGCAGCTGTATGCTTTGAAGACAGCCATGCACACCTCTTAGCACAAACATGAACTGAAACTATATGATTAAGCTGCATTAATTGTAACAGCAGAAGTATTCAAAATTGTAATATGGCCAAATTGAAGTTTCTTCATAATAGAGTATCAAGGAAAGACACTATATAGGGTTGAGGCCCGTACCTTGCAGTGATGGGCAGGTGGTCCCACCTCCTAAAGCACCGCCCACAAAACACATGGCTCATGACACAGAACTACACTGATATAATGGAGTAACTGTAAAAGTACTCCATGAGACAGCTTTGTGCATGTGGTCTCCATAACCCTAACGTGGAATAAATAGCTTTGGTTGTATTATTTGGTGATTCTCTTGACTTCCATTGATATCATTTACTTCTGAGTACCTATAAGTTCAAAATACACAGTAATAATAATAATCATAATAATAATATGTGACTGCTGCTCAAATACCACCAAGCTCTGCACAAACTTAAATCCATCGTAAAGAGAAACCATGTGATTAAAAGGAAGTGTGGTTTGAGAGAGACCACTAGTGCTAGTAGCGAGAAAACCATGCAATTATAAAATTCCAGGATCATGGAGGCAAGGATGCAGCACTACAAGGAGAAGCCACTGCACAGCCAGTTGTTCAACAACCTGGAGAGGCCATACATCAACAAGGATGTGACACATTCATGACTTTGAAGTGCGGGTCTCAAGGGGGAAGCTGAAAGCCTCGTCACAGCTGCTTAAGATCAGGCCTTGAACAACCTGCACCACCAAAAGTATATCATCGGCACACCAGTCAACAGGAAATGCCATCGGTATGGTGAAGCTGAGGAGACCATCAGTCACATAGTATCTGGATAACATGTACCTTGAACTTCACAACAAGGTCTGTATGTACCCTGTGGCGAGTTGCTGGGGCTGCAACCCGGCCAGGACGCCGGGAAAACCTGGGAGGTGGCATGTACATCCTCCGGGCCACGAGGGGGCAACCACCCTGGATCAGAGGAGGACCATGGGAGAACAGCAAGTAGGCTCACGCCTATTGGGACCCTTGGTCCCCGCCAGGGGGCACCCAGAATCTCAGAGGGCCCGGGAATGATCTTCTTCCTCCACACCCTGAAAGATGGAGGAGGATCCCTCCAGGGACTCTTGGAGTGCTTCCGAGTGCTCTCCCGACACTTCCGCCACACCAGGAAGTGTCGTCAGAGGGAACACCTGAAGCACATCCAGGTGAGAATAAAAGGGCCCGCCTTCCTACAGTCTGGGAGCTAGAGTTGGGAGTGGGAGCAGGACGAGACTCCCGTGGACAGAGGAAATGCTGTGCAGGGACAGAGTGAGAAAAGCCCGGAGGAGTGGTGATTGGAGCACAGTGTGCTGTGCGGGACTATGTTGTTTTGAAGAAAATAAAACATGTTTTTTATAAAGATGCGGATTCTGTCTGGTGGTGTTTGGGCATGTCTCACAACCTGCATGGAGCACTACGCCAAAGCTGGGTGTCCAGACAGTGGACAAGTGGTAAAAGCATACACCAGATGGGATTCGGGACACTGGAGTCTGTGCCATCATATGGAACAAGACCCATCCCACAGACCATATCCTCACCGCCAATAGGCTGGACATTATGTTCCGCGACAGTGTGTCTTCATCGATGTGATGATCCAAGATGACAACAACTTCCTGAGCAAGGAGACAGAGAAGATCATCAAATATAAAAACCTTGAGATTGATATCAGACGCATGTGGAACACAAGAGCAAGAGTGGCTCCTGTAGTCACAGGTGCACTGGGAACCATCAAGACCATGTAGTGTCAGCGCAAAAGAGATCCTGAAGATTGCACTCCTTGGCATGGCTCACATTCTTGTCAGACAAGTCCTCAGCTGAACAACGGGCTGAATTCAAAGCTTGAGAGGTCTGGCTGACCTCTGGTGAACGTACCAGCATATGTTAGTGTGCTGAGAGGAGGGTGGTAATAGTATTAATAACTACCATAATCATCTTCATCATCATCATCATGATAAACATGTACAGTCAGAATATTTTGAACAATGAAAATGATTTTTCATGTTATTGTAAGAAGTTTTAAGTACAAGCATGGAGTAAACGCTGAGAGAAGGGAACTGAGCCACAAACTAAACCATAATGCTTGGAGTTGTGAGGCAGCAACACAAAAAAACATAACAATAAAACTTCTGGTCGGATTTTCAACATCAGTGTGGACTGAAAGATGCAACTTTTTCAGAATGATGAATGCTATGAAAGTTACAGTATATAATAAAATTTCATTTATTGACTGATTGATTCAGTCATTCATTCATTGAAATGCACAACAATTACATTAAAGCCCATTGAGCCATGGTGGTTACATTTTCTTCCCGAGACTTACCGCCTCATTAGAATCCAGTCGTTGCTGTTAATTAATCATGTCATTGCATGTTATGTTTTGTTGATGCTTTTATTCTGCACCTCTGATCTTTTAAATAAAGCAGACATTCCTTCTTTTGTGAACATCATCTTAACATTTGTGAAATGGAGTAGGTTAGTGCTGCTCTATGGAGTAATACTTTGGACAGAAAGTAATAAATAAAGGAGTGCATTGTGAAATGTGCCAATAAATAGAGAATTACAAAACGATAAGTAAGTGTACATAATTAAATGTATCACAATATTTTTGTTGCTTATTTCTTTAAGTATTCATTTAATTATTTCATCTCTTTTATTTATTTATTTATTTATATCAGTGACACAGTACACTATGGAGGAATATTTTGGCCAAAATTAAATAAATACAAAATGAGTAAATGCATTGCAAAATGTGCCAACAAATAAAAATGCAATGATATGTGAGCTTTAGTAATTAAATGTTTTGTAAAATATTTTTGTTGCTTATTTCCTTATGTATATATTTAATTATTTCTTTTTTTTCATCTAAGTCACAGCACACACAACGTGAATTACGCCTTGAAACTGAAAACTGTCATTTTGACCCGTCAAAGTTGTGAGGGGCACTCCGGTTTCCTCCCACAATCCAAAGACATGCAGGTTAGGTGGATTGGCGATTCTACATTGGCCCTAGTGTGTGCTTGGTGTGTGGGTGTGTTTGTGTGTGTCCTGCGGTGGGTTGGCACCCTGCCCAGGATTGGTTCCTGCCTTGTGCCCTGTGTTGGCTGGGATTGGCTCCGGCAGACCCCCGTGACCCTATTCGGATTCAGCGGGTTAGAAAATGGATGGATGGATGGAAGTTGTGAGGGTGGGCTCTAACGAGTACTGTGTTTGATTGGTGGATCGTCCATGGAGTGCACATAAATCTTTAGCCACTTATAGGCCAACACCACATGTCAGTTGCAGAGTCCTGAGAGGATGATGAATTCAGGGCTTCTTGAAATTGTGACATGTGAGTCCCTGTCTTGCACACCAGAACATGAGGCTGAGTTCTCAACTTTGTTCAGCTTGAAACAGGAACAGCACAGTTATTTATTGTAGTGGGATCTAAGACTTTCCTATACACAGACACAGCAATCAGTGACCAGGTTAGTGGTCAAGTTCCCTGTTCCCTGCATTTATAATGTTCCTTGCATCACCCATCGAAAACGGTGTTTATAGCGTGACCGTGGTCAGCTCGGATTTGCTTTCACAATGAGCCACTACAGCGCTGGGAGCCTGCTGTTGCCCCGGCAACTGATAAGCTATCTTCCACAGATACGGTGATCATGCTTTGGGACGCTCTTCAGCATGTCATCCTGTTGGGGGGAGTCCCAAAAGAGTTTAGAAACCTTACAAAATGAAGAACTCCTTAAAAATAAAAGTGTCAAAGTGTTTCTTCGGCATGATGCCATAGGGGGGCCATTTTTGGTTCCCATCAATATGGAGATTCCACTTTGATTTATTTAGATCCATAACATATTGCATACATAAACCTTGAACAGATGATAAGAGATTTGTGAAATTTTGTAGTGGAAATGAACATCTTAATTAAAGAAAGAAACTTATCCTGTAATAGGACAAATCAGTAATCAGGCAGGAGAAAAGCTTGTCAATCTGCATCATTTGTTACTCTCCACCTAATGCTTGAACAGCGAGTATTGTCTCACAGCATGATCAGAATGGGCAAATATTAAAGGTACAGGTTTATTTCACAAGCAATTGAATTTACATAACTGTCAATTAGTGCATACTTATATTCTGGTTGGTTCATTGGTTTACACCCAAAATATCTATCTGCTCTCTATATATAAAATCCTAAGCCTACAAGTGCAACGATTTTGTGCAATGATTTTATGTGACGTTTTTATGTCACGTTTTTCTCACGCTTTAAATCGGACTAATTTTAAAACCTGCATATATATTTTTGGTATTCTTTTTAGAATTTATCGAACTTTAATGTGTTGTTAGATTTTCAGATTCTTATTCCGTTTTTAAATTATAAACTAAAAAAGATCAAAAACTCAATCTCCCAGATTTAACCACACCTGGGGCCGTAAATAAAAGATAAAGTGTAGGACATCTGCTGTACAGGCTTTTAGATGTTCGAAGCACCGCACAAGATGCAAATCACACAGCACAGCAGCAGCAGCAATCCAGCAGCTGATTGAGCAAAGAGGAGGTAAAAAAACTGTATTTGTTTCCATTGTATCACTGTTTAAGATGGGGTTTCAGAGGAGCGACCGTGTCCCCTTGGGGTACGTTCAGCCCCCCTCTTCACAACGCAGCCGGCAGACTGGCCGCAACTGGGGGTTGGGCGGTAAAGGCCCCTTAAAGTATAAAATGAAAGTCTCTTCTGATACATTCTGACTCTTCTTATATTCTTTGGGTTGAGTCACCACCCTTGAAATTTCTCTTCAACTGTCCAATATTGTTGAATACAGATCATGTGATCTCTTGGTCATCTCTCGGTACATTTTGTTATTACATTTTTGTCTCTGTTGTTCACTTGACCTTTATCTGGCTTCCTGATGTACCTGAACAGGCTTCTGACATGTATTAACCCTTTATGCTATTTCTTTAAGATGAATGCTATGTTACCCTAGAATTATTCTTCCACAATATCATTTGTTTCTGATTTTAAAGGAATTCCTGCTGCCTACAGGAATACAGGGTGTGTCTCAGTTTTCTTGACTGGTCAGTATCCTGTTAGGTAGCCTACTATACATTAACATTTTCTGATTTGTCCACATATTAGGAACCTTTTCAAAGCCCAAAGAACCAATGTGATATGAAGCCAGCAGTTCCCATAATGAAATGGTTCTATGCCAAGCAATGGTGCTATGAGGTACCACACATTCCAGTAAAGTTCCATAGTTTTTAAGTGTATAGAAGCTTCATGCTGCAATTCTGGACAACTTTTTCTTGGGCTCATTTCCATCACCTTTGAGCGTGCACACAAGCCACTGGACCACTAAGGAAACCTCACTCTCTCAATCAGGGGAAGCAAGACGGGAACTGACCCTGAATGGGGTGCCATTTCATCATTATGGGGCACACACAGTCAATATGGAATAGCCAATCAAAGTATGAAGCACGGTTTTGGGGATGTGGGAAAGTAACTGCATGTGCATATGGGGAGAATGTGCTAAATCTACATTCACAATGCCTGGACACTCTTCAACCCAATATCAGAGCACACATTTATATGCAACACTAGGCTCTGACGTGGGTAAGGCTAGAGGGTCAAGTCCAAGAGAGGATCTGAGGCAGATGTGGCATAAATTTGTTGATAATACAAAAAGATGATGTCATAGAAGAGTTGGGCAGTGGTAGTGCTACCATACAAAAAAGGCTGGGGCTCCTATCCCAGGGAGCCTGGTATCTCTGCACCCGGGTGCCTTGACCCTGGACGGAGCTCTAAGTGGGTGAAGTTGACTTAATGGACAGTCATCATTTTTTGATTCAGATAACCTTCCTACAATCCTAGTGTTAACCATATTGTAACCAAGTGCAAATTTGGAGGGTTGCAGCTAGACTCTGTTGATGTCCATGGCAGTTAAATCCACATTATTGGAGCTCCAGGGTGGTGGCTCCAGGCTGCTTGGAAAAATACTTGGAGTTTGCATGTTCTTCCTGTCTGTGTGGGTTTCCTCCCAGAATCCAAAGACATGCAGGTTAGGTGGACTGGCAATGGTAAGCTGGCCTTATGTGTGTTCACCCTGCGATGGACAGGCACCCTATCCAGGTGTTGTTACTGCCTTGTGTCCAGTGCTGGGATAGACTTCAGCTTTCCTACAACCCTACGTAGGATAAAGCAAGTTTGGAAGATGAACTTCATGGAGACAAACATATGATATCCTCATAAAGTAGGGGCCTTGACTATAAACTTAGAGTAGGGGTCTCCAGCTCTGGTCCTGGAATGCTACTGTCTGCAGATTTTCATTCTAACCCTTTTTATTGCCCTGTTTTTACAGCTAATTAACTCTTTTACTTTAATTTTAACTGACTTGCTATTTAAGACTCTGGACACTTAATTGTTTCCTTTTCTCCTAAATTATCAGCCAAACAATAATAAGATGCAAAACAAGCCAACACATGACAAGCAAGCTGTGTCCATCAAGCAATATCTGAAAATAAAGAAAGATGAAGGTCTCAGGAATGTTGATCTGCTCAGGTCCACAAAACATTTTAACAATACTCTTAAAAAGAAGATGATTAACAGTTTTGGAAATGTATACTACCTCAGAAAGAGCAGCAACAAGATATGGAATTACTGTATATGGCAGCTTTTTTTAACAATAAGAATTGGCTTCTAATTAAGAAACTGGTTGGAGTGAAACTGTTTGGATATTGAGGCCCTGACTTAGATGGTCATCTGTTGGTTCACTTCCCATCACATTTCTGTTTGGGTGCAATTTAATTGAGCACTTTGGAGGACTGAATCTTTAAAAAAATGAAGGGAAAAGAAATCAGTTCGCAGTAAAAAATCCTCACCGATTAAATAAAGGGTTAGAATGAAAACCTGCAGCCACAGTAACATTCCAGGAGCGGAGCTGGAAACCCCTTCATGGCTTCATTGCCGGCTACTTTCTGTGTCTGGCTGATTATCCCGGCTTCCTTGGGGTGACAGATGATACCAGAGGAGTGTGGTGGGCAGCCAACGATCACCTTCTTCACTTCTCGCTGTCAAAACCAGTCTAACCGCTCCTCGCCTCCTCTCATTCCTTTATAGGCTTCAGCTCTGCGCGGGTCTATGAGGAGCACGACGAGTCCAAAATGGCCGGATGGCAGTAAAGCCTGCTGATTATAGCCGCGGCACGCCAAGTGTCTAGAAGGTACATTTTATTTATTACCCCCAGTAAAGCCAAAGTGCCGCACTGAGGATTTCCTTTTGCAGGACAGCCGGAATTAATGCCGCGCAAGTTTCGGTGAGAGGAAGCACATCATCTCCGCGCCCTTTCGATTTTTTACCGCCTTTCTTTCAAGATTCCACTTATATATATATATATATATATATATATATATATATATATATATATATATATATATATATATATAAGTCGAAGTAAACTGTAGCCGCAGGCGGCGCTCACTTTAAAGACTCTGCTTGTAAGAATCCATTAGTACCTCGCTAGAAAACTCCTGTTTTAATTAATATTTGGACAGCAGGCACCGCTTACTATCAGAGCGTTTCCCTGTGTATAATTTAAATATCGGAGGAGCTTTGATGATCTTTGTAAGCCTCGTTTTGCCAGAAGGCGTCATTGTTTTATTAAAACAAACAGAAAATAAAGCGGACTTCAAGTTGGACGCGCCCGTCCCTTGCCCGTTTTTTTTTGTTACGTCACGATGCCAGTTAGCAATGGCCAGGCTGAGGGCTAAACGGTGTGCAGCACTTTGGAAAATGTCTGGCTTCTTCGTTGGAGATTGCCTCAAACTCATTGTCATTGTCACCCGCAGGGCGGTAATTAGTATCGTGTGATTTGGTCTTTTCTCCAGCAAATCTTCACTCCTAGCAGAGCCGTTACTTCATCACATAGGGCACGAGGGCAGGTACCACGGTCACCCCCTCCATGATTGACCGTTAAATGGACATCGTGTTTCCTCACTGCTGCTCAATGTGCACACCTCTTGAACCTCCTCTGCTGCTGGCATTGATGTTCAGACTGAACACCCATGTTTTTTTACAGTATGTAAAATTCTCTTATTCATTAGTATCATAATACCTTTTTTTGGATATCTTTCTTAATATAGGTCTATGTGAGAATGAGGTAAGTTTTTCCTTTTTTTATTTGGTATATCAGTTTTACCGTAACTATGTAAACATTCAATTTTTGCGTGTGCATTTTCAAACAGTACAGCTGTCTGTGTCTTATCAGAATTTAGTCCTCTTGAAAAATGTGTACGTGATAATGTGTATTTAGTGATTATTTTTTCATAAGAAGAGGTAACTTTAATATTAGCAATCATTAACTCAGTTCAGCATGTAATATACTAATAAGTAGTGTGTCTTCAGATGATTTCTTTTATGATTACTTTATGACAGTAACACTATGAAGAAGAGGTTTCTTCCATCCATCCATCAATCCATTTTTTAACACCAGGCAATGGGCCCCAGGCAGGGACAATCCCTGAATGGGGTGCTAAGTCATTGCAGGGTGAGTTTCCCTCCTCTATTTTTCTAATTTTGCAAAAAAAAAAAAAATGTAATTTTATTGTTTATTTTTTCATTATAACCTTTATTTTCTAATTACATTCCTCTTTCTTATGTCAGTCAGTCAGTCATTGTCCAACCTGCTATATCCTAACACAGGGTCACTAGGGTCTGCTGGAGCCAAACCCAGCCAGCACAGGGCACAAAGCAGGAACAAATCCCAGGCAGGGCTCCTCTTTCTTAAGTATAATTCTATATTTTCTTCGTTATTCTTATATTTAATGTCACCATTTTTTTCTTTATATCACATTTAAGTCCCAGCCATGGCCCTTCATTTTGATCTCCTTTGATTATAAGCAGGTGGTACAAGTGGTGGGCTCACTGGGAAAGTCTTTTACATGGCAGCAAGTCCTGATGTTATAACAAGAAGCAGAAAAAATACCCTTGGGTCCAAAAAAAGTGGGCTTTAGAATCACGGCTGATCTGCACTTAGCATGAAATCACAGCCGTTTTCATCCAAATGACATCTAATAAGTAATGTGTGTGTCCCCACCCTCGCTGCGTCTGGCACTTGTAAGACCAGACTTTGCATGTCATGCCTTCTGAATCACAAAGAGCAGTGCCATGCTGTTCAAGTTGTAAAAAAACTTGTAAACTGGTGTCATCTCAAGCTAACTTATAAAAAAAAGGCCATGCTGTTTGAGTCTTGAGAGGTGCCACCAGTCTGCATGAGTCAGGCGGAGGAATTACCTTCTACCAGTGCATTCAGTCACAATTTGAACAGTTTGGCGGGCAAATGGAAGAGTGTCACGAGAGCAGTAGGCATGGCATTTGCCTCTATGGCCTGTGATAGTGGGTTTATCTTTTCCACAGTGCCCTTCACTGCCTTGCCAGCTCGTCTGCAGCATTAATACTGTCTGCTAGATGTAAGTCTTGTCAGATCTCAGTGTCTCCTCTTACAGCTAATGTTCTGCTCCATTAATTTACAGCATTAGAGATTATGTGGAGAGGTGAGATCGGCCGATGATTTGTCATTCACTTTCCCTGTCCTGACAGTGGCATGTGAAAATTAGCCCCCTGACTGAAATGAATCATTATCTCTAAGAACACAAGCTGCTGACAGCAGATGACCGGGGATTAGCCTTTTTTTTCCTTTATACTACTGATGAAAATTATGATAAATAACCCCAGTGGAAATTCAGCTCGCTGCCATGTTTCATGGACAGAAGTCATATTTTACAAAGTGTGGTTGAGGAAATATATTGAATTTTTATATATACTTAATCGAATCTACTTTGAAGATGTATGGTTTGTGTTCAGGACTCCTTTATTCTATAGACAGCTTGCCATCTATCTGTTTGGGAAAGAAAAAAATATAAACGATAGCAAAAAAAAAATGTGTCAGCTAAAAAGACTAAAATAACTAGGCAGCAAAAATGGGTCGAAAAAAACTCGCTGAATGCAGTGTCAGGCTATCTATCTATCTATCTATCTATCTATCTATCTATCTATCTATCTATCTATCTATTGGAATATAGTGCCTTTCCTTTCACTATTTATCTATCTATCTGTCCTGTAGATAGATAGTGAAAGGCACTATATAACAATTTAAAGATGCACTAGAGATCGACAGTGGAAGGCACTATATAACTATCTATCTGTCTGTCTCTTCAGTATGTGTAAATTGCTATATAGTGCCTTTAACTATTTATCAATTGATCTATTTTTTTGTGCCTTTCTAGTTTTATAATCACAATCACTATGATTTTCATTCCACTTTCCAGGTGTTGTGATTATTTAGGCCATTATTCACTCGTGACCACACCAATGGGTCTGACGTTGAATGTATGTCTATTGTTCCTGTATCTTAATAAAGGAAGGGCCTTGACTATATAATTAGAGCAGGGGTCTGTCTTTCTATCTGTCATTATATACAGTAGTGCCTTTCACTATCTATCTATCTATCTATCTATCTATCTATCTATCTATCTATCTATCTATCTATCTGTCTATCTATCTATCTATCCATCTATCTATCTATCCATCCATTTTCTAACCCGCTGAATCCGAATACAGGGTCACGGAGGTCTGCTGGAGCCAATCCCAGCCAACACAGGGCACAAGGCAGGAACCAATCCTGGGCAGGGTGCCAACCCACCGCAGCTATCTATCTATCTATCTATCTATCTATCTATCTATCTATCTATCTATCTATCTATCTATCTGGCTCTACTGTATCTGTAGATAGCGAAAGGCACTATATAACTATCTGTCTGTCTCTACTGTATCTGTAAATTTCTATATAGTGCCTTACAATATCTGTCATCCGATCTATGTAATATAGTGCCTTTCGGTAGGTCTGTTCAGGAAGTGAGAAAATTAAGGAAATCCTTGAGTAACTTTTTTGAAGTAGATTGCTAAGTAATAAGCTGCCAGATCATTTTTTATTGTGTCTTGGCTTACAGAAGTTTCTCTAAGTGTCTTACACTAGACCAGAGGAATGTGACACCATTCTTTAATGAGAAATGACAGAGGGGACTGGGCGGTCTCTTGGTCTGGAACCCCTACAGATTTTATTTTTTTCTCCAGCCTTTGGAGTTTTTTTTTGTTTTTTCTGTCCACCCTGGCCATCGGACCTTACTTATTCTATGTTAATTAATGTTGACTTATGTTTATCTTTTATTGTGTCCTCTATTTCTCTATTCATTTTGTAAAGCACTTTGAGCTACATTTTTTTGTATGAATATGTGCTATATAAATAAATGTTGATTGATTGATGACATTGGAATAAAGCTGTCTTAAGCATTTTTGTAAGTGCTCAACTAGACTGAGATCTGGTCACTGGGTGACCATGACATATAGTTTCCATTGTAAAGCTCCTCGGACCACTCGTTGACCAATAGTGTCAGGTAGAATCTGGCATTGGGATCTTTCACAACTTCTGCTAGAAATGCTTCACTCTAGGATGAATGTGATGACTGTTTATTTATTTATTTTCACTGTGTTCGGAATCAGAATCAGTGGACTGACACTATAGTACCAGATAACAGAACAGCAGTGCCTGAGCTGTTCACCATCAGAGACACGAATGTGAGCCTGGAGACATCTTCTGATATGCACCACATTCTATCTATCTATCTATCTATCTATCTATCTATCTATCTATCTATCTATCTATCTATCTATCTATCTATCTATCTATCTATCTATCTATCTATCTGTCTGTCTGTCTGTCTGTCTGTCTGTCTGCCTGCCTGCCTGCCTGCCTGCCTGCTTTGAACACTGACATGTAGGACTTGTGTCAATGTCCCGTATCTTTACAGACATAAAGAATTTTGCTTACGTTTTTCAATGTGGTCAGTTGTCCCTTCTACATCTGTTCTTGTAATTACCTTAAACTTATTATGGGATGGATCATTCTGAATGTTGTGCTTGCAGAATGTGACCGTGTAGTGGTGGGAGTGTTGAGAAGTAGACTGTTGGTCCATATGTTTTTTTCCGCAGTAATGTTTGTATCATTTTGTCTGCAAGGAATATTAGGGATGACCACCCAGCTGATATTCACACACCCCATTTCGCTCTGCAGTTTGTATGTAAGCATCTCTGAAGGAGGGGGATAGCGATAGTACCATTTATTTTGGGGGGAGCGGAGCACTAAGGATGTTAGGAGGCCATGCCGCCAGTGTTAAAATGTCGCTCAGCACTCCCACTTTTCAATGTAAATCATCACCCGCCACTTCTGCATCTTGTTTCTTTCGGATGTCTGACTGAATACAATTGAAGGTGTGTAGCCTGCTCTTTCTGTACCAATGGCTCGATTTCACTTTTGTGCAGGCCTTCATGACTTTGGTAATGGCGGTGGATTTTTGTGGAGTGTAATCATTATTATGGTTCAGTGCAAATGCATATTTGAAATGTGTGTGTTGGAAAAAGTCTGATATTTTTTCGAAAGAGCAGGGCCATGCCTTGCTTGTTTATTCTTTAAATGGGAGGGGATGAAATTCCAGACTTTAAGAATGTCCCATGAAAACTGTTTGCCAGCCCTGAAATACAATCAGATGCTAGGCGGCGTATTGAGGCTACAGCTGGCTGACTGGGTGGCATGAAGTTCATCCATCCACTTATTAGAAAGATGACGGTGAATGCATTATGAATGTTTTGTTATTTTGTGTGCCGCAAAAGGCACTATATAAAATAAAGTTGATTAATGAAGGTCATGGTCCCTCTAACTTTACTCAAAGTACTTTGTGAGAAGGTCCAAGAGCTTATCTTAAAAAAGCTCCATGGAGTTGTGCTCTCGTGCCAATGTGGTGCATCGTGGGTCACCTCCACTCTTCTTTGCTTTGATCCCACCGACCGCTATTGCTCTGCCTGCCTGACCTCTAGCACGTATTCTGTCCGTGAGCGCTGGTACAGCCTTCTTGGCTTTGTCTCATCTTTTCATTTTATCAGAAGCTCTGTCAAATGTATTGCAGATCAAAAAGAATTTTGATTCTTTGTTCCAACTGTCCTGAAGATGCTGTGGCTTTGACCAATGAACAGTATGAATGGTCCAGATTTCCTCCCACATCCCTAAATGCATACAGTGGAGTCGAGTGCCGTGATGGTAAATGGTTGGAGAAGACTGTGGTAGCTATACAGCATACCAAAGGAGACCTGCTGCCTCCACACAGCGATCTACAGCAGTTGGCACCTCTTCACTTTCATGCCGCTTGACTGGCCCTGGACAACACCTTGATGACGATGTCAAAGGCCAACCTTTTGGTCATTGTAGGAGTGACATATACAGTGCACGGGGTATTTGGCATGCACATTCTGGTGGGCCATACCAGAATTTTCCTTTATGTGTCCAGACTTCTCTAACATTAACATTAACTGTAACAATGCTGCTCTCCACCCTTTGATGTGATGCCACATCAACCAGAGAGAAGGAGGCACATAACAAAGCAATGTGCTGGAGAGAAAGCAAGTCCAGTTCAAGCCAACTGATGTGGATCGTTCACTTGCATAGCAGTAGCCTTGCCATAACACTTAGTGGGACTTTTAAATATAGTTGTCAGAAGGTTCAAAAGATTCAAGGCCCCCGTGGGCACAGATCACATCGTGATGTGCAAGCAGGTAAAAGGGTGGGCTGACTCATCCACAGCTTCATCATCTCAGTAGAGGATTTTTTAGAGCAGCTCTACACCAAACAGGAAGTCAATGGCAGGATGTGAGAGCAGATTCAATAGGACTCCACTTCTTCATAGCCACGTTTCAAATTAATTGTTGCCTGGAGAAAGAGAATGATTTGGGCCACTTGTAATTAACACGTTCCAATAATCAATTCTTCTCAGTCTAAAAGCTGCAGTCAGTTGGCCTGCAAGCTGCACAGCGACAAAACACTAGAAGATGGGGAAAGCACGTTCTTGAATGGGGACTCCTGCAAGTGTAACCAAAGTGCAACGTAAAAGCTGCTCTCTTATAAAATGAAATGGGAGAAATGGAATTGGAAAGTGGATCTTCTCACGTCAAAATCGCCAGTGCTGTTTGTGAAGATGGGTTTCATGTAAGAGTGAGGATCTGGCTGCATGACAGAGCAGTGGTCCGTGCTGCTGCCTAGCAAATCATAGCCCACTTCTGTCCCTGTCTGTGGGCTTTGTATCATATAACACAACAGAGCCACCTGAAACGATCACCGCCAGAGACACGAATGTCAGCCTAGAGACATCTTTAGATATGCACCACTATCTATCTATCTATCTATCTATCTATCTATCTATCTATCTATCTATCTATCTATCTATCTATCGCCACACACGTGCGCTTAGGATGCAGTCAATAAGCCCTAAGGTGAGTGATATTACAAGGGATGAAGGGTTGATTATATGTACTAATGTCTCTCTATCTCCATCAACAGAACTAAAGAAGACAAACAATAACTCACCTTCAATACTTCCGGTCACTCAAAATGGCTTCCATCCAACAATTCTGTTTCCGTATTCCATCGATGACATCATTTCCCGCACTCCCAACATGATGTCACTTCTGGCTCCACTTTGTGATGTCACTTTCCGGCTCTGCCATGATGACTGCATTGTTCAATTCTTAATTCTGCATTCATAAACGAGCATTAGTGTGAGATTTCTATTCATACGAAATGTAGAAAACTCACATTTTTTCCATAGTTTTAAGTTCCTGACTCTCTTTTCTTATTTTCCTGTTAATCCTTTCCTGTGTAGTTTGCTCTCTTAATTGTATCCTAATAATAACAATTAAGAAAGAACAAAGTAAACCCAAAGGCAAACGACACACGATGATGAAAGGCTTAACACCAGACATTTCAAAATGGGGTTTGTTAAAGTCTATTGGAATGTAGAAAGCACTTATATATGTTACATGGAGATAATTTAGTGTTATTTTTACCGTGCTTTTAAGGTTTTATAATCACAATCACTATGATTTTCATTCCACTTTCCAGGTGTTGTGGTTATTTAGGCCATTATTCACTCGTGACCACACCAATGGGTCTGACGTTGAATGGGCTCCAGCCTTTCATCATGCAGGGTTGCTTGCCTGGGTGTCTGCTCATGCATTGACCATATTAGGATACAATTAAAGGAGCAAACACCATAGAACAATAGGAATAAATAGAAATATGACAAAAAATTATAAACTTAAAACTATGGAAAATTACAAGTATTTCAAATTTTCTTTTGAATATATATATATATATATATATATATATATATATATATATATATATATATATATATATATATATGTATTGCCTTTATCTATCTATCTATCTATCTATCTATCTATCTATCTATCTATTGTAACACACATGCGCTTAGGATGCAGTCAACAAGCCCTAAGGTGAGTGATATTACAAGGGATGAAGGGTTGATTGTATGTACTAATGCCTCTCTCTCTTCATCAACATAGCTAAAGAAGACAAACAATAACTCACCTTCACTATTTCCGGTCACCCAAAATGGCTGCCATCCAACAATCCCATTTCCGTATTCCATCGATGACATCACTTCCCACACTCCCGACATGACGTCACTTCTGGCTCCCCTTTATGATGTCACTTTCTGGCTCTGCCATGATGATGTCACATCTGGCTCCGCCATGATGATATCCCTTCCAGCTTTCCATAATAACTTCACTTCCAGACCGCAATGATGACGTAATTTCCCTCCATCCACATTCGATGTCTTTTCCTGCCACCATTTTGCTTTAAAAACTCCATGTATTCACTTGTCATTTGTCAAATGCTCTTGTTTTTGATCCATTTTGCACTATTTTTTTCATTGTGTCCAAGGACATTAGACGGTGTCATTCCCCATCTCTTTGTGAGACTTTCTGAGTTGTTTATTATATCACTCACTTCAGGGTGACAGCTTCACTTGCACATGTCTAGGGTGGGCATTCAAAAGTCCTGGGAAGAAAGTCCTCATAGACAATAACCAAGGCTGGATCTCTGCATACTTACCACTGTGCCCCCGCACACAAATCAGAGCCGTGGAAATGATTTACACTGTCATCTTTTATACAAGAGAAGTCACTAAATTACAGAATTTCATTACACGTTACTGTTTATCCATTAATTTACATTACTTATTTGTCTGATGCCTTTATGCAAGGCGACTTACAACATTTGTGATGTAATTGGTTACATTTCTTTTCATTTTCTAATTGGAGCACAGGCAGGGCAAGTGACTTGCTCATGGTCACACAGTGTCAGTAGCGGGATTTAAACCCACAAGCTCAGGGCCTGAAGAATAAAGCCTTAACCGCCACCCCACACTCCCTGTATATGGAGAACAATGTGTCCCATTTACACAGGGTGGTCCAGATCTAATCATGCAGATCCAGATCATCTGGATGACTTTGATTTATGCGGGGACGATTCCAGTTCGGCGAGAAGACAATTCTTCATGTTGTCAGTTCACACATCTCTATAGTCCGGGATTTTTTGGGTGATTTTGTATGTAATAAACCTATTAAGTTATAGCGTAATGAAAATTGTATAATTAGATCTGGACCACCCAATAGAAGATAAGGCTATTAATTTTTTTTTTTTGGTTCAGATTTTCTCCCTCAAATCAAAGACTTCTTAAGCAAACCCAAAATTGCTGTCAAACAGATGGGTGATGGAGACTTTATTCAATAAGAAGAGTTTAGAATCCCACAGTTAAAAAGCAGTGCACGATCTTTGGAATTCCTCTGGAGGACTGTTCTGAATTCGATGTCTAATTGGCGCTGTCCCCAGTGAACGTCCTCCCCATGTCCATAAATCACATGACTTGTGGCTGTCCGTCGTGGATTTCCACAAAGGTGGCTATGGTGTTAACTGGTAATTTTTGTCAATTGTTGATATTAAACAGGATAGGATAGATTTCTGCTTTGTAACTGATGCTTTTACGATTGACTCATATGTGGACTACCCAGCTTTGATAATGGATGAATGATTGGAAAAACGCATGTGTAACACGCTTCTGACCCACAGCTGTTTTAGCACGTCCAGTAGGTGATGAGATGGCTCTGATACCGTTTTTATTCATTCAGTAGATTATCCAAAAACCAAACTCTCTAGGCTGCTCCAAAACCAATTCTGTTCTGTCACATCTGACCCGGTCCTTAGAACATCTTTGGTTAGCTCCTGTGGCCTTCAGTAGGGGGGCACTGCAGCACCCTCGGCTTCCACTTCCCACACCTGTGTCTGTGCCTGTCCACTGGGGAGGGCACTATATAAAGCAAAGTATATAAAGACAAATTGAGTCACATTATATAAGGAGAGAACACAACTGATGTAACTGAAAGTGAGAAGGAGGAGTGCCAGGAGTCTTAGAGTGGGTGCCCACTGTGCCAGGACCAGTGGAATTACTGACACGTGAACACCCTGAGGTGAGCACTTGGATAATGAACCTAACTGCCAAAAGAAGCTGAAACTTCATTTTCATTAAATTCTAGAACTATCAGTACAAAGTGCAATAAAATCCTTACTTTAACATGCTAATTGAGGTGCAACACCGCCTCACCGCTCTTGGCCACCATAACTAATGATACAATCCATTTGTCACATTTCCATTTTTATTGATTTGTCATTGGCAGGGTTAGGGTGCCCTGGTTATGACCTTGATCAATTAACACCCCCTCCATAGGCATAGTCTCCACTTCCATTAGTGGCTGAAGAAGGCAAGCCTACCTCTGCCCGATTCTCACCACATTCTACAGGGGCACCATTGAGAGTGTTCTGACCAGCTGCATCACTGTCTGGTTTGTGGCCTACAGTGAATAGTGCATACAGCAAAAGAGATCACTGTTCCATCTTTATAAAGTGTTACATCAGCAAAGCCTGCAGCATTGTGAAAGACCACCCTTAAGCCAACAGGGTCCACGTTGTTTTGATATGTCCGGGTTACAACGTATCTCACACCTCAAGAGGAGCAACTTTCCACCTTTCAAAGGCTTTCTTGTGATTTTGTGCTTAATTGAAAAAAAAAAGACATTTGGGATCTCACAAGTTGGGCTAAACTCGTCATTCATCTGTGCACATCTCACAGACCACCACAACGAAACCGACTCAGTGATGGAAAAAATGAGGACAACACGTTAAAAGGTTTTATCTTCCAATAACCTCATAGATGAAGGCTTTACTTCTTGATAAGAAGCCATGTCCACCCATTTATGTTCTGACCTGCTTATTTCAGTATATAGTCATGTAACATCACGGTCTATCCTGGTGGCATCACTTCAAAGGTGAATACCAATCTCAACTGAGGTGCCAGTCCAGCACAAAGCATTCATGACAGACCAGATTTAGTGTAGTCAATCAACCAAAATGGCTGTCTTTGGGATTTGGGAGTAGACCAGCATATCATATCAAGGACATGGGAGAGAACATGCCAGCTGCACATAGACTGTGGCAAGACATCGGTTTGAACTCAGTACTCAGGAACTTGCTAAACACTGCACCACCGTGCTACCCTGATGTAACACTGTTGTTGTAACAGAAACAACTGCTGAAGCTGCACTGGCAAGCACAACACAAGTAATCATAGCAACTTATGGAAGTGAATGGTGGATCACAGAGAAAAGGAGGACAAATGAGAACTGGGCTATTGAAGTTGTTGCATTTCATCTTTTGTCTGGAAATAGTTCCAACTTTAACCTTAAATAGTTTCACCTGCATGGGGCACTCCAGACGCCCAAACCCAACACAGACAGACACCAGGAGCAAGTTTAGCATGCGGGTTTATATACAAGGGAAAGCTTTCCAATCATTCCCATTAGCAGTGCAGTATGCAGCACCACAAGGCACAAAGCAGCACAGTACCCTCCCCTTCTTCTACTTTTCTTTCCCTCTCTTTCTCTCTCTTCTCTCTGCCGCTTCACCTCCACTCCTCCTCCAGATAGCTTCCTCCACCTTTTCTGTCTGGCTCCTGGAGTAGTGGCAGCTGGCTACTTTTATTCAATTACACGAGAGTACTTCTGGTGTCCCATCAGCATGGTCCAGAAACACTTTCAGGTAAGGCAGCACCCCCTGGCAACACCTATCAGGGCTGTCCCGAGCTCCAACTCCCATGAAAGCCTGTGGGAATCTGTGATGACGTAGCAACCCAGGGGAGCTGTCACCTAGTGATCAGGGGGAGATAATGCCCCATGCACGCTCTCTCCCCTGGGGCCTCATGTATAAACGGTGCGCACAGAAATGTTGCGTAAGAACTTTTCCACGTTCAAATCGCGATGTATAAAACCTACACTTGGCGTAAAGCCACGCACTTTTCCACGGTACCTCATGCCTTGTCGTACGCAAGTTCTCTGCTCGGTTTTGCAGACTGGCGGCACCCAGCGTCAAAGCAATGCTACTGTTCCTGTGTGGTTACTCTTTATTTTCATGACGCGGCTTTATAAATACACAGAAACTAACCGCATATTGTTTATTAGTGTAATGCATCTGATTGTAATTAACTCGTAACAATATAATGGTCCAGGGAACAGCCATAGTATTCCAAATGCCATAACTGCTTTAGCGTTGCTCACTTCTCCTTCTTCTTCTTCTTCTTCTTCTTCTTCTTTCAGCCTCTACCGTTAGGATTTGCCGCAGTGGATCATCTTTTTCCATATTACTCTCACTGCACGACTCGGAGTAGTTATATCACTGTATCTGAGTGTGAATCACAGCAGCAGCTGATCGGAAAGAGAGTTATCGGTATACAGCTTCAAGGACACGCTGTCTCAGCCACTGCAAAACGTTTTAAAGCCTTTCCTGTACGGACCTCGCGGTTCAGAAACAGTTTAATCCCAAGAACTTTAAATGCACTCAATCAATTGCTCCTTGTAGAACGGTTTGTACTTATAAGTACAATCACCCCACTGTAAACTTGCACTACAGTTATAATATCTCACAACCTGAGCCACTTTATTAAGCGCGTATTTACATATGATGACGATATAATTTTTAAGGTGAAATGCAGCAAAATATGTTTGTTAAATTATACACATAAAACTTTAACTTCATTTAAATAATCTATATTCTTCACTGGGAGTGTCGTGAAGGATAGAATAATTAAACATATACTACGAAGATATTTCAATGTTCTTTAAACGTTTTGAAGAATCGGCGCTAAGCTTACAGATGGCTTAACTTCTATTACAGAGCTGATTGTGTGGCGATCGGTTACTTGGGGAAAGAAAAGCACTCTTGGGCGCACGTAATATATATTGAATATAAAACAGAAAGAGAAAATAACAACACAGCTAAAAACGCAGCGACAAATTTCAACAAAAGATAAATGCTTGTCATGAGCACGAGGCGGCTATGCAGTGTCCGCAACGAACGTAGCCTTCCAACCTGCATAAGCTACCGTATTGACATTGGCCGACGAAGGAGCCACCGATTCTTCCTCTGCACAGTGCCACCACAAGCCTAGAGCCGCCCCTGATTGTACTGCTGCAATAAATTATTTCATCGAAGTGAAACACATGTTTAATAATGTGCTTTAACTCCTATCATCATGAAAATGATATCACGTATACATCTCAGTATTTTAGTTATTCAGAGAGCTGTAATATCACGAATGTAATGGACTCTGTGTCCAGTTGGAGGAAGAGAGCCAGTTTAAGAAGCAAGTAGTGATTCACACACATAGATCACATACGAGTAGAAGATCAAATACAAAACAAAGCATTTAACGTGCTACTTTAATTACGATGTGATTTGAGAAACTGGTTGATTAAACGATTTTAAGATGAAGTTTATAATGTTCTACTAAATGACAAAATAAACTACGAGATTAAAGTGGAAATGTCGAGATTGAAGTTGACATTTCGTGCTTTTTCCCCACCTGTGCCTTTTTTCTCTGTACCCTAATAAACTTTCATATGACACTCAGTGGACAGTGGGCTTACAACTCGGCTTTTCATGGCAACTTTGATATGTGACTTCTTTTTTATTTCTGGCACTGTGCGATTTTGTGAATGTGAGCTTTCAAGTTTCTCCAACACGCTATGTCACTCGATCAACTTCCTTTTGTTGATTATACCACGGTTTATTTGACCAAATAGTATGTTTTTCCTTTGCCTCCACTTGGTATTCGCTGAAATTCTTATATTTTCCCCGTGCTTTTCCCATTGTCTTTTCACAGAAGGCTGCGCTTAAGGGCGATTTATATTGATTTGCATATTCAAATAGGCGTAATTCTGGGAGGATTTGGGGCGTTACATAATGCGCGTGCACGAGCGTTAGTTTTCATGCTGATCGGGATTTATGTAACGGAAGAACGTGGAAGTTGGAGTACGCACAGATTCCTGCATCTGGATTTTTTTGTGCGTAAGCACATTTCGGCTTTTGTGCTTACGCCATGTTATAGTGCGAGTTCTACGCACGGCGTTATACATGAGGCCCCTGGTCCTTCCACTATAAGAGCATCCCGGCAAAATTGGGGTCCTGGCAGTCTGCGATAATATATATTTTTTTTTTCCTCATGAAGTCAGTGCAGGCAGCAAGGCACTATAAGCAAATAGCCTGCCTGTCTTCAGTAGTGGAATTTTCAAATGTTTTGGAAATTCATTTAAGTTTGA
The DNA here is from genome assembly GCF_016835505.1 of Polypterus senegalus. Taxonomy (NCBI): domain Eukaryota; kingdom Metazoa; phylum Chordata; class Cladistia; order Polypteriformes; family Polypteridae; genus Polypterus; species Polypterus senegalus. The sequence goes on from NC_053163.1 coordinate 114,797,922, forward strand.
GAGGGACAAGGGTGGGCCAAGTGAAATTTCCAGGGTTGTTTATTGAAAGTGAACATGAGGAGGTGGCACTGGCAGCCTCCATTCCATGTTACCGAATCTGACGACTCTTGCAGCACCAGCAAGCCATTTCACTTAAAACAGCTGAGGAGGATCACAAAGTAAACCGTGAATTTCTTGTTCACACTGTTGTCTTGGTCTGCCCATTCATCCTCATCTTCTTGAAAGTTTTTAGTCCATTTACATTAAAGCCAGGACATCAGTCCATCGCAGCACTCTCTGCTGTCCACATCCACATTCAAGCATGGAAAACTGACAGAAGACCCGTGACATAACAAAACGTACATTACGTAGTCTGATCACTTCCTAAACGTAACGGCAACACTTATATTCTTGAAGTAAAAACACCTGAGTTACTTAAAAAAAATAGATACGCTTGACTATGTTACTATAGAAAATTATTCCAGCCACTACAAATAAAGTTTTGCTTTTTCTCTTAGAGACGTTGCCTGCCTCTGTTGGAGTAAAGGTTTAACTTACCGTGTGAAGACAGTGCGCGACCGCAAGGCACAACCAGGCGCATCAGCGACTTAAACACAATTCTATTTGGGGCGGCCAATTTGATCGACACGTTGATAACTAACCTAGTCAGGGCAGGTGACAGTGTTTGGTCAGTGCTGCATATCTACCAATGTCACAGCACAAGACACAAGACTGCTGATGGAAGAAGAGCTGTGCCAGTTGTTACTGAGAGGGAAAAAAGAAGAAGGTAGAGTGTCAAACACATTAAAGCAGCAAAGGGAAGGCGAGTGCTGTATAAAACTCTCGTGAGCAGATTACATACATATGAGGTGCCGTTGAGGAAAAAAAATCGTGTGTTTTAAGTGAGCTATTTTGAAATGCTGGTGCACGTATCGGTTTCGGTGTAACTCTTATCAGTTTGCCTGTACATGCGTTTCAATATAGCGGCACTAAAAACATATGAATTTTTCCTGAATGGCGCCTCATACATACATGATGAGCAGAAGCACTTCAAATAATTTTGCATGTCTTGTGGTTTAATGACATTGCGCGTCATATTTATGCGTACATTCATCATTTGGACACCTACGTAACTAGCCTCTCCATGAAATTCACCATTTTGCATACACTACATTGCCATGTGGCACAACCCGATTTGGACTGTGCATGCGCAAAAAGTTATTTCTGCCAATTGCATGCGTACAATGCCTCATCAGGGGCGACCGGAAATTCAAGTACTTGCTCGATTTGTAGTGCGCATGTGTAATATTTTACAATAGGCAGGTAAAGCGCTCGTGAGAGGGTGTGTCGCCACGTCTGACATCAATAATTTCCTTTTGGCCCTTGTAAATGTGTGCACACATCTATATATATAATTCTCTAAGGGCGAGCAAGATGCACTCAAGATAAAGAGCGCACGCAAGACAGAGAGCCATGCCCGCCAACTCACAGAGCCCCACCTGCCAACTCTAACAGAGCCCTGCCCGCCAACTGTAAGACTATGGGATACCATGGGATACGCACAACAGGGCCAGGCCTGCCAACCCACAGAGCCCCCCCGCCAGCTCTAAGACCATGGGATATGCTCGACAGAGCCCCGCCTGCCAACTCTAACCCTCCTCCCGCGTTATGGGATATGCTCGACAGAGCCCCGCCCACCAACTCTAACCCTCCTCCCGCGTCATGGGATACGCATGACAGAGCCCCGCCCACCAACTCTAACCCACCTCCCGCATCCATAAACCGGTCCCACCCACACGCAGCCGACACAGCATTTCTCGCCAAGCATCTGCAGTACGCTTACAAAATAAAGCAAACTCTAAATGCAGCGAAAATTTACTTCTCCAGCTAGGCCCCCTAGTATTATAGTAAGAATCCATTTAATCCTGTATATGCTGAGGGGGAAATTTAGTTAGCTCAATTTAAGGTCCCAGTGATCATTGCAGCACCACATGGGGGTGATTCTGCATAACATTTGAAGTGTAAAATCAGAATTTTCAAGTTTCTAGAATTTTCAACTGCAGCACCCCCTTGGTCTGTCAAGTTCAAAATGCCCTAATGTCACAAAATACCCTTAATGTCAGTCACGAAATGCCCATCGCATTACACTATGTTTAAGATTAGGGTTTTAGGAGGGTTATCCCAATCAAAGGGTGTTTCATGACTGACTTGTGTTATACGTATTGCAGGCTACAGTTAGATCCTTCTCAGTATGACTGACCTCAGATCATGACATCAATCTGAAATGGCAACTGTGGTATAGGGTCGGCAATTTTTCTCGGCCAATACACCCACGCCGCCAGATGGAGCCTTCCCTGCAACATGGAGGTGCCCCGAATTCTAGCAGGGCATTATGGACTTTGGAGTTTTAATTCACAGCCCTGCTGGATACCGTGGGGGCCGCCAGGGAATGCTGCAGGGAGGCTCAGGGACTTGTATTTTCCATATAGCCCAGAAGTACTTCCCAGTCATAGGGACAGAAGGAATGACATACTTCCAGGCTGAAGAAAAGAAGGAGTTTTCATCTGACTTGGAAGTGCTGTGAAATCACATGGACTGAGGGACAGAAGCACTTCCAGGTCATGGACTATAAAAGGACTGTGGGAGATCCCAGAGAGAGAGCCGAGTTGGGAGGAAGGGTGACTGAGCTGTTGGGAGTGGAAGATTGTGATTATTGTGTATTATTGTGATTATTGTGTTTATTATTAAATATAGTGGAGGTGGAGGTGCTTTGTGCACTTTTTTATAAAAACTAGCAAAATACCCATACTTTGCAGCAGAGAAGTAGTGTGTTAAAGAAGTTATGAAGAAGAAAAGGAAACATTTAAAAAAAAACGTAACATGATTGTCAATGTAATTGTTTTGTCACTTTTATGAGTGTTGCTGTCATATATATATATAGCAAAATACCCGCGCTTCGCAGCGATGTCGTGTGTTAAAGAAGTTATGAAAAAGAAAAGGAAACATTTTAAAAATAAAGTAACATGATAGTCAAAGTAATTATTTTGTGTATTTGGCGGCAGCGTCACAAAGTTATTTTCGTCTAGCTGCATCAGAAAATATACCATGACGTCTGACACGCCTCCTTTTTACTGTTTTCTCACAGCTTGGATTGCTGCTGTCATAATGGGTTTGAGTCTACATATATATATATATATATATATATATATATATATATATATATATATATATATCTTCATATCTATATACATATATACATATCTACATATACACATATATATATACATACCTATCTACATCATATATACACACACATACATACACACAAATTATATATATGTGTGTGTGTATATATATGTATGTGTCTATATGTGTGTGTATAGTTTTGGTCACTGAGTGCAAGGGAAAAATAATAAAATATAGTCTATAAGATATTAAACAGTAAAACATTAACGTTTTAAGAAGTACAGGTACATTGAGCACTACTGGAGTGGTTGCGGGTAAACTACATTTTAAAGACTGTGTAACACAACAGGTAAGTAACTAACAGCAGCTAAAATGTATATGGATCATCTCTCGGTAGTAGATCCCTTTTGAAAGGCGCTACACGACGACTGTGGTATAGAAATTACATTTTCTATGTGAACGTCCAAATTTCTGCCTCTAGTAATGTGCCCTACCGGCATTACCAGCAATTAAAGAAAATTATTTTTGTGTCCTTTGCAATGTTAAGAGAGAAAGGCTTTGGTTTGGGATAAAAGGAAAAAAGGTGTAAAGAAAGGAAAGTTGCCTTTTTCTTTTATATAGTGTAGAGAGATGTGTTCGCTGACGATATGAGCGCCTTTTGGGGACAGTCGCGGGGGGTCTTGTGTAGACTGGTGAGACGTCCCTGCCATTAATCGGCTGTGATGGCACTGTCAGTCCTTCACTCCTGTGCGTGTCTTCATAATCCGAGCTGAGGACCTCATAATCGTATATGTGAAAAAGAAAGTGCGAAGCGCCTTAATATTAGTTTGCCGTGGTGTAGAAAAGGGGTCCCGTGTTTGCACTTGTCTGGGCTATAGCGCAGGGGGAGGATGAAAAAAATTAAAAGTGTTCACTTTGACTTAAGGCAGAAGCGCAGTCAGCGTCTCAAAGGCCGGCACAGCTATGCACGCGCGCTGGCTGCTCAACTTTTGCTGAGCAGGAGACCCATGATATCAAAAGTCTCCGCGCTCTTTGGAGGTCATTCATATATATATTATATATATATATAAACGAAATAAATGCGAAACACCCGCGCCTCACAGCGGAGAAGTAGTGTGTTAAAGAAGTAATGAAAAAGAAAAGGAAACATTTTAATAATAACGTAACATGATTGACATTCTCATGAGTGTTGCTGTCATATATATGCCTGCCTGAATAAGTCACCCTCGCTTCGCTCTTACTTTTTTACCGTTCATTTAATCATGGCTAGTGGCGGAAAAATTATAAAATGGAAGGAGGATTACACTGAGTATGGCTTTACCAAAACAATTATTGATGGCGAATCGATTATTCATAAAGCTTGAATTGGTGATCTGTTTTTCTGTGTTAACCTCATATTTTTTCATACTTCTTCTCAAACCAAGGTGGTGCGAGGGTAAAATGAATCGGGATGCGCTGATCAATGTAATCGGTGTACCAGGAAATCATGCATTGACAAAAGTTCCCCTTTGCTTGTAATGCAAAGTGTGATTAAATGCATTATTTTTTAACGCGTTATGGAGCACAGGCATCGAAGCTTCTCAGCTGTGTTTGTGCTAAGAAAAGGAAACATTTTAAAAATAACGTAACACGATTGTCAATGTAACCTTTTGTAAGTAGTGCCTGGAGGATTCAGTGTGGAGAAACTCTAGAGACAGCGTGTGTATTAACTTGTGGATTTTTCTGTGAGTATTTGGTGGCAGTGTGACGAAGTTGCTTCAGAAGACGGCGTTAGCCGCGGAGCTCAGTTCAGAGCGAAATGAGATGAATGGGAGGGGAGTTGATGACGTCACTCCTCCACCCGCCTTAACTGTCAATCCCCCACAAACACAGTCTCTCGGAATCTGCATAAGCACAGCCTTTGACCAGCAATTTGAACTTAGTTAGAAAGTGATCAAAACTTTCATTTATATCCTGCATCCTCTCATTAAACTTGTATCCCGCATTTGCCGTGGGCATAACAAACGCCAGCAGCAGCCTGTCTATGAACTTAATTTAAACTTTAGGTTTACACCGTGCTTTGTTTCCGAAGTATTTCCAGGCATGAATATGCTTGTACAGTATGTGTCACTCGCTTGCTTCTTATTGTTTCGCTGCCTTCTCAATTGTATAATGCATGTTTTCTTCAGCGCTTTTTGGAGCTCTTCCTTGTTTTCTACGTAATGCGTTGACAGTCAGTTCACGTGATTACGTGGAGGCGTGATGATGTCACACGAAACTCCGCCCCCCACGGCCATCGAGCTCAACTCCATTACATTATATGGAGAAAATTAGCTTCCAGTTATGACCATTACGCATAGAATTTCGAAATGAAACCTGCCCAGCTTTTGTAAGTAAGCTGTAAGGAATGAGCCTGCCAAATTTCAGCCTTCTACCTACACGGGAAGTTGGAGAATTAGTGATGAGTGAGTGAGTGAGTGAGTGAGTGAGTGAGTGAGTGAGTGAGTGAATGAGTCAGTGAGGGCTTTGCTTTTTATTAGTATAGATAAATTAGTTATTGGGACTTTTATCTGGTGCCTGACATGTTGTCTAAGGGTTCAGGGGTTGACAGCGCCCCCTATCTGTCACACGACGTACATCACAAACGATAGTGAAAGCTGATGTATTAAACTATTTATTAGCACTTCTGTCTCGTTAAATCAGTCGTACACAATGAACTGTCCTATCTGTGGACATGCGGCCACAGTGTTTGGAGATGCAAAATACAACGTAATGCATTGTTATCAACTGTTATTTATTTTGACGTTGCAAACACAACAAAGGTTTTTCTCAACGCATCCATTTTGATTTTCCAAAAGTTTTACTGGAACACAATCACCTCAGGAATGATGTCATTCCCAGCTCCAATATCTGACTTCCGACGTAAATGGAACACAGCATATAGTAAGAAGCCATTGGATTTTAGCAATTGGGAGATGCGATCAAAGTGCTCTCCAAGTGCTGTGTCTGCACCCATCTCTGCTCCCTCAGACAGGCCTCGGGTGCCTAAGGAGCAAAGTCCCTCTCAGGTCCAGAGTCAGTGTTAATAAAACAAAGAAAAATGGTCAAATCTGGCTGTGTTTCTGGTCAGCTTCATGAAGTTTTATGGGTTTAGGAATTAATAACAAATGCTGGACAGTCAAATTTGTAGTTTTTCATTTAAAACAAGAAAAAGTAACACAAAAGTAAAAGTAACACACTGTTTGTAATGCATTTCACTTTATAGTAAGTAACTATATGGCCTATTTAGTTACTTTTTTGTAAATAATGAGTAATGTAGGCAGGCAGGCAGTGTGGCATAGTGGTTAAGGCTTTGGACTTCAAATCAAAATCAACTCCCGCTTCTGACACTGTGTGACCCTGAGCAAGTCATTTGACCCGTCTGAGCTCCAATTGGAAAACCAAAAAGACATCTAACCAACTGTATCACAAATATTGTAAGTCAACTTGGGTAAAGGTGTCAGCCAGCTAAGTTAAGTATCCAAGTCACTATTAAAAGGAAGGCTTCCCACACTGCCTAACATTAACTCAGCATTACAATTGACTAGCACCCCACCCAGCCTTTGTGCCCAGTGCTGCCCTTGCCACCATGAATTGTTTGAGGCTAACTTTGAAGATGGGATGTAAACAAGATGGCAAGCAGTAAAATCAAACAGACTTACGAGGCACATGCAAACTCCAATAAAGCCTGGATCAGGCCAGAGACATGAACCCATGACTCTGGAGCTGTGCGACAGCAGCTCTGACCACTGCGCCAACATGCCACACTCTGTCCACTTACTGAATTTATTTAATCTGCTTTTCAGGATCTGCATTTTGGTTGTAATGCAGGAGGCTGCTGTAGGTGGTGTGGTGCTCAAACCAGGTACGGACTTAGCATGATGGTCCCATGAGTGCAAGGGGCCTTTTCAACAATTCCACCAGTGACACAATGAAACAATCAAGTATCAACCTGGTGAAAGCAAGAGTGGGAAATGTAGCACTGAAATAAACAACCGGGTGTCATGCACAGTATTGTTAAAATCAGCTCTGTCAACCAGGGGCTTTTGGGGGTCTTACTCCGGGTTTAACTCCATCACATTCACACACTTTGTACACAGACAGCAAGCAACACGGGGTGAACATGAAAACTGCACCCAGACAGTGCCTGGCTGGGGTTCCAGCCCAACCTCTTGGACTTGGCGTTAACAGCTTTTGTCTTGGTGGTACTTTATATTCAAACAGCAAAAAAGGGCGTTCACTTTTATTTTTGGCCTGACTGGCATAATGAAGTGGATGCCAATATGCCTGGATACAAATTTCTTCTTGCAAGAAAACAATAATTAAAAGTTTACAGAATCCTACTCCACACCCCATTCTCTCATCCTATCCAGGGCAACAGTGGCGCTGACCCAGACAGTCTCAATGGCAGGATCTTGTATTGTCATGCAAATTCTTGGCCAAACCCTGCTGGCCCCCTTTTTCAAGGAGTACAGGACCACTGCTTCTTCCTACACATAAGAAGGTTGGCATACCCTGGACATGATCATGTAAATCTGCCTACATTGCTGTCACCCCCTTGCCAGGACTTGTCAGAGCCTATGAAGGGGCCCGCTTTATAACTCGGGCACCTCATGAAAGTAACAGAGGCCTACTTCATGAAGTTGGTACCATGCTCTACTCCACACCAGTTTCTGCCCGGCTTGATGAACCAGGCTCGACCCAGGCACCTTCCCATGACAATGTGCACAAAGCAGGTTTTGTGTCTTTCCAGTCAGTTACACTGACAATTCAAGGCTTCGCTAATATTTGCCAAGGATTATCTCGGAACTGTGAGTGCAGAAATTCATTGTTAATCTTGTTTATAGATCCTTGGAGTTAACTTTGCCGTTGCACGGGCTTTGAACAGGAAGGAGAAGTCTGCAAACACAAGTAATGCAAATAAATCTTGTGCTGATAACGCCCGCACCCCCCATTCTAATGGTTTTCTCAGCTGCACTGGATGTGAATGATGGGATTCCTGCTGGTGGAGGGCAAACAGCTGCTCACATCTGTAGCGTATTCCCGCTCCGCTCTGACAGAGGCACATTCGCCAGCCGTGTCACACAGGGAAGGCCGGGCAGACAGAGAGAAATAGAGAGAGGCGATGGCTCTGTGGCCTGTCACTGTTTGTTTTCATCCTGTTGTCATGGCTGTGGTTGTGCCCATGTCCCCAACCACTCAATCACAAACACATTTCACTTTGTTTACATCAGGCATGAGTCGATGCAGATGGTGGCCACCGCTAGCACGTTCTTTGATGGGGTCAGGACTGGGTTGCCGCATCCAGGGTGCCTGCTCGAACTAAGGAGGGGGTCTTTTACACAATGTCCCAAAAAAAATAGTTATCCTTTAATCAACGCTGCTTGGTTGTCAACATTTCCCATGCCATGGCTCTAAGGGATGGTCAACCTGTGATCATCCCCACATGGCAGACCCTATCATCAGTTCTGTCGCCCCCATGCAACCTCTGCTGCCTTTTAGGATCTGGACTCTTTAATCATCCCTACAAGTCAACTGGAAACCCCATCTCACCCCCCAAATCAGCTCTCATCTCACTGCACATCCTTTATTTAGGATGTCTGATATTTTAATCATTTTGACAAGACAACCAGAGTCCCACCATCTACAAGCCCCAATATTACCACAGCTGCATCCGAAAACCCCTCATGAATCTGGACCCCCCCATACTAGCTTTTGTGATCAAGCCCTTTCAGTCATCTCTATACAGTGGCTGGATTCCCATGACACCAGAGGCTTTACTGGCATTTCCACATTCTGCTGTTTTGAGTGCCAGGAGAACATCCATGCATACTGGCAGTGTTTGAAGTCAGCCAGTACAGTATTATTATTATTTTTAGAGAGGGGAACCCCCTCATGCACCCCACAGTTTATCAAGTTGTCAAGCATAATTTATATGTATACAGTGGGAGAAATAAGTATTTGATCCCCTGCTGAATTTGTAAATTTGCTCACTTACAAAGAAATAAACAATCTCTAATTTTTATGGTAGTTTCATTTTAATGGAGAGAGACAGAATATCAACCAAAAACCAGAAAAAACACATTACATAAAAGTTATAAATTGATTTACACGTCATTGAGAGAAATAAGTATTTGATCCCCTACAACGCAGAATTCTGGCTCCCACAGATTGGCTTTGTGCCCAAACTTAGATTACAATCAATCGATCAATTACAGATACTCCTGATCTCAACTCATCCACAGAATTAATTTCTTCCATTCCAACCTGTCCACCACTATGGGCAAGAGCAAAGAGCTGTCAGAGGACATCAGGGACAAGATTATAGACCTGTACAAGGCTGGAATGGGCTACAAGACCATTAGCAAGAAAGAAGCTTGGTGAGAAGGTGACAACTGTTGGTGCAATTATTCGGAAATGGAAGAAATATAAAATGACTATCAATCGCCCTCGGTCTGGAGCTCCATGCAAGATGTTGCCTCATGGGGTGAGGATGATCATGAGAAAGGTGAAGGATCAGCCCAAAACTACACCGGAGGTGCTTGTTAATGATCTGAAGGCAGTTGGGACCACAGTCCCCAAGAGAACCACTGGTAACACAATACACCGCAATGGATTGAAATCTTGCAGCGCCCGCAAGGTCCCCCTACTCAAGAAGGCACATGTACAGGTCCATCTTAAGTTTGCCAGTGAACACTCTTTAATGATCTCCCCATGGTGCCACTGAAACCTTTCATTTCCCAACACCTTGTAATTGTTACTCTTGCCAATCCTGAATCTCTTACACATTGGCTTTTGGTAGGCTGCCCATGTAACGCTTCCTATGCGGCATCAGGATTCCCATTCCACACGCTCCAGCCCCTGCATCCTCATGGCACTACATACCTGGACGCCTGACTCTTAATCCATACCTGCAAGGCAACAGGAACCTATCATTCCGCAAGTCCTGATGTATTTGTTACTCGTGATGAGTGAAGTTATTGGCATGAAATTGAACTTGGTGATTCACTTTGTGAAACATGTGCCAAACAAATGGTGTTTCAGTTTTCAGTGAAATTCATACCGTTGACACAAGAAGAAAGGTATTTAATACCTGTCTGGAAGTGTTTACATGCTTTAATCTTCCATGCATCTGCCTGTTATTTAATATTTAAATAAAGATGTCTAATGAAAGAAAAATCACCGGACTCATTTCTTGTCATGTGCAGACATTTTCTTGAAATGCTAGCTGTGATCTGCTAGTGCGATCCCCACTTTGTCAACTATGATGAATATTATGGCAAACACAGACCTAAAAATACACGTGAGATAGAAAAGAAATGAGAAGCTCCACAACACTTGGAGAGCGTGCGTACCTGCAACCTCTTCTGTGGAACAGAAAAATGGGAAAGGGCAGCTAAATAAATCCCAGCCCATCTCTACTGCAATAACTGAAAGTGTGATCGCCTTCTCCATTGTAGTCTGGTTTGGTGCAGCAACTGTATGCTCGAAAAATAAATTACAGCGTACTGTGAGGTCTGTTGAGCGTCAGTAGGCTTTGTGCTCTAGGAGCCAAGTTACCTGAACTATTCTATAATATTTCAATAATTATTTACCTCTGTGATGCTGATCTTTCTGATCATAAAATAGGTCATTACGATAGCAACTGATGAGAAGAATTCATAATTAATGACAGAATTCCTTTAGCTTGGGGTCCTTAACCTGAGGTTCCCTAGGGGGTCCATGGATGGGTTTCAGGGGGTTGGTGAAGGTCAGATAAAAATTAACATTTTTATTCACTATATAGCCCGGTAATGTTGATTTAGAGTAGGTGTAGTAGTAGTAGTAGTAGTAATGGTAGTAGAAAACAGTAGTAGTAGTAGATCTGTTTAGATTTGCACAAGAGAATTGTATTTCATTATTATAATGAGTGGCCATTACTTTTTGCATAAAAAAGGAGTGTTTTTTTAAATTGTTTTTAATTTAAAGTTTAATACTTTGTTTACATCATATACTAGATGTATAAGACAATCAAATCTCGATAAATAAAGCACATTATATTCATTGCATGTAAAGTTGTGTATATGTGAATATTTCTGGGGAAGGGGTCCATAGTTTTCATCACAATCTTAAAGGAGTCTGTGACTCAAAAAAGGTTAAGAATCACTGCTCTAGTGGGCCTCTTCACTTGTTCCAGAAACTTCCCTCTGCTAAGCGCATTAGGTCAATTAAAACCAAAGCTAGCCGATACCTGAACAGTTTCTCTCCCAGAGCAATAGCCCTCACAATCCAGTTATTTTGCCTGACTTCCTGCTTAAGTTCTTGTCACATTAGATGATTTCTCCAGTCATAACCTTCGTTTACATAATCGTAGACAGTTGGTTGATTGTCTAATGCAGTGGTTCTCAAACTGTGGGGCGGGCCCCCCTAAGGGGGGCATAAATTAACAAAAACGGGGGGCACGAAGATGTGACAAAAAGAAAACAAGAATCAAAAATATGAAAGATACATCTATTGAAACCAAAACAAATTAACTTAAACTACATTCTGATACTAGAAAAATAAATATAGAGCTAGATAAATGTCGATAAAAGTTAAGTGGGTATAATAAAATATGCATCTATGATATATTAATTCATTAAAAATAATTAATTAATTAAAAAAGAACAAATTCGTGTTAGTGGGCTCCTTTCTAAAAAAAAGTTAGGGGGCGCGATTAAAACTGTTATGAAAACTCGGGTAGCAAATACGTAAAGGTTGAGAAGTGCTGTTCTAATGTGACAAACCCAATGACTGAGACCACCTACTCTGTGTTTGGCTACGATAAAATCAAACAGGTGAAGGACGGGCTGTGTGTGCAGGGGAGCTGAGAAGCAATGAATCCTCATCCTGAAGTACGTAAGGAACAAGCATGGAGCCTCAGGGCCACAAGTCAAGTCACTGTTTGTCCCAAAAAACTTCTTACAGTCTGAGGGAAACAAGATGGGGTTAGGTAAGGGTGCTATAAAACCCTTACCCTTATCCTTATCCTTACCTGTTTCATTTCAGTATCAGGTAGTCGTTCCCATGGCTTGCAGGTATGACTTCAGTCTTTTTTTTTAATTAATTGTAAGAGCCATTTGCCAGTTATTTAGGTAATTTTAAGTTGATAGAAATATCTTCTTAGTTATGTTAAATGTTTGCCTATAAATTAGTGCCTAGTCCAGCGTTTCTCAACCTTTAAGTATTTGTGACCCAAGTTTTCATAACAGTTTTAATCGCCTTCATTTTTTTGAAATGTAGATACATATTTTATTATACCTACTTAACTTTTATCGACATTTATCTAACTCTATCTAACATAGAGACATTTATCTAACTCTATATTTATTGTTCTAGTATCAGAAACTAGTTTAAGTTAATTTGTTTTGGTTTTAACAGATTTTTTTTAATATTTTTGATTCTTGTTTTCTTTTTTTCACATCTTCGCGCCCCCTTTTTGTTACTTCGCACCCCCCTAGGAGGGCCCGTCCCACAGGTTGAGAACCACTGGCCTAGTCTATGGGAGGTCCTATTATAACCCCCACAAGCTGACTTGAATTGGTATATTCTAACTATTTCTTGTCCCTCTGACCACAGATTAGATTCAGTTAGTGACCTGCTTTGCTGTGAGTAAGGCATGGAAGGCACACAATTTCAAAAGGGGACCTTAACGTGTATTGAATGGGAAGTAAAGCATAGAGAAATAACGTATTTTTAATTGTAGAAACAATCGAAGTTTAACAAGAAGAAGCATTTTTCCTCTTTTTTTTGCCTTTTATTCTACGTGTGTGACAACTTTTCTCTATTCTTATGTGGACTGTTTGCTTTGAATTTTCACTAAACCTTATTAAAACAAACTTTTTGGACTGAGAGATTTCCTTTGGAATGCATTTGGCTCATGCTTGATCCTGCCGTATTCACCAGCAGCTACATTAATAATTTATGTATTGTTTGTTTTTAAAAATTATCATTGTGTCGTAGCAAGTCGAATTGAAACCCACACAGGCCCCTGAGTGACATAATGCATAGAGCGTATTACTAGAGCATTGATCATACTTAACAAAGCCGAGCACAAACACCCAGTCGTTTAATACAGCGCTGTAATTCCTACTCTTGTTTTTGGCTCACACTAGGTACAGGGTCACATGGACCCACAATCATTTTATCGAGCTGTGGGATGTCCCCTGGGTGAGTTCATCGTATGGGCACATGATACTTAGATCAAGCCGTGGGGTGGGAGGAGGAGGAGACCTGATTGCCATCATGGGCCCCTGGGTGTGCCCCCAAAATTTCCTGATGGTAGGTCCACCCCGTGTAGTATTGGTGAGTTCACCGCATGGACACACGATAGTTTGATCAAGCGATGTCAATGTCAATTTATTTATATAGCACATTTAAAACAACATAAGAATGCTGTGGCCAAAGTGCTTTACAAAAATAGAATTAAAGAAAAACATACAATTAGCATAAATAGGAATAAAATAAAAGAACATAAATAAAATACTGTAAATAGTAAATAGAAGTCAGATTACATACTCACAATGAGGAAACCATCAGTATTACTGAAGGTCACGGAATGCAAGTGACTAGAAATGAGTCTTTAATCTCGGTTTGAACAGTTTAGTTGTAGACGACTTCTTTATGTGACGAGGTAAAGAGTTCCACAGGCGAGGAGCAGCAGCTGTAAAAGCCCCGTCTGTCCCCCTTAGTTTTACACTTGGTACGAGGGACAGCAAGAGACAACTGACCAGAAGATCTAAGCACTCTAGATGGCTGGTGTAAAACACACAATTCAGATAAATAGGCAGGAGCAAGGCCATGAAAGATTTAAAAACTAGCAATAAGATTTTAAAATCAATTCAAAAACTGACAGGCAGCCAGTGTATAGAAGCTAATATTGGAGAAACAAAGTTATACTTTCTTGCCCCAACCAGAAAGTGAGCGGCAGCACTGTGGACCAACTGTAAACTGCATATCAGGGATTTGCTAATCCTAGAATACAGAGGGTTGCAGTAATCAAAGTGAGAAAATATAAAAGCGTGAGTAGCTTTCTCAAGATCCCTAGAAGATAAAAAAGGCTTGATCTTACCTAAAAGACGAAGCCGGAAAAAGCAACTCTTGACTACAGAATTATCTGTTTCTCAAAAGAGAGAGGTTACTGTCAAAGATAACACCGATATTGCAGACTTGAGGTTTGCAAAAGACAGAGAAAGAGCTGAGAAGTCCAAGACCAATGTGGGCTTTAGCCGATGGACCCACTATAAGCACCTCCGTTTTAATTTGGTTCAGATCAAGAAAATTATTAGCCATCCAGGATCTTAGTTCAAAAAGACAGTTGTGCAGTTGATTTATTGCAAAGTTGCAGATGGGAATATAAACCTGAGTATCATCAGCATAGCAGTGAAAAGAAAAGCAGTGGGGTGGGAGGAGGACGAGGAGGCCTGATTGCCATCATGGGCCCCTGAGTGTGCCCCCAAAATGCCCTGTGTAGTATTGGTGTGTGTGAGCCCCGAGGGGTTCAGTAGCAAAGTGAAGGCCATGCAGTGAGGTAGTCCCTTGGATTAAGTTGTTAGCCTGGCACTACAGTAGACAGTTTGGCACCTTGATCACTTGGCCATCCTGATTCCTTGCCTCCATTATTAACATGAACTTTACTTGCATACAGCAAATCAGCTCAAAGTCAAAGTCACAACCTACTTGGCGGCACATCCAAACACTCATCTCCACTATTGCAGAATATGATGAGCTTTACCCTTCAGTTTCAACTCTTCCATGTCCCTTGTGCTTGAAGAAAATGTCTAAAATTTTTATATAGCAACTTTCATGTGGACAGTCTCCACAAATAACTTTACACATATACAGTATATTCCCACGTGGATAGCACAGTGGTGCAGAGGTTAGTGCCACTGCCTCACACCCCAGGCTGGGCATTGCCTTGTGGAGTTTGCATGTTCTCCATTGGCAGTCCAGTTTTTCTCCCACATCGCAAACAGTGACTGTGAATTGATCTTGTGTGTCTGTGTGAATGTGCCCTGTGGTGGACTGGTGCCCACCCAGAACTGTTTCTCACCTTGTATTCAAGTTGCCACAATAAGCAATGGCTCCCCACTACCCAGATCTGGATATATGAGTTAGAAAACAGATGAATGGATATGGCAATACTGAGAATGTGGGTCAGTGAGGTGCCCAACTTGGCGATGCCAGCAGTGCAATTTGATATCGCATCCTTTTGGTTCCCTGCAGCTTCCTTCCTTTCTGGATGTATGAATATGGATCAGTGATGTGCCCAGCTTTGGGGATGCCAGCACCACAAACTGACATGGCAGCCTTGTGGTTCCCTGCAGCTCCTTTCCCTTCTGTCTCTGCTCATCTCTACTCCAGACAAGCATAGAAGGAAGGTATGGCGGTGTTTCAGCCCATTTAGGTGCCACTCCTTTGTCTAACATGCCCATCATCCCAGAAACTCTGTGCCAGATTTTAAAGAGCAGAACACATTTTTAAGCCGTAGCATTTCATATCAGAGTCGTTTAAAAATGCCCCCCCATTGGCAGAGCTCTACTTGCAGGATGCGCCTGTGGAGTGACGCCGGGAGGTAAACTTTGCATGACAGCATCCTTGTGTGGGTGTGCAGACAGAGACATGGATTGTTTGAAGGAAGGCACACGAGGACAGCACAGAGAGTCTGGTTTCAATCACCAAAGAGTGCAGCACCTCAGGAAACACGGGATACGCCATGGAGGCAGGTGTGTGAGATCCATCAGGACTTAAAGAGAGATGCAAATGAGACATAACTCTAAGGCGATTATTTCATCAATACGTGGGCTCTGCCAAGGGAAATGCCATTAGGGCACGATGGGATTAAGCCAGCAGCACATCGCAAGGCACATTCAATTAGCTAGTGCCAGAAAGAGTAATGGCAGCACTGCTGGGCACCCTCACACACACTTCCCTCAAGTGTCACCCCTAATTGAATTGGACACCACAAATTTCCGCTCCTTCTTCAGACTCTTCTCTTCTCACCCCTGCACAGTGGGGTGGCATGACCCGGCGGTTCGGAGGGGCAGAGAGCCCAGGTGATTTCCTGCCTGCACAGCAGGGTGACAGCCTTACCGTCTCACGCCTGTGACTTCATAATATGGTGTGTGCCTCAGGGTCCTTCTTTTTTTTCTTCTTCTAGACTTCTGTCTGACATTGGAAATAAGTGTGAATGGCATGTTGGGCTGCGCTGTAAATTCACTTAGCTGGCATCTGCAGACATCAGAAATGATGAGGTGGGCCTTAGCAGTCATCATCCAGGCTGCAAATCTGGTGCAGAGTTACCTTATCAAATTGCAGGGTCTCACAGTGTCAAATGGGTGAGGCTACCATGTTGGACTGTAAAGCATGAGGATGTGGGGGTGTCAGTGCCACAACTGACTCATTGTGTTGTCACTTCACACATGAAGACAGAAATAAGTGTGCCATACGAATGGCTAAATGCATATATGTACCTAATGAGCAGTGGTCCTTCATGGCTTTAGAGGACAGGGGTAATCTGTGCCCACTAATGGACCTGTGACCCAGTCAGGACTGGGCTTCTGCCTCATGTCCAGAGCTATTAGAGTAGCCTCCAGTCCCCCCAAAGTCCTGAATTGGAACAAGCAGCTTTATAAAAATAGTAAACAGTCATGGGGCTGACAGCAGAAACATGCCAGGGTGCCCCAGACAGGACGTCCAGTTCAGAAAACAGTCTTCATTTGATTTTAATGTCTTTTCGTTATGAGCAGTTTAAAAAGCCCGTCTCCCATTTGGTGGTGACTCTGTCCCGCTGCTGTCCCACAGTTCTGTTCAGCACCCCTCACGTCTTATAAAGGCCTCAGTGGCTGGGCTCTTTGTAGTGAAACGTCTCAGCAGACATGCAGCCCGCATGAAACCACTAATCCGAGTGTAAGTGCCTTCAGACAGCTCACTTATCTGATTCTGTCGACAGCGTTTATTAACTGAGTAATTACTGTGTACTTTAGTGGCACAACTGCATTGATCCCAAAGAAATTGTTTTCAGACTAAGCAAACCTGTGCATTAGCATGTGAGAAGCACTTTCCACTGCAACTAAATAGGTGCCATTTGCAGTCTGGAGTGCGTAGAAATAATGGAATAATCATTTTCTCCAGCCAGGCATAATGCACTCGGCAGCGCTTTCACACACTGTACTTTACAAACCTTTCTAGGGTCCATTTCATCCCCAAAGCCAAATTTACTTCCAGTCTCCAAATGACAAATGCCACACGTATGTTAGCATAAACATTAGAAGATGGATGGTGCCATGAAGTCTTAATGGCTGACGGCTGAGAGGATTAGCACAGAGTGGTGTGGATCTGCTGACGGAGATGAGTGGTCCATTGCTCAAGGCCAATGGAGGGGTTACCCATTAATGTGTGCCCATCTCCTGAAGGTTGCTCCATGTCTGCCGTTACTGAAGTAGCTTATATATCTCTGTCTGTTTTATTATTCCAGGTTGACAGCTTAGCTTATCCTGTTGGTGGTCAACACACAGGCCTGCTGAAGTGGCCAGTAAAGGTCAAAGGTCACATCATTTTTTAACCCCACTTTGACACATTCATTGTTTGTTCATAGGACACCTGCTGATGAGCTCCAACGTCTCCATGGGGCGCTTCATCACATAGGTTTAGGAAACTGAGGCATTCTTTAAGACATAAAATATTGGCAGACATTCAAATAACAAGATTCATCCAATCTAGTTCCTGTTGAGGGGTCACAGGGTGTCAAATAAATAACACAGGCTGACCAATAAAGAAATGAAAACAGTGCTGAACAATAAATCATTGGGAGCGCCCTCAAGAACGCTGACCTCTACCTCGGGCCGCACCCTCTCTGATAAACAGCAGGAGCCCAGCTGATGAAGACCGCGCCTTATTTGGAAGTCAAAAACGAGGCAAAAAAAACTTTGAAACCGAAAGAAAGAATTCAATTCTCTGACTCTGTTGACATAAAGGAGCCAAGTAACAAAATGGCTGACTATTAGGGCCGGAAAAGTCAAAAATAATGAACAATAGATAGTGGCCACCCAGCCTCTAATGGGTACCAGCCTTGAAGTAAGGCCATGAATCAGAGATCTGGGCCTGTAAGTATCAAGCATCTCAGAGGAGGAAAACTGGTTCAAAAATCTCAAAGTGATGCAAATTTGGTCCTGCAATTAGGAACAGAAGTAAAAGCATTTCATCAATTTTCCTAATTTAGAAAACTGTTCTCAACTTCAGCAGGTTTTAGGGCAGTTTTTGAGCTCTCCTGACTTGCTAAGAGCTGTCAGAAGATAGCATTTGGGCAGTGGTGATGGGAGAGGGTCCTCCCTGTATGGCGCCCAGCCTTGATCTTCCATTCCCAGATATACACGATTGATAGCGACATCTTCTTGTGTATCGTATACAATACAGCCTCTGATCAACAGTAAATGATTTACTTAACAAACACGTACAACTTGCACCAAACCCCACTCTTCAGATTTGTATCTGTGTGTATCAGCTCGCGACAATCACAGAGGGAGCTAAGATCCTGATCCATACATATCCTACAAACGGCCCTGTGTTCAGGCATAGATCGGCACGCACAGTCCAGGAAAAGCAGGCAACGTTAGATTTTAAAATAAAATTGATCTGACAAAGATGCTATAGTATTTGTAACAAATCCACAGGGCACGGAGAAGCCATGTGTTGACCAACGAAATGAAAGTGTCGGTACCGTTACAATTTTGGGGTCACAGGAAAGACACAGCTTTGCAATAGCAAAGATTTAGGTGTGTCACCACCAACCATTTCCTGATTTTGCACCAGACTTGGCAATGTGCAAGTAATACGCAGATTTACACAATTTAACCACCACTGTGCATGAAGTAATGTTAAAGCCACATGCATTCATAGAAATCGCTGGTTTTCCAGTAGTTATTGGTGTGATTTACGGTATGCGAGTATGAATGAGGATGCATATGTCAATCACAAGTGAGACCACAGGATCAACACACAAGTTGTGACATGGATGCAAACTGCAGTCGGCATATTACCCTGAAGTTAGGTGGGGCTAAATGGGGGACTGATGATGATGAAATGTCACTCAGCTTTACGTTCAAATGACCCCTGAAACAATCGTGTTACTCTTTACAAGCTCGAGAAGTTTTAAGAAGGTAGGATGAGTCTCCCAGAGTATGAGATAAATGGAGCCTCACGAAAGATAAGGGGGAGATCACAGACAGGGACACAACACATGACTCTGGGAACACTGGAAGTGTGGCCGTGACTTCAGAAACAGCGACGGAATAGCTACAGCTAGTTAAAGTAACTGCTATTTCATGAGCCGTTTCCCGTGGCCATAATAGCGGCAGAATAATTCTTCTGTAAGTATGGCTGTGGACCATTCATTGTTAAATAAATGTGTGTTATTGGGCTTTACTCTGATTTGGTGTGTGTGTGTGTCTCAGTGTTTCCATCTTGGTGCTCATTACAGTATGGCTCAGTGCAATATCCTATCTTATTATGTTTATCGTCTTTTTCTTGTTCTTTGATTATTATTATTATTATTATTATTATTATTATTATTATTATTATTATCCATCCATCCATTATCCAACCCGCTATATCCTAACTACAGGGTCACGGGGGCCTGCTGGAGCCAATCCCAGCCAACACATGGCGCAAGGCAGGAAACAAACCCTGGGCAGGGTGCCAGCCCAGCGCAGATTATTATTATTATTATTATTATTATTATTATTATTATTATTATTATTATTATTATTATAATAAACACTACAAAACATCATCTTGAGTTTTAGTTTGTGACAAGGGGTGCCATAAAATCATGATGTCATTCATTCTCAAACATGGATTCCTACTCCTTACTGGGAGTGCATGTAGGATGTGTCATAACTTTTTTCCTACTCTGGGATAGGACAAATTCTTATCCTGGGGTGACTTTTAGTGCAAATCCTAGGAGTAATTCTCAGACACTTGAAGCTCTAAATTAAGAAGTCAACAGGCCAGAAGTCAGAAATCAAAGAGAGTGGAAATCAGGTTAGGGGATAATAGTTCCGAAAAGCATGCATTGGCTCATGCGCTCACCTACCAATACTAATATTATATTTGTCTTTAAATCACTCTGAGATATTATTTATATAAATAAAAATACAATTATATATTTTCTCTGCCGCAAAACATCAATTACACAGTTTCATACATATTCAAAATTAATATTTAAATCATATTTAAAACGTATTTGCATCTGCAATAAAAAAGACATTTCTAAGAACAGAGATTCAATTAAACTCTACCCCCTGTTGATGATGTACAAAACTTGCAATTAAATAGTTAAGATGTCTCTCTATTATAAAAAAAAAAATCCTGGGAGAGAAAGACGAGCGACGAGACGTGATCTTCACGTTAAGATCACGGAAGACACTTAAAAGACCCGCGAGATGAAACATTAAACATGAGACTTTGTGCCAAGAGATTGACCCAGGACCGTCTCGCGATGACGTAGAACATGAGATTCCTGCAAGACACGCCCTACTTAAAAATAAATAAGAGCAAAATAAAAATAAATACACTTAGTCGTATTTTGGCTTTGAGCACATACAGATCCAGGGCTCTCAGCACATATAAAGCGTATAAGGACAATATGTTATAAATGAAACATCGACGATTAAGTGAAGAAGAAAGCAGCACAGAGAAAAGAGACTCAAAAGCGTTGGAGAGAAAAAAGAGCAAAAAAGAAAAAGAATAAACGGGATGCAAATTCAGAAAATAAGGAAAGTAATTATCAGCCCGGAACAATTGGAGTTGAAAAAAAACACGTCCAATCGGGCTCAGAATTAAAAGATAGAATTAAAGACAAAGTAGAACTTCATAAAGACGTTCACAAATGTTGGCGCTATACACATTCAGAGCAGGTTAGAGATTATGAAAGCAGTGGAATTCGAAAGGCTCAAAAAAAAAATGTTGACGAGATACACATGTTGAGAAAGTTAAAGAATATGAAAGTAGGAAAATTAGAGAGTATAAAAAAAGAAAGTAAAGATCGCAGTAGCGCAAACAAATGGAGATTATTACTCAAAAAAGGGAAAATAATCACCACGGACCAGGTATCATCGGAAAAAAAGAAAGACAAAGCGAGGTCAGAAATAAAAGACAGAGTAAAAAACAAAGTAAAACGTCATAAAGAGGTTAAAAAACAAGGGGGCCAAACACATGTAAAGCATGGTTAGAGATAATGAAAACTGGAATTCAAAAGACTCAAAAAAAAAATGTAGGCGCGAAACACATGTAGAGCAAGATACAGAATATGAAAGCAAGAAAAAACGACAGGGTCAAAACAAAGAAAGTAAACATTGCATTAGCGCAAAAATAAAAATTATTACTCAGAGAAAGAACGAAAAGGCGAATAGAGATCAAATATATGGACATAGGTGATATGTCAGAAGTATATACATTTTGTAAGGCTTTCAAGTTTAAGTCAGAGAATTTCAAAAGCGGAGTTTACCTCACATGCATTTAATGGTTACTTTGCAAAAAAATGATTAACTGCAGATTTAATTGTCTGAGCTGAAATTCCAAACAGAGAAACCTATCCTAAATTATAGTATAAAGTTATTAAACACATGTCTCACTGACCTCATTCAAAAGATTCAGCATATTGGGACATGAAAGATTCCAAATATTGTTTTTACAGAAGTTCTGAAATAAAAGTGAAACTAATGAAATAGCAACAATTCAAAGAAAAAAAATCTAAAAAGTGTGTATCCGAAAAACCAAATACGGAAGTTGGTGAGCAAAGCGAGAAGGGGGCAAAGCCCCCTAGTCAGTGGCGTAGCGTGGGTGTCAGCCACCCCCTTATTTAGGTATTTCAATTTAAAAGTAAAATAAAATAAGTAAAATAAGACTAAAATATACAGTAATTCTTTGCCACCCCCTAAAAGTGCTGCCCCGGGGCGGGCCACCACTGCCGCCCCGACTACGCTACGCCACTGCCCCTAGTATTTCAATACATTCAATATTGAATCATTAAGTAAGCACTAAAACTTGAATATAAATCCAACAGGTCAGATTGGGGAGCATGCACTGGTACAGCGTGTGTCCGCACCCACCACATGATGAAACAGCTTGGAATCCTGGTTGGCAACAAAGGGCAGACTCAAGGAACAGTCCCACCATCCAGAAATGACCTTCTATCTGCTGCAGCCAGGTGCTATGTGGGCATCCCATTGGCCTGACCCTGTCACTCGGGTGCTCAACAATGAGGATCCTGCGACCCAGATCACCCACAGGGAATCACACCAGATGGCTGTAGTGCCATAACAGACACTCCTTCACAATGCAGGTCATGTGACTCATTTGGGAAAAAAGCAACAGAAAAAAAAATGTATTTTTTTCTTTAGGGTAATCCTACTTTAAAAATGAAAATAATTTAAAATTAGGGTTATTTAAGGTTAGAGCTAGAAAATCTTAAAATTAGAATTAGGGCAACTAAATATACTTTGAGGGTATGGAGAGGGGTAGGGCATCAGGTTATTTAAACTTAGGGCTAAAAAATTTTAAGATTTCTACTAAATTTGGATTCACATGGTTCTGAATCACAATGGATGGGTCACAAGGCCACAAGGCCACATAACTTTGAGGTTATGAGGAAGAAGGCCATAAATTAAAGATAACATAATAAAGTGATTTGGAGTTAGGAGTCAAAAGATTATGAATCTTTTTCCACAGATGATAAGACTGGGCATCATAGGTCATAAGACCATAAGTCATTGAGGCAGGAGTTACGTGTTTGTGTTTGGAAGGCCACAAATGAGGCATTGAGTCAGGAGTAACAGGAGCTATGAGTTAAAGGCCACACTTGAGAAAGCTTGGAGTCGTGGCTCTCAAGGTACAAAAAACACAGCCCATAAGTAAAGTACAAATACTGTATTGTGATTGAGAGAGCATACATCACAGACCACAAATACTGAGTTTGTGAGGCAGGAGTCACTGGACTTTGAAGGGAAGGCCACACGTGATAATGTCTGGAGTCCAGGGACACAAGGTACACAAATCAAAGCCCATAAGTTAAATTCAAATATTCAGATTGACAGTCAAAGACCACAAATAATGAGGTTGGGTGTCAGGAGTCACAAGTTTATGAATCTCAGTCCACAAATGATGAAGCTGGGAAGTCACAGATCTTAAAGGTATGAGTGAAAGGTTATAAATGATGAGGCTTGCATTTAAGGGTCATGTGGACCACAAATCAAAGCCTATAAATAAATGTCCAATGATGAGATTGTGAGCCAGAAGTCTCAAGGTCATGAATCTCAGTCCACAAATGATGAAGCTGGGAGTTATCATGCACAAGATCACAAATCAAATGTGAAAAACAGTGAGGCCATGAGTCAGGAGGCCCAATAGTATGCAATAAACTCTGCAGAAGTTAGCGTGAAAGTCAGGAGTCATAACATTATGAGAGGAAGGCCACAGACAATGAAGTTGTAAGCCGAGAGACACACTGTTATGAATCGTAGTCCACAAATGATGAAGCCGTGAGTCAGGAGGCATAAGGTAATACGGTTATAAATTAGAGGCCAGAAATGATGAGGCTGGAAATCTGAAAGCCGAAAATAAAGAATCATTGGCTAGAAGTGATGGTGTCAGGAGTAGATTGTGGATAGAAGTCCACGAATGATGAGGTTGTGAGTCAGAGGTTACAGCTTTAAAAGTGAAAGACCGTTAAGGATGTGGCTGGAGGACAGCAGCCTCAATGTTATACCCGTAGATCACAAGACAATGAGTCAGGAATCACCAGTCTACGAGTCAAAGGCCACAAATGAAGAGGCCACAAGTTAGAATCACAGTCCACAGAAGAAGCTGTGAGTCAGGAGAACCACTGTTATGAATCAGAGTCCACAACTGAGCGTGTAATAAGCACATCAGCCACGGCCACAGTGATCACATCCTGTATAGTAATGAATATCATAGCCACAGGCGTCAAGGCCATGAACAGCACGTCACAAGAATGCCAGCCACTTTCTTCAAGTGTTAAGGTCTCAAGTAACAAGTTCTAAATCCTGAGACTGTCCTGTATGTCCTGAGGTTGTGAGATGTCGAGCCATGAGCACAAAGCCCAGTTCCATGAGTTATACAAATCTGGGTAATAATACAGATTTTGTGATTAATGATTGAGAATTGCATTTTTGCAATTCATGAGATCATGAGACACAAAGTAGAGTGGCAGAGGACAAGGTCATTTGTCACAGATAAAAAAAGAGACAAAGTTACAACAACAAGATCACAATGTCTTCAATCGCAAGGTACAGAGTTGTGACCCACAAAATCACAAGTGACAAGGCCAAAGACCACAAAGTCATAAGTATGAGTATAATGCGTGTTGCCAAATTGAAAGCTAAGAAGCTGTGACTCAATCCACAAGCCACCAAACACGTAAAGATGGACACGGGTCACAAGGTCATGAGCTCTGACTCTGACACCTGGAACTCAAGAGCCACAAACTCATTAGCCTCGAAGTGACATAACTGTGACAGCCTGAATCACATTATAAATCTTACAGTCCCAAATCACAAAGAGGAGGCCACTTGTGTCCAGCCACATACCTGTGCATTTCAATGGCCACAAAATAAGAATTGACAGCAGTCTACTGATTGGCCAGAAGCTCATCTATCCAGTCATCCATTTCTGAACTATATGTACCAGTAGCAGGTCATGAGGAAGCTTTAGACACACGGCTGGAGCCAAATCCAGATTGGAGGCCAGGCCATCACAGAGCACATTAACACACGTTCACTCCTGATGGGAGACACCTAACAGTGTACTTTTGGGCTATAGGATGTCACCCACTCTATGGAGCAAATTGAATAAAAATTCCATTTTGGCCTAGAAGTATGAAGTCAGACAGCCGTAAAATCTGGGGTCAAGAGTCACCAGGCCACCAAGTTCATGGACGTGTCCATAGTACAATGAAGTTCTCCTTGACTGTCTCACACAGACGTCAGGCCATGAGAGTGCAAGTCAAACTCCTCGGTGATTCACTCTCCATATCTCTACTTGAGCAGCCCCCTCTGCCTCATTCAGAACGGCAGCCTTCATTTTCCCACTTTTATTATGTGCTGCTTTCCCTCTTTAAAGATGTCATTGTTAAAACTTGGCAGCACTTGACGTCCTGGTATGAGCGCTGACCACACTGGAAGCTCACTTCCTCGCTCACAATAGTGGCGGCCGTCCAGCATCTGAGCTTGTAGCATATTTGTCAACCTTGGGCTGAATAGCAGTGGTGACCGCAGATGTGAGCCGGGAGTGCAAGTGGGCTTCAGGAAGGGACATGTTTTGCTGTGGTTTGTCCTGTCAGTTTGCTTTTTGTTTTGCAAAAAAGAAAAAAAAAAAAGAAAAATTCCAGTATGCGGTGCACAACATGTGTGTCTCAGAGGGGCCGAGAGAAAAAGACAGAGAGAGGGGAACGCTTTCCTGGATCGGCTGCACCCGCCACCCGCAATCTGGAACACATTACTGGTTTACGGATCAAGCCCCGATATTCCAATTGTTTTTAAATGTGTGGGATGACTTGCACTTAATGGTTTGGGTTAGACATCAAAGTCCAGTGCCTTTCTGTGCCTTCCTGCTTCCAAGGGAGTGATTCAGGGCTCACGGGGGACCGACTGCCACTCGTACACGTGATGGATGCTGGAATGCGGGACCAAAGTTCACGGGAAGAAGACAAGGAAGAAATTGAGTCGGCACCGGGGGTTGTTTTTCAACCGTTGCTTCATAGCCCCCTCCCTTTCACTGTTTAGTTTGTTTGTTCGTTTTCTTTCCTATGGTGACCATTAGCTACTTCTTGAGCTGTACCCCAGAGGGTCTCAGATGTTGCCACGGTGCCTGGCCATGACGTGCCATTCGGATGTTTTTAGTATCTGCTTGCCTGGCCTGGACAGAGCTGAGCCCAGCTGGAGGTCCAGGTCAGGAATCTCTGGGTGGAGACTGCTCTGCGCCACCTTGTGGTCATTGTCAGCACCGTGAAGAGACAGAGTGCAGCTCCAATCGCACAGCCCCTCAGAGCAATCAGCAGCACTCATCGGCACTCATCCCATCCCAGAGGAGCTGTTCAGATCGAACCCAATTAAGGATGAAGTGGAATGTCAGGGGCAGGAATGCAGTGCTGCATTTAAACCACACACATACCCCCCACCCCCCCCTCCCTCCCGTCATATTGATTCCCCATTTGAGTGCTAGATTGTGACTGGAAAAATTGACTTCCCCTCAAAGCTCGCAAACTAAAACAATGAGTTCAAGTTTGAGAGATAAATTTTTCTTATTACCCGTCAGAGCGTCTCTTGATCGTTTAAAGTTTTGGTCCCCCCATTCACAGTGCCATCACAGTCCCCTCCCCCTTCACCATTCCCACTGTCATCAGGATATGTAAGAACATTCCGTCCGGCATGAGCAGCACAAGACTAAGATTTACTTTGGCTGAGGGAGACTCATGTTGATAAGCTCCTTACAGCCTCATTTGATGGTTTACTGATTGACGCTCAGAGACGCTCATTAGTTACAGCATGAAATTACAGATGTTTGGAGGAAGCGTTGGCAGATGAACGGGAGCATGAAGGGGCTGTTCGTGAGAGGCAGCCTCCAGGGGGCGTAACCGAGACAGCAGGTCTGGCTTGTACTCTCCACTTCCACATACTGATGCTATAAAGTCAGAGCATTCTTGAGCGGGGTCTGCTTGTATTAATGAAACCTCAGCATGCTAAGCATGACACCCTCAAAGCACGGAGAGTTCCATCCTTCTGTGTATTAAGTCCTCAGGATGAACTTCATAACACTGCACACCACTTCAGAAGACAAAGAGAAAACAACATGACTGATGTTGGTATATGCCACAACAATGTCATTGTCAAAAATGTTATTCCCGACAATCCAAAAACAAACAAAAAAAAAGAAATCATGGGTGAAGTGAAGGGGTGGAAACCTCTAGATAGATAGATAGATAGATAGATAGATAGATAGATAGATAGATAGATAGATAGATAGATAGATAGATAGATAGATAGATAGTGAAAGGCACTACATACCAATAGATAGATAGATAGATAGATAGATAGATAGATAGATAGATAGATAGAGCAGGGCCCCTTGCCTGCCTGGGAGGTCAGTACAATGGAAGGACCAGGGGAGACAATGGTTTGCTAGATGGATGCATCTCTGGGCTTTGGAATCCATTTGGATATACACCGGGCATGCTGGGAATTAGAGTCACAATGTGCAGCCCTGTTGGCTTTTGGGGATGTCACCGGGGGTGCTGCAGGAATTCACAATCCCTAATTCATGGTACTTCCATCTGAACCAGATGTGCTTCCAACGAGCAATGTCCTAGCACGGGAAATATTCCCGGATCTGGTATAAAAGGAACCACTGTGCCTCACTCAGGTGCATTGCAGTTGTGGGGTGGAGGATGGACAAAGCTCATTTGGGAAGAGTGGAGGAAGAAGAGAAAGAGAGAGAAAGAAACTGAAGAATCATATTGTGTTTGTGCAGGTTTTAAGAAGAAGCCTTTGTAAGGTATTATAATTGAAATAAACCTTTTATTTTTTACTCAGGGCTTGTGTCTGTGAGGTTGTGTCTGGGATTTGGGGTGCTGAAACACCTCCTACAGTTCTAAGTAGATAGATAGATAGATAGATAGATAGATAGATAGATAGATAGATAGATAGATAGATAGATAGATAGTTCCACCTACACGAATCTCTGTAATAAATAACCAAACCTTAATGCTCACCTCAATTAATCTGAGGGACACTCTGAGGTTGCTCTCTCAGTGGACTCTAAGGAGGAGATAGACGCCTGAACTGTCTAATGGTTGATGGAAGTCACCTGCAGTAGATGCTTGTTAAAGCTGCTGAGACGAGTGTGTTTTAATAAGTCATGATAGACAGATTCCTGGTGCTGCCCCTGACAAGTCTTGACAGTCAGATAGTGTGACAGGCGGAGGGGTCAGCCAAAGGGTAAATGGGCACCAAAAGAACTAAAAGTTGGGGAAAGGGATTAGGTAGGAATGCAGAGGCCACTAGGAAGCAGCAGCCTTGTGTTGTCTGTTAGTCATTTGTCTTCTATAAAACTGTACCAGTCATCTTTACCAGCTGTTACTGATCCTTTCCTCTTCTCCCTTTCTTCTCGGTATGCTACTGGGGCACTCGGTGCCATTGCTGTCTTTATCAAGCTGCTCTAAAGTAGTTGTGAAACTTTAGAGCCACTGATGACAGACACAACACCAGATGATTGCATGGGCTTCATTTATGGACTCTGTTTGCTTTTATTTGTGATGCCGACTGATTTATTTAGCTTGACTCTCCTTTGATTTAAGGACAATCTGCTAACTGGAGGTTTTCTTTTCCACTCTAAGTGGGCTGATTTCTCAATTGCTGAATTTCCAGTAAGTGTGATTTTTATTACTGTACATTTTAACTGAAGTTGATGAATATCTCTATTGCTGCTCATTTTAAAAGATGTGCTTACTTCCAAATGGATATAACAGTTGGGTTTGTTTCTATTAACATGAATTCACTCTCAGACCATTCGGTGCACTTCGGGGTTGATACGAGGCTGGAGCCTTTCCTGCAGCATTAAGTGCAAAGCAGCAAACAGCCCTGGGTGGGGCACCAGTCCATCAGAGGGTCTACTCACTCTCAAAAAGGAACCACTTTGAAATCGACTATTAACCTGCCTCCCTGGTGTTGGGGATGTGAGTGGAAAAGTTGGAGCACACGTGGATTTATAACTATGTGTTAACGTTTTGAGTCTTTCTTTGGTGAAGAGCGCTATATTAGTTGACGAGTTAAATTGCTTTAATTATAATCAATCTATTTTCTTATTGTCAGTGTCAAGCCTTTTTTGAGATTGGAATGTAGGGTGCTAGACAAGATGAACAGAGTGACTTCTGGACTCACTCAACAGGTTTTGATACAGCGATCTTTGTTTCTAACGTTAATTTATTTGGCTGCCTAATTCTAGCAAGGCTTTCAAATGTTTCCACTGACAGCTTTCTGAATCTATTGCAAACCATAAAGATTACACAGTAGGCACAGTAGGTATCTTCCTGGGTGGCACATTGGGGCAGTGTTTGGTGATTCTGTCTCACAGATCCATTATCCTGTGCAGAGTCTGCATGTTCTTGCTAACATTTTTCTCTGGTTTGGGACAGAGATGTCTCTAATGGAGAAAGAAGCAAAATGGGCTGTCCAGGGCCCTATGTTTTGGAGAGCCACATGCCAGCCTATCACCTACAAAGTCTGCAGTTCTTCTTCAACCACCAATAAAAATATAAGTACACACACATTGAAATATTTTCATAAATAAATCACACAAAATTCCTACTTTTAATTAAGATGAAATCCACTCCCTATAGCCTCTCAATATGGAACAACTGTTTCACCCCAGGGCCCCGTTCGACCTTTTAGAAGAACCTCCCAAGATATGTTATACATGTTGTTACCCGGCAGATCCCAAGGTGAGCCCTGGCACCCTGCCCACAGCTGGTTTCTGCACGGCTCCTAATACTTCCAGGGTAGGATCAGCTTAGGAAGGTTAGGTTACATTATGGTATACTGTATAATGTTGTTAGGTTATATTATACTATGGTAAGCTACTTTATATTATGTTATGTTGGTGTGTGTATATCATGTTGTGTTATGTTATTTTAAAGTATGTTATGTAATCTTATCTTAGCCTATCTTATCTTATGTTACATTATGTTTTGGTACATTATGCTATATCATGTTATGTTATGTTTTTCTACATTGCAATGTTATGTTGGCATATATTGTATTACGTTGCATTACTTTATTCTACACTAGCAAAATACCCGCACTTCGCAGCAGCGAAGTACTACCTTAAAATTTTTATTAAGAAGAAAATTAAACCTTTTTAAACTGAGGGAAAATATACCAATAATTATTTGTTAAGGATCTCTTTGTATACCACATTGTGAGTTTGGCCCTTACTTACTTGCTTACTCTTGAGCATGCAACGTACAGTTGGCCATGTGAACAGTAATCTTGTTTAAAATCTCACAGCTTGGATTGCTGCTGTCATAATCAGTTTGAGTTTCATGGTTTGTTTCAATTACGACAGTATTTGTAGGACTTGTGTTGAAGAGACATTCGGCATCTGTCAAGCGTTGTAAGCATACAACCGGTTTCATCGATAACTTCACATCCAGCTTTTGAGAGTTTAAACATTCATAAACATCAAAGTGTCAACTATTGAAATCGTCACCTGTGAATCTAAGATGTTTAAGAGGCACTGGCGGTTGTCAAAAGGTGTAAAATATTTGGCCATTTTGGTACACTTGAAAGCAACAACCGAACAGCAGCCATCAACTCACATGCAGAACCATAGGTGAAGGGCTTAAGCATTTCACTCTTATAGTGCTCCTGTGTAGTATAATTATCTCCTGTACCGTCATCAGTCTACACCTTGAACCTGTCCCAGTCATTCAATACATAAGACACAATGTTCCTCCGGATATCAAGAGTGAGCGTGATATGGCCGTGCAATAAGTAAAAAAGAGAATGGAAAAGATAGGTGCCATCTCCGGGCCTGGAAACCACTCGGTAAATGACAGTTCTTTGATCGATGGTGATCACCTCGATAGACATGTTAATGGGGGTACGGTTGGAATGATAAAGGAAATGGGTACCTGAACAATGTAAAGTAAGTCTAAAATACCTACACAATAACTATAATCATAATAAATGAACAATAAAACAGCGGAGAAGCGTGGATTAAATAAAAAGGCTGTAGTTATCAGCAGGGAGATGTGAATCCCGTGACAAAGCAAGGAAGGGAATGTAGAGACCGGAGCGACGGACGGCCTTATATAGGCAGGCAGCGGGGAAGTGTTGGGATGGGGGACCCAACGCCGCCTCATATGGTGACCAAGCTGAAGGCTAAGGATGTATATATGTACATAAGTAGGATTCAGTTAGTGTTGGGAACCCGCATACCAAATTTCTTGAAGAGGGGCCCATAAGTAACAAAGACCGTTGAAAAGTTCAATATGGCAGCCGACAGTCATACCACCGAAATAAGTACGTATATTGGTTTCGGTTAGCGCAGGGAAGCCGCTTACCAAATTTCGTGAAGATGGGGCCATAAATAAGAAAGTTCAACATGGCGGACGCTGTCGACCGTCATGACCGTTACTCGTAGAGTTTCAAAATGAAACCTGTCTAACTTTTGTAAGTAAGCTGTAAAGAATGAGTCTGCCAAATTTCAGCCTTCTACCTACACGGGAAGTTGGAGAATTAGTGACGTTGGAAAGTTCAATATGGTGGCCGACAGTGGCATCATACCACCAAAATAAGTATGTACATCGGTTTCGGTTAGCGCAGGGAAGCCACCTACCAAATTTCGTGAAAATGGGCCATATATAAGAAAGTTCAACACGGCGGACGTTGTCGACCGTTATGACCGTTACGTGTAGAATTTCGAAATGAAACCTGCTTAACTTTTGTAAGTAAGCAGTAAGGAATGAGCCTGCCAAATTTCAGCCTTCTACCTACACGGGAAGTTGGAGAATTAGTGATGAGTGAGTCAGTCAGTCAGTCAGTGAGTGAGTGAGTGAGTCAGTCAGTCAGTCAGTCAGTCAGTCAGTCAGTGAGGGCTTTGCCTTTTATTAGTATAGAGTGAGTGAGTGAGTGAGTGAGTGAGTGAGTGAGTCAGTCAGTCAGTCAGTCAGTCAGTCAGTCAGTCAGTCAGTCAGTGAGGGCTTTGCCTTTTATTAGTATAGAGTGAGTGAGTGAGTGAGTGAGTGAGTGAGTGAGTGAGTTAGTCATCAGTCAGTGAGGGCTTTGCCTTTTATTAGTATAGAGTGACTGAGTGAGTGAGTGAGTGAGTGAGTGAGTGAGTGAGTGAGTGAGTGAGTGAGTGAGTCAGTCAGTCAGTCAGTCAGTCAGTCAGTCAGTCAGTGAGGACTTTGCCTTTTATTAGAATAGATTATGTTACATTATGTTATGTTATAATTAGGGTTTTTTTTCCCCTGCTCGCTTTGCTCGCCAACCCCCCTGGCGTGCACTATGCACCACCAACTTCTTGTCTCTGATGATCGCGTATGTGGATTTCACTTTCACGAAACAACAAATCTAATTCTCGCGGATACGCCTCTTCATTGGGAATAAACACTACTTTTCCCTGATGGCAACATGAATTAGACGATCTACTAGTCTCCGGCTTAAAGTTTAAAGCCAAACAATATCTACTTACTTCTGTCATATCACCTATGTCCATATATTCGATCTCTTTTCGCCAATACCACATTGAATTTTGATTCCGTGTTTGGAATTACATCGTGACAACGCAGCGTATAACGGCCTATGAGTGAATATCGTTTCTTTCTTTCTACATGAACTGTGTCTGACAATAGCATTCACACAAATAAGAAATGATTGAACCATGTGTGTGGTTGTAAATGTTTTAGATGTGGGCAGGACTTTTCCAAATCTCTTTGCATAAAGTCTTCTTTTGTGGGGCTTGAAGTTTTCTTTGCGAGATTTCACTTTCACCAAACAATAAATATTTTAATTCTCGTGGATAGGCCTCTTCATTGGGAAGAAACAATACTTTTCCCTGATGGCAACATGAATTAGACGATCTACATTTCTCTGACTTAAAGTTTGATCTCTTTTCGCTGTTCCATTATTTCACCGAGTAAAAATTTCTGTTTGTTTGCGCTAATGCGATCTTTACTATCAGTTTTTTGAGACTTTTTAATTTTTCGTACTTCCAGTATCACTAACCTGCTCTGCATGTGTACTGCATCAACATTTTTGAATTCTTTACAATGTTCTACTTTGCCATCTACTCTTTGTCTTTTATTTACGGCTCCGGGTGTGGTTAAATCTCTTGGCACAAAGTCTCGGTTTGCGGGATGTGAAAGTATCTCTCTGAAAAAGTCATGTTTTGACTCTCTTCCCAAGATTTTTTTATTATAGTAGAGAGATACATATGTTACATTACATTGTTATGTTGGCATATATTCTGTTCTGTTTACTTTACATTGTTACGTTGGTATATATTGTACTATGTTATGTTTTATTGCATTATGTTTTGCCACATTAGTTACATTATGTTATGTTATACTATGCCATATTATGAATATTGCTATATGTTGTCTTGTTAGTGCATGTTTTGTTATGTTATTTCACATTATGTTATGTTGCATTTTGTTAGTTATGTTACTTTACATTGTTATTTTGTCATATGCTATGTTCTGCTACATTATGCTGCATTACATTCTGTTTCACTATGTATGCTATGTTATGTTGTATTACGTTTCCTTATGTTATGCTGTATTATATTCCATATGTTACTTTTTGTTGTGATGTTGGTGTATGTTATGTCATGTCATTTTATGTCAGCGGATCTCAAACTGTGGGGCGCGCCCCCCTTGGGCGCTGAAACTGTACAAGAGAGGAGTCGAATTAATGAACAAGACATCAAAATAAAATTTTTACATTTTTATTTCAAATTTAAATTTGCAAGCATATAATCACAACGAATGCATTATAACTAAAATTAAAATAAAACATTTATAAGGTATAGATCTAATGACTAACTGACGAGCGGTGCCGCTGCTGCTGCTTTTATAGTCGCGTATTTTCAATCCAGAGAGTTTGAGATGTATCGGTATGTGTCGCGACCATTCGGGTAACAGCAGATCAGGTGATAATGCGGAGCGACTGCACCACATTGGCAGCGTAGCCAATATTACCAAATTGAGTTAAATAATTTACTGCGTATTGGGTTATTTTCATGATTCAACTAACAACGGTATAATATTTGTCAAACAAAAATACATTTGTCTCGTGCAGATTGACTTCATCGGTGTCCTCATTTACAAGATTTTTAAAAATTAAAACATTTAATCATTTCTTTACATAAAAAAATAATTAAATAAGAATACATTATTTATTCTTTGTTTTTAGGATTAGAATTACTACCAAAAACCACACAAGGCATTTTAACAGTTATTAAAGCACTGAAAAAAAAATACATTGGAAATATTTCATCGAAGTTAGCCGAACACATGCAAATCTTAAGGAAGTAAAACTGATAGGATACCGCGACACCACACGAGTATCATACCTTTGTTAGTTGTATCATGGGTTATTCTCATCTATCTTATATAATGCTGAGGGTGCAGAATAATTCCAGGTAGAAAAGGGGGGGTTGGAACGCGAAATACGAAAGTTTGAGTTTTATGTTATGCTACATTTCATGTGTCACACATGGCCATCTTACCACCAGTTGAAGATTTCTGTACTGGACTCCAACTGTGCACATCTGTTCAATCTATTTTTCTAAAAACCCAATAACAGCCAGGGTTAATGCATGGGTGGCTGCCCCAAACCTCTTTATGACTTTTGAGTCTAATTCTTGTCACACATGACTCTATGTAAGTTACATTACCTTGTTGTGTTGGCGTATGCTATTGTATGTTATGTTACATTACATTAAATTATACTAAACTATGTCGCATTATGGCATATTATGCTATATTATATATGTTACATTACATTGTTATGTTGGCGTATGTGCTGTTCTGTTCCATTCTGTTCTATGTCACAATTCACCATTCTCTCCCCCTTGATGGAAAAACCGGCAACACAGGAAGAGCCTGAGAAAAGAGACCAGGAGCTCTTGATGCCCCATTTCGTATTTTCCTTTTCTCCCAGTCATGCTATGCATTCTATGGTCATTTCTAACATTCATCCATTCCTTCAAAGCAGATCCTGTCTCTCTAAATTTGAATGTGCCTTGTCTAGTGGTCTCATACAGGTGCTGTCAATATCATGTATTACATTTATGCAGGCCACTATTTATCTCCATAAGCATCTGACAGATCTATTCCTGTAGCGGTCTCAAACAAGTTTCAAAGAGCTGGACAGATTTTTTATTTTTTTTTGCCAGTAAGTATTCATATGCTGTGCTTTATATCTCTCTTGGTGTTACCAACACATCCCAGTGGATTTATATAGCAGTCATGAACAAAATCCAATATGTGCCGCTGTGTCCTGGACATTTCGATAGATGGATTTCTGTCACCACAGCTCCGCTGATAGATTTCTGTCTCCAGCCAGACAAGATCAATGTTTTCTTTGTAGCTGTCTCAAACAAGTTTTGATGAATGATTGATGACGCTGTCCCTAGCTAATATGGATAGATTTTAGCTGCTGTCTATGACAGATAAAGTTGTACAGTGCCTCTGTAAAACTTGTTGGATTGATGGATTCCTGTAGCTGTCACTAATACAACACCATCTATTCCTGCAGCCGTCTCTAACAAGGTCTGACCAGTTATTATTCTTATTCATAATGGGTTTTTCTTCTATAAGATGGACTTAAGTATGCCTTAATATCCAGCCTCTCAATCTCCATCATGGCCGTTCTGTCCAGCACTGCAGAAAACCAGCATGGATTGGAGAGGAAGTGGAAACAAACCAATCCATCACAGAGTACAAGAGCACCACAAGACACAGAAAGGGTCACCTAAAAGTTGATGGCTCCTATCTACTGCATTCTCCTGCTTAATTGATTTGAGTCATGGGGTCTGCAGTCAAATTCAGCAGCATCTGTCGCTAGGCCCTCCGTCAAACAATCACAAAGAGTCAATATAGGGTCAGAAAATAATTTAACACAAACGCATTTGGATTTGGGAGGAAAACCAGAGTGCCTGGACAGAGAACATGTATGTGTCCATACTGACGGTGCTCAGGACTGGCATCTGGAGCTGTTAGGCAGTAGAGCTAATCATCGTACCACCATGCCGCTCAAAGAGTTACATCATGGACATAATTCTGACATGCCATTCATTAATAATAGACAAATCCTCACAGATATTTGAAGCTTTTTCAATAGAAGCCTTGATTAAAAAATTAATCTAGTCCTATTCAGCTCATCTCTCATGTTAAAGCTTTTCAGAATGGCATGTGGCGTGAAGCAGTGGCAGAGGATTGTCGGCAGTGCCATTTCATGCATGGCGCCTTGTCCCATATGCACACTCCAAAGTCTCTCCATTTGCCAGATGTCAGCACTCCCATTATTTCAGAGTCCCCTCTCGATGTCACAACACCCATGTGAAATACTGGAGCTTCATTTCAGGTGTCTGTTTTTAATCAGAAAAGATTCTCTATAATGACCTGCTCAGGACACAGTTTACTGCAGTTGCGGATCGAAGGTGCCCACATTTGACAAAATGTAATAAAAGAGGAAATGGCTCAGGCAGCTTCTTAAATCAATTTTAAAAACATTTGAAGATAACTAAGCGAGATGCAATTAGACCACTGACACCGAGCCGTCTGCTCTACAAGCTTGAGCGCACGGCAGCATGTGAGAAATATTCCCCAGAGGCCCATTCTCATCATGTTAGGCTGTCTGTGAAGCGGAGGAGCGGAGCAAACGGGATCTCTGCCACTCGCATGTGTCTCTGCTGTGTACCACCCCATCCCATTGCTTTATTCCTTTTCCGGAGCTCACATGTCCATTGACTGCAGTGCTACTCTACAAGGTCACCCCCGTTACCCACTGGGCTGCTTGGATAATTACCTCCATCAGTGGGATTGATGAGGAAGGCTTTTAGCAGTGCAAATGAGTTTGGGCAAGAACTAAAAAGACAAGTGCCGAGTAGTACTGATGACACATGTCAGACGTCAAACACTATAATCACTATAGCAGGCACCCAAACAAGTGCTTGAGGGGCCATAAACCACACTCGCCCAGGGTAGGACATTTAGGCCCAACAAAGACTCTAAGGACACATGGCTCAAAGAGAAGCAGAGAAGAAAAAACATAACGTGTCCATTAGCAGGTGCCTTGAGATCAAGGTGCTCCACAGCGATCACAGTAACCCTAAAGCCCAGGCCTAATGCTGTGTGGCCACGTCTTGTGCCTGTGTGGCCACTTTTTTCAAGCGTTCTCAGGCCTAATGCCATTAGGTTTTGCTCCTCTTCACATCCCAAGCATCTCCATGTCTTATTCTACCAGCTATTCAAATGACTCATCTCCAAATGCATTACAGATTTAATCTCTCCAGATATTCCATCATTTCATGTCCAATGATATCCCAATGCTGGTGTCGTATGTGCCTCATTATTTTTAGTTCTCACAATAAATAATCCTCACAAATGTTATGCCTACATAAACTGCCATTCTCATGGACAAGATAAGTATTCTGGTGTCTCGTACGCCATGTATCTCTCATCTCATGCCCAAAGATATTTCTTCTTCTTATGCCCCAAAATGTTCCCATGTCTTATGCTTACAGCCATTAAAACGCCATAGGTGTTTCCGTATTACATGATCAAATACAGCACCATATCCTCTAGACACTTTTTCCCATATATCATATCCACAAATATCCTTACATATTCATTTGAACCTCTCATGGACATAAGGATAGTAGTGTTGATGTCACAAAAGTTTTCAAAAGCTACATTGTCACCATCACTCTTCTCTCCAGATAATACACTGGACTTCACTGATGGAGTGCAGATTCGGTACCAACTGGATGGCAATATTTTCATCCTGTGAAGATTGTCAGCTCATTTGTAAACCTCCTCACCACTCATCTATGAGCTTCTGTATGCTGACAATGTTCTTGACCCGGAAGGCCTTCAGAGGACCGTTGCATCCTTACACTCGCACTATTCCTGGATAGTCCAGGGAACCAGCACCTCCAAGATACTGACCCTGCAGACTGCTTTCAAGACATAGATTCTTCAGTGGACATTTGGATTTCTAGCGTGACACTGAGGAACATGCAATCCTTCCCCTACCTCAGAAGTGTAATCTCTATTGATGCCCATGTGAATGAAGAGATTGTGAACCACCTCAGACAAGCCCCTTCTGCTTCTAGCCACCTCGGCAAACATGTCTTTTCTATCCAGAATCTTTGCACTGCAACCAAGGTCGTAGTCTGTCTCGTGATGTGCATATTCATGCCCTTGTATAGATAAACTCCCTACTAAGCAAATCCACAGCCTAGAAGTGTTCCATATTTGATGCCTCCAAAATTACTTGGGAGGGCAGGATCCCACACACCAGAATTGTGGCATTGATGCCATGCTGCTCAGCCATGTCTTCCACTGGACTGGGCTCATTATCTACATGAATAAGTCTTAGCGCCCTTGAATTGTCCTGTAGCGTGAACTCACCGAAAGATCCTGACCCCAGGGTGGCCTAGAAGGACCTCTTGAAATATTCTCTTAAGGCCTTCTTCGTTCCACATGGCCATCTCAAGACACTTGCTGAGGATTATGTGCTTTGAGATGGCACGTCATCGAACAAGTCCATCACTTTGAACAAGAATGGACCCATCAATGAATGGAAATGACAGCAGTGAATGATTGGATAGTATCATCACTGGGGATCACGTGCTTTGTAGATGGACAAGACTCAGTTCCCTCACTGTATTGTACTGTACTGTATGGTGAACTTGACAAAAGATCCTGGCCTCAAGGTGGCCTGAAGGAATGCTTCTAGGGCAACATGAAAGATTGTCTCAAGAACTGCCCTATTCCACAGCTCAAGACTCTGGCTGGGGATCACATGCTTTGTAGATGGACCATCATCAAAGGGGCCTGTCACTTTGAACAAGAACGAACCCATCAATAAACAGAGAAGAGAGCAGCAAAACATCTTTATCGATGTCAACTTGTAGTGCTTGGGTGGCAACTCCCTTGCTCGTTCTGCCACCATCTCTGCCATCCCCTGCTGCTCTACAACCAGTGCACATACAGCGGGGCAGTGACAGAGATGGACAAATGGCTAGACTGTATCATCGTTGGATCAACAAACAGTAATGATGATGATGATCCTCAAAATATCTCCAAGTGCCAAGTGCAAATGAATTCCCTTATCTTCTTGCCCCAATAAATCTGAGTTAGGAGCACATAGACTCCCACATTTTATGCTCGTGTTTAATACTGCGCCTTCTTCCCAAAGATACTCCTGTATTTTATAGCCCCAAATACTTCCATGTCTCATTCTCATAGGTATTCTTTTATCCTATTGTTCCTAGTATTCCCACATTTCATTTCCATAGGCATCACAATGCTTTACATCCCTATACATTTCTAACCTTTCACACCCAAAGACATTCCCTTATCCAGTGACCCCCAAGTCTCAGGCCCTAGCTAGGCCTATGTGTATTCCCACATTTTACTCTTAAATTTGTTGCATTATGCTATCGGATCAGGCATTCATAAGTCTTATGCTTAAAGATGTTCCCACATTTTCTGGTCCTATTTTTTCCCAAGACTCATGGCATCTAAGACTGGTTCATTTGTTTCTGTAGATGCTCATCCTTCCCCCAGCACACAGACAGCATGTAGCCATACTGTTTTGTTTGCCCACACAAGTATTCCAGTCACTTTCAGACTCGTTCATGGCAATGTTCCCCAAAGGAATGGAGGAGATGTCCCACCTGCTAGCTGGTCAAGCTAATTTAGTTGTTCCTGTTTCCTTATTGTGCACCTCTGGTGTTTCAGAGCAAACACTTACAATCCACCAACAACCCAGCAGTTAATTGAAAATGAGACAGCGTGTCTCGTAGAGCTTGACTATACATGAATAAAATTCACAGGTCATTTAGTGGCACTCTGCCCTGCTCTGCTTGGGCAAGCTGGGAAAATTCCCACCGCAGCCCCGAAGCATAGGCAAACACAGCCTCCTTGTTTGGACAAGCATTGCTACAGCGGCAACGAGAAACAATTACAAGAGGCGCGCTGCTTGTGGCTATGCTCAATCACCCTGAACTGAACCTGTGGAGATGTCACAGCACCGGACACAGCCAGGTCTCTCCTGAGCTCCCAGCACCTGATTACCTCAGTGAGCACAGCATTGTCACTAAAGTCACAAAAGGTACAGCGATGGCACTTAAGATCACATCTGTATGAGGAAGTCGGTCTCTGCCCGTGTCCTGCTTGGCATCCAAGAAGGCAGCTATAAACACGCAATATTAGTCACTGAATTAAAACATTCCTGTGGGCACAAGACAGCCTATTTTCCTCTTCAGTTAACTTCAACATCAAAGAGGGCAAAATAGTGGGAAACATGTCTGTGCCCACAGCAGCAATGTAATGCATTACATACAAAAGAAAAGGAAAAAAAGGAGAAGAAGGCTGGCCATGTGGGTTATGAGGATTAGATCAGTGGAAATGAGGCCTGACACACAGAAGAGACTTGAGTACCAGGGTGTAGGAATGGCTGGAGACACCGCAAACAAATTTTGGCACACAGTGGCCAGCATCAGGAAAGTGATGCGTGACATGTCATCTTAGTGAGGCTATGAACGACCACGAGGCTGGACAAAGAGTAACTAAACTTGTCCAGCTGCTAAAGGAAGGCCGTTTCCTTGAACACAGGGCTGAGAATCTAGAAGGATACAAATTATCAAGAGATGAGATCTGACATGAACAATTGTGTGAGTGTTCCACCTGTGATGTGAAGAATGCAAGCATTGACAATATAAAACCAGGCATTCTGAATACAAGGTCTGGCATAGGGAGCTTCCAGAATACAACAGAGAGTGGGGAGCTGGATAAGGAGAAGAAGAGGAGAAACTCAAGCAAACAGAATAAATAACTTTGGTATGTCAAAGATGGCAGGCACCTAAGAGATGACTCCTGGAACATATAGAAAGTGTTCAGAAGACACCAAGATGTTTAGAAAATAAGACTGGACAGGTGAAAGATGCCAACTTGGGTGCACAGGATGGAAGTCTGGCTTCCCAAATGGAACTCATAAGTCAAAGTTGCTTGTGGTAATGTCGCCGAAGTCAAGTTTCGCAGAATAAGAGGACCTGACTGGCAAAATGGAACAGTCCAAGAGAGAGATCATGAAATGTGGCTCTTCCTTTTGTTGTGGAGATATAAGGAAAAACAAATAGTCCAGTCCACAATGCCAACTTGTTAAAGCGTCACAGTACGCTTCATGTATTTATTGTATATAATAATCTGTGGATTAAGGTCAATGGCATTAAAATGGATTCTATAGCCCAAAACAATTCATGAGGTTTGATGTACTTTTGGATTATTGAATTTTAAGCACTTGAGATCTAAGCAGATTCTTGGATGTATTGTGAAAAGTCGTGGACGCTTTAGCTTTATGAGAATACTTGGACACCATGCTGTGTCCCCGATTGTGCTGTACTTATTGGAGAATCTCATAAGTGAGTAGAGGTTGCATGTGTGTGGGGAACAATCCATGAAATGAATGTGCCTGTTGCTCTCTCAGTGTTGCTGCTGTCTTATAGCATCAACATCCCGGTTTGAACCCCATGCTCAGTCATTCTATGTGTGGAGCCAGCGGGTCTCCCCATGTCTGTTTATTCTTTTCCTCCCATATCCCAAGTACATATTCATCCATCCATCCATCCATTCATTCATTCATTTTCCACCACTTATTCCAGACCGGGTCACAGGGGTAACAGTCTAAACATATTTTTTCCCAGCCACACTTGCTAACTCAAACTGTGGGATTCCAGGTTTTCCCAGGCCATGTGGGTGATGTAAAACTGTTAGAGAGCCCTGGGTCTTCCTTGGGGTCTCCCCCCAGGTGGTTGTGCCTCAAAAGGAAGGCGTCTGTATGGCTTCCATATCAGATGCCCAGTCCACTTTAGTTCGCTCCTCTAAATCAGCAGCTCTACTCTGAGGTTCTCCCAGATGTTGATGCTTCTCGCCCCCTCTTTAACGGAAAGCCCAATATACACAATCTCATTCTTTCAGTCATTACCCAAACCTCATGACCATAAGTGAGAGCAGTAACATAGATCAACTGGTAAATCAAGAGCTTCGCCTTCTGACTCAGCTCCTTCTTCACCACTAGCTGGCCCTATCTGTCTAGTAGGTAGGTAGGTAGACTTTACTGTCCCAGAGGGAAATTTATTGATCTCTGATGTGAAGTGAGGTCTGTAGCTGATTGGCGTCTTTTTAAACAAATAATTGCCAGACTTGTATCTTCAGATGGGGATGTGGTAGTGTGTCAGGAGCAGTTCCTCTGCACGATGCGGGAGCGGACGGCTCTGCACTTAGTGCACAGGACCCTAATTGACACTGGAAGCTGCTGATTGCCACAGTGCAAGGGAGGGGAATCGAGAAGAAAAGGTAGATCGGCAAGAGAGGTGAAAGGAGGTTAAAAGATGGAGAGAGGGAAGGCAGGAGGCAGAGATCTGAGTGAGCGCAAGGAAGGTGAAGAAGGCAGACTGCTGGAAGGAAGCACTGAGCACTTTGCACCTTCCCATCATTTTGTGTGGTGTCCTTATTTGTTCAGCTCATTCCAGTCGTGACTATTGACATTGTCGGGTTCAAAAGGCTCTCAAAAGGGCAGAGGGAGCAAGGAGCCGACCCACACCATCACAATCTCACCATCCCTTTTCCCCTCACTTGTGAGCAAGACCCCCAAACCAAAGACATGTGTTAGGATA
Source organism: Polypterus senegalus (assembly GCF_016835505.1). Classification (NCBI taxonomy): domain Eukaryota; kingdom Metazoa; phylum Chordata; class Cladistia; order Polypteriformes; family Polypteridae; genus Polypterus; species Polypterus senegalus. The sequence goes on from NC_053163.1 coordinate 114,840,609, forward strand.
ATTGGTGATTCCAAACTGACCTCATGTCATTATGGGAGTTTGAGTGAGTGGGCCCCCCTGTTGGACGGCGGCGTTGTGTGCGACACACTGCCATGTGGCCACAAAATTAAGAATGTCATATTGCTTTATAGAAAAATGTGAACCTCAGCAATCTTTGTTGTTATATCTGTGTTCATTATTCACGTTTTGCACATACTCCTGAACTCTCTTTGTAATACTTCATTTTTAAATATAGTTTTTAGTTTGCAGAATCCAGGAGGGTTACATCAGGAAGGGCATAGCTGGGAAAGATGTGCAGCAGGTTAGGCTGATAAATGATAAAGATGGAAATGCACTCACAAGCGAGGAGAGTGCGTTGAGCAGATGGAAAGAGTACTTTGAGAGGCTGGTAAATGAAGCGAACGAGAGAGAGACAGTTGGATGATGTGGAGATAGTGTACCAGGAAGTGCAACAGATTAGCAAGGAGGAAGTAAGGAGAGCTATGAAGAGGTTGAAAAATGGAAAGGCCGTTGGTCCAGATGACATATCTATGGAAGCATGGAGGTGTTTAGGAGAGATGGCAGTGGAGTATTTAACCAGATTGTTTAATGGAATCATGGAAAGTGAGAGGATGCCGGAGGAGTGGAGAAGAAGTTTACTGGTGCCGATATTTAAGAATAAGGGGGATGTACAGGACTGTAGTAACTACAGGGGAATAAAATTGATGAACCACAGTTCAACACCAAGTTATGGGAAAGTGTAGTGGAAGCTAGGTTAAGAAGTGAGGTGATGATTAGAGAGCAGAAGGATGGTTTCATGCCAAGAAAGAGCAACAAAGATGCCATGTTTTTTTTGAGGATGTTGATGGAGGAGTATAGAGAAGGCCAGAAGGAGTTGCATTGCGTCTTTGTGGACCTGGACAAAGCATATGACAGGGTGCCTCGAGAGGAGTTCTGGTATTGTATGAGAAAGTCGGGAGTTGCAGAGAGGTTTGTAAGAGTTGTACAGGATATGTACGAGGGAAGTGTGACAGTGGTGAGGTCTGCGGTAGGAGTGACGGATGCATTCAAGGTGGATGTGGGATCACATCAGGGATCGGCTGTGAGCCCTTTCTTATTTGCAGGGGTGATGGACAGGTTGACAGACGAGATTAGACAGGAGTCCTCATGGACTGTGATGTTTGCTGATGACATTGTGATCTGTAGCGATAGTAGGGAGCAGGTTGAGGAGACCCTGGAAAGGTGGAGGTATGCTCTAAAGAGGAGAGAAATGAAGGTCAGTAGGAACAAGACAGAATACATGTGTGTGAATGAGAAGGAGGTCAGTGGAATGGTGAGGATGCAGGGAGTAGAGCTGGTGAAGGTGGATGAGTTTAAATACTTGCGAAAAACAGTACAGAGTAATGGGGATTGTGGAAGAGACGTGAAAAAGAGAGTGCAGGCAGGGTGAAATGGGAGGAGAAGAGTGTCAGGAGTGATTTGTGACAGACGGGTATCAGCAAGAGTGAAAGGGAAGGTCTACAGCAGCGCTTCACGATTGGGGGAGCTGGGGGTGCCAGAATCCATCAAGGAAGAAAAATGAAAAACATTATTTGTACAAAATCTTAATTTATCTATCCATTCCTAAATAATTAAATGGGCAGGCTATTTCGTATCAGTGCAATACGCTGCTTGTTAAAACGGATGACTCCTAATCTTACGTGCACTTAGTGCTGCGTGGGTATTATGAACTATCGTATCTGTTCAAGTTCTATTTAAATTGTAAATATAAGTACGTTTTATTTAGTCGACAGAAATATCTTTGGTAGGAATGGAAGTTAAATTTAGTCATCATTGCATAAATTTTTCTTCACCATAGAAATTTAAAGACTAAATTCAACTTACATTCCTACCAAAGATATTTCTGTCGACTAAATAGAACCTACTTATATCCAAATAGAACTTGAAAAGATATATTTTTTCAAATCTGACCGCGCATTTTAGATCTACATGACGCGCACTACATCGAGCCCGCGTGCTATTGTGCTCTCGCCTGCCTGCCTCAATAAGTCACCCTCGCTTCGCTCTTACTTTTTTACCGTTCATTTAATCATGGCTAGTCACGAAAACATTTGAAAATGGAAGGAGGATTATACTTAGTATGGCTTTACCAAAACAATTATTGATGGAGAATAAAGTATCCATTATTCATAAAGCTTCAATTGGTGATCTGTTTTTCTGCATTAACCTCATATTTTTTCATACTTCTTCTCAAACCAAGGGGGTGCGAAGTCAGCATCGTCTGTCACAGGGGGTGCGAGTGTAAAATGAATCGGGAAGCGCTGGTCTACAGGATGGTCGTGAATCCAGCTATGTTATATGGGTTTGAGACGGTGGCACTGACCAGAAAGCAGGTGACAGAGTTAAAGGTTTTAAGATTTGCACTGGGCGTGATAAGGATGGACAGGATTAGAAATGAGTACATTAGAAGGTCAGCTCAAGTTGGACATTTGGGAGACAAAGTCAGAGAGGTGAGATTGTGTTGGTTTGCACATGTGCAGACTGCAGAGGAGAGATGCTGGGTATATTGGGAGAAGGATGCTAAGGATAGAGCTGCCAGGAAAGAGGAAAAGAGGAAGGCCTAAGAGGAGATTTATGTATGTGGTGAGAGAGGACATGCAAGTGATGGGTGTAACGGAACAAGATGTAGAGGAGAGGAAGACATGGAAGAAGATGATTCACTGTGGCAACCCCTAATGCAAGCAGCCGAAAGAAGAAGAAGAAGAAGGTTGCAGAATCCATCCATTATCCATCCCGCTATATCCTAACTACAGGGTCACAGGGTTCTGCTGGAGCCAATCCCAGCCAATACAGGGTGCAAGGCAGGAAACAAACCCAGGTCAGGGTGCCAGCCCACCGCAGGGCGCACACACACCCACACACCAAGCACACACTAGGGACAATTTAGAATCGCCAATGCACCTAACCTGCATGTCTTTGGACAGTGGGAGGAAACTGGAGTACCCAGAGGAAACCCATGCAAACCCATTCAAACTCCACGCAGGGAGGACCCAGGAACCAAACCCTGGTCTCCTAACTGCGGGGCAGCAGCGCTACCCACTGTGCCATCATGCTGCCTGGTTGCAGAATCCAATTCTAAAATTACTTTATTCATAAGATTTTGTTTTCAGATAGTTACAAATTTTTAGTGCCTTTTTCCAAAGCCATTTTGTCTTTTAAACATTTTGCCATTTTGAGAACCACATTGTCATTCAATGTCACCTATAGTGGCATTGCTTTGATGTCATTGATGAGAGGGGATAAAACGTCTGGTCATCCTAGTTTGTGGATTTGACCAAAGTATCCTAAGGCTGGTGGTGGGCAGCAGTTTGGATTTACATTTCAGTTTGGACTAGTCTGACATTTGTTTAGTGTTTTGGTCAGTGACCGTGTTGGGTAGATTTGTCACCATTCCTTCCCCTAGTCACATCTATCCCTTTGTCATGTTAGCCATAATATTTGTATCATCTCGAAGACTCCTCATGTATACACACTCAGGAATTGCCTGCTTTAGTGTAAGCTGTGCTCTTAAGTGTGAAATGGCTCTCTAGCAAAAGAAAGGACAATCATAACAGCAAGTGTCATAAATATGGAGTGATGAGAATATAATAAAGAAGGGGTTATTAAAAATTAGTATTGAAAAATTAAACTAATGACACCGTTCAATGAATCTTTATATTGTGTGTAAACAGAGAAGAAGAATGACGCCCAAGCTTTGTCCATAGGCATTCACAGTCCCCTTTGATTTTTAGCAGGAAGCTTATTCCAGAATATTCTTGATTAACTGTGTGCAGCTCATGGAGGAGCAATACAATGTGAACGTGACTGAGCCGAGAAAAGCCTTTGCATTCGCACCTGCACTCACTGCACATTACAACCTAATCTTGTCCTGGTTAAGGTCTTCTTTTTTAATTAACTTGTATTCATCTTAGAGATCACAGTACCATATAAAAAAACACATCCAATCAATATAACATTTCTAAAAGAAATTAAAGGTGAAATAAATCAAAATCAGTGCCTAAAACCCCACCCTTACCAGTTTGGAGAGCTCTGGGAACAAAAGGCCCATTGTAAGACGGCTCCTCTCTCATATTAAAACATCAAAAGGAAAGCAGAACAGAGACAGAGGCCCAGCAGGCTCATGTTAGAGCAGCATTAATCAGTTCTAGGCAAAAAATTCGAAAAAGCTTTGCACTGTTCCTTGTCAAGAACATTTTTGAGTTTTCTAGTTTCAAATAATGGATCACTTACATCACCCACTGGGTGATGGAGGGTGGGTTAGGATTCTTCCAATTAAACTAAGCCAGTTAACGTACACATAATGAAATAGCAATAAATTGACTGTTACTCCAAGGAGTCTGAAATTCTCTGACAAACAGGGGTCTAAAGTTAGGACAACTCCAAAGCATATGACCAAGCGAGCTGGGGGCTTGATGCCATTGCTTAACTATTGTGGTCCAGTCCTTGGTATCCTTTGCTTTGTTTTTAATCCTAAAGTTGTGACATTTAAAACAGAATGATGAAGAGTATAAGATATGAGATATCTGACGCCACTCCTTGTCTGAGACCATGAGCACCCCACTTATTATGAATCTTGGTGAAAATTAAAAAAAAAACACAGGCTACAACATACAGTACCTAAGGATTCAATTTATCATTAAGCAGCCGAACATTGACAACACTTATTAGGTGAGTTTAGAGACTGCCTATCAAAAAAATCAGAAGCAGATAACAACGGTCATGCTTTTATTTAAATGAAGCATTGAAAAGACAGGTAAGTTTATGAATAAAGTTAATAAATAAAGTTTACAAATAAAGCCAATACTATTTATTGTAACAGCATGCATATCATTCCATGTGCCAGGTAACAGCAGCTACCCATTCAGACACTGGCACTGCCCCAGAGCACAGAGGAGAGGCGCTATAATGCCACGCAGGATCTTGCACTCTCAGCTTTGGAGATGCTCAATGCATCAGCTGGAAAGTTGCTCTACCAGCCAATGAGGTTCTGCAGCATCGTGACTGCATATGTATGAGGCTGATTAGCATGCTCCATATATGGATATTTCAGGGCGGAGCCTGAGGCGTGCTCGTATATACACACTTACAAGGTGATTGGGATTTATAAAGGCCACACTGTGTAGTAAAGTGCATACGCCTGGTGTTATAAATCTGACTTTCTTTGCATATGCATGTTCCTCTTTTTTGGCGGGCACATATTTTCGTACTTAAATCTATGCCATGTTTTAGAAATGAGGCCCCCGACCTGCTCACGATATTCCAGATGTGGTCTCACTAGTTTGAGCATAACATACCTTCATTTACTGTATATTGAAATTTTTACAATATGACGTAACATTTTATTTGCCTTTTTAATTTTTTCTGTGTAAAGCAGATGAATGGATGCAGTAGTTGGCTACCATATTGTCATTCTGCTGTTACCAGGACAGCTGTAGTGTAGTAAATATTGTTTTTGAACATTGCAATTGCTTCTTCAAATATTTCTACTTCAGACATAAATATTAAAGTTCTGTGCCTCCCCCCATTTATCACCCATCAAATAATATTGATATCTTTGTCATGTTTTGAATCGGTTAATCGTTGTCAATATTGACATATAACCCCATTCACATGTGTCCAAATATGAACCTGCGAGTTACATTTTTTATTTCACCTTCCTTTTTCCATTCACTCTTGGATGTTGAGCCACACTGGGGTCTTACACTACTTTCTTTCAAGACTTTGGCTAGTCATGCCCCTTTAAAGAGAAGGTTCCCTGAGCCATTGTACACTTAAGTGACATTCTAACTCTTCCAACCTGTTAGTGACACTCACCTGTCCTGCTCACTAAGCATATCTGAAGGTCCCTCCCCATTAGATTTCCCAGTGTACCCTTTGACAAGTGAGACCTGAGTAGAGTGGACTTTACGATAGGAATGCACAGAGTACTGGCAGAGATCTTCAAACAGGACCCCCATCACATGATACAGGTTTAGTTTGAGCGCTGAGGTGAAAGCTGAGTAGCTTCTTGGTCACCCGAGAGTTCACCAGTTCCATGCACATGTGACATTTCATCCTTCTCTCAACGGCATGGCTCCTGATGGGTTCTGTAAGTGGCTCCTGTGACGGATTGTCACCCGGTACCAGGTTTGGTTTCAGCCCTGCGCTCGATGCCAGCCTTTACACTGTGTTACCTCAGCATGCACCCTGCTGCCCCCTGCTGGCCTCTCTGGGAGCAATTAAATCTGTGACAACTCTAACATGCTTTTCCAGTCTGGTCACAATCGCAGTCTTTCTGCAGATACTCCCCTGACATACATGGGCTCATCTGCTATTTGCTCAGCCAGACAACGAAAGGCAAGTTAATAATCTCTGCAGCTTTGTAAATCATCAGCAGTGTGCAGCCATGGCAGAGCTTTATTGTCTCTGGCTGATTGACTTTTCTACTGTAATCATTTACAAGCCCTGCTGACAGTGAAATTCCTAACGACCCCTCATCTATGAAAACATAACCCCCCATTAGTCCCTCACTGTCCAGCCAGTACAACAGAAGAAATTAATTTCTTGTGCTACGAGAAAGGTGGGAGGCAGAAAGGATTAAGAGCGAACTAAGTTACCCGTACGCATGTGGTCACGCTTCAAGGGGTTTGTGCGGGGAATGCCTCAGGATTACTGGGGTCCCGGGATGTTTATTGGGATGGTCTCTGTGACCAGTTGGTTGTGTAGGGCATACTGGATTTCCAAGATATTGTGCAGAGAGCAGGATGGGCGAATTGTGTGCAGAGCATGTGGAACACTACGGGAGACAACAGAAGAGCCGAGGCCCTCCCTCGATGTTGTGTGGAAGTTGTGGCGGCAGGGATTCAAAAACCTCAAGTGGATGACTGGCCAACAGGCGAGTTGAGGTGTGGGCTAACTCTAGCAGGAGTCCAGTCCAGGAAGGACTGGCAAGCTGAATTAACACGAAGAGATGTCTCAATAAGAAGATGACTTATAAATAGCTGATAATAGGTTCAATTTAAAATGACACGCTGCTCACAGGAAGACATTTCAAACCTCTGTGTCCATAAAGCGTGACCTCTGTTTGTTGTTTGGTTTGTTCTTTACACACACAGACATGAAATTTGGCACACTGGCACTTCTCCCTGTAGGTCAGGTTATTAAAATGTAACTTTCGGCCTGTCCCTCTGGGGGCAGGCATGTGTGTGTGTGTGTGTGTGTGTTTCTTGTGGGGGTAGCTCTTTGTTAGAATAATAAACAAGACAGTGACAGCGTGATCTATGGACAGGCTGTCTTTAACCAAACAACCCAAATGAATTCCCACCTATTATATTTAAATTTTTCTTTGCTAAAGCTTTCCCCTTACTACTTTTATGATGGTCCCAAGCAGTCCTATATATTATCATAAGAGTTATTTATTGCATTTATGGTCTTCTGTATCAGGAGGAAAAATCTTAAATTAAATACACAGATGTTTTTAATATCTTCAACAACAAAGCTTAAATGTAGTGCTGGCTACTAAAGCATAAAAGCCAGACCTGCCCTCCATACAGCTCCAGGCCTCTCATACCAGGCAGACTAGCCCGACACTCAAGTTGGCAGGCGTCTGGATTGCACAGGTCCAAAAATGGGGCTTAGGCTTTTAAATATTAACTATGCTACCTGTTTAAGAAGGGTTAAAATTTAAATAATCAACACAGAATTCAGTGTTAACGTTTGTAGTATACCATGCAATTCATATGTCTCTGCTATAAGCCATTTGGTATGGGATTCATAAAAACGTCGTGTTAAAGGTTGTGATGCACCATCTGTTAGAATGACAAAAGCAATGCATATGCCATTTGTTATGGTATCCTTAATAGCAGTGCTAATGGTTGTGGTGTGACATCTGTAGGAATGATAAATACAATGCATTTTATTAATAAAAATGTTTGTGATTTTATTAATAAAAATGTTTGTGATGCTCTACCTTTAGAAATGACAGAGACATAGCAACCGTAAGGACACACAGACAGAAACACAGACAGTTACCTTTTTAAAAATATTCCTGAAAAGAGGAAGAGGCAACACTCTATAAATCTGCAAAACCTCCGTTTCCAAATCAACAAGGGGACTTTCCCTGTAACAGCTAAGAACTCAAATAGGCAGACAGTCAAAAAAGGTGAAAGCATGCAGGAAATGAACTCACAGAACAGCAAACTGAGAGGAGTACCCTTCAAGTGAAGCAGTCGTCAACACCAGGGAATCCCAACAAAGGAAAATCATACAATTCAAAACCAGTAGTCATAATTAGTAGGTTTGAAGAATCGGTGAGAATTGCTGCTTTACCTTAAATACCTGCTGGGGCCAGCAGCTCAGCTGCATGATTAGGTGGTGCTGCCTCCTTAGGCTCCAAGCAGAGGAGACAGGGCAGAGAACAACAACAAAAAAGACTGCATATTGTATTAATTAATACGATAGAAAACTCCAAAATAATGAATACATACAATAAAATTGCATAAACACAGCAAAGAAAAACAAAACCAAAACAGTATCTTAACATAACATAAAAAATAACCTTTGAAAGATAGAAAAAATCTTAAATGATTGAAGAACACACTTGAGCCATGGAAGGGACCCTGGCTGAAATTCAGCAATAAGTAAAAGTCAGGAAGTAAAGGCAACAATTTGAAGGATAATAAAGTGTGATGATACTGAATTTGTAGTCATTTGTTACATTTCCACCATTTTCCACTCCCTCACCAGGGTAGCTCAGCTAGGATATTTGAAAATATCTCAAAAGTACTGTGACATATCTTATCATACCTTCCACTGTGTTCTGAGATATCTTTAAACAACAGTGTGTGTCTTTTGAGATGCATGAAATGTAATTTAAATGATCTCCAAGTTACCTTCCTGTACTGTCCTGTGTTTTCAGGATGTTTTACTCCCACACATTTCATTCCCCTGTCTTTTTAACAATATGTTGAAGGATACAGGAAATTATTTAAGAGTTACAGACCGTACTTACATGTCCAAGTGCCCTGGATGTTATTTTACAAAATCTATAAATGTAATAGAGATGTCTTAAAATTCATTTCAAATATTCTCACACTGATTCACACATATACACATCCACATTAATAAACGTGTCTGTCAGGTTGCTGTGTCTCATTTCATTCCAACAGATGGCACCTCACAAACATTTGTACTATGAAAATGCGTTGCATTTATCATTCTAACAGATGGCACATTACAAACATTCAAAATTCTTTTATAAATCTATTACCAAATGGCACATAACAGAGACATATGCATTGCATCACTGTACATTTTATTACAACAAATGTTTGTGATGCACCATCTGTTGGAATGACAAATGCAATGCATTGTATTAGTACACGCATTACAAAATACATTCCAATAGATGGTGCACTGCAAACATTAACGCTGAGGTCCACATTGATTATTTAGATTTCAACCCACCATAGAAAATAGCACAGCTGCTGTTAATATAATTGTATATACTGCACATATGTTGCATGCTATGAATACTTTTTTTTTTAATTTATTTATTTGCTTGGTAGATTTGTCAGTTCTTCTGAGGAAACATGTAAGAATTTCTTTTGTTCTAAATACACACAACAATAAACTGGACTTGACATTTGAGCTATCTACAGCGCATTTTTATATTTCTCACATTAATTTCTCCTCATATTAACATGGAACTCTGCTCCAATTCAGATATTTTACAATGAGTTTCAAGGCAGCAGATTGTTGTACAGTGTTAGCCATAGATTGATACAGAAGTAGGGTGAAATGACACCTTTTATTGACTAACTAAACAGATTACAAATGCAAGCTTTCAAGGCAGCTGAAGGGGCCTGAGCTGCCTCGAAAGCTTGCATTTGTAATCTATTTAGTTAGCCAATAAAAGGTGTCATTTCACCCTACTTTCTCCTGCATCAATGAGTTTCAAGATAAGTTGAATTTTATTGCATTTCCAGATATCACACAATAGCTTTCTGTCCATCCTGAGATATTTGAATTTCACTTTAAAGTATCTCAACATAACAGGAAGCCCTATTGAAAGAATAGGAAATTATATATAAAAAGTGCAGTCTTCCATTCTGCAAACACGTTTTATCCTGAGTGGGGTCATGAGGGAGCTGGAGCCCATCCCAGCAACCAAGGGGCATAAGACAGGAGCAATCCCTGGAGAAGGAGCCAGTCCATCTCAGGATGAGCACACAGATGCACACGGGCCAATTTAGCATCACTGATCCACCTAACCTGCGTCTCTTTAGATGGTGGGAGGAAAGCCATGTTTTTATGCAGGGAACACGCACGCCTAACCTATGGCGCTTTTCCACTGCATAGTACGGCACAGCACGGTTCAGTACAGCTCACCTTGGTTCGGCTCGGTTTGTGTTTCGACTGCAGTTTAGTACCGCTTTAGAGTGGGCAGGATTATTCACGTGTCGTTATAGTTGCACCGCCTCTACTACCGTGACATCATCGTAAACGCGCCACAAACAAACACAACAATGGAGCCGTGTGCGCCCAAGAGCTTAGCAACCTCCTGAAAAACCTTTTCATTCCGCGTCGCCCCATCCAGCTCTCACTGGATCCGCTCCTCGGCTACCAACGAGAGGAACGTCTGTACTTCCTCAATAGACCACGAAACAGCCATTTTTGGTTAAAACAAAATGGTGCGTCCCAACCTTCGCTGGCTGTGCTAAAAATCTAGCGGGTCTGTTGTGTCTCGTGTCGCAAGTTCAGTGACGCAGTAATGACGATTTTCTCCGGCTAACCAGTGACCAGCGGAGTTTACACGTCACGTTTTGGTAACGGTTCGGCGCGCTTGGAACCTCAGCTGAGGTGGTACTAAAAAAATGACCAGGTACCAGGTACTGTTCCCAGTGGAAAACCCTAAAAAGTGAGCTGAACTGAACCATGTTGTGCCGTACTATGCAGTGGAAAAGCGCCTATAGGGAGCACCCAGGACATGAACCCTGAACTCCTTACTGCAAGTCAGCAATGCTGCCATTGTGCCACTTTGTGTAACAATTAAGCTTAAAAAAATCTACAAATGTACCTGGAAAATCTCATAATATATTGCAGACATTCTAAAATGTAAAGGAACCAATTCTGAAATATTCTGAAATGAGTGCTAGGTGTCTAAAAATCACAACTGCATTTTCAGATATCTCCCCTTCATTTTGGATAAGGGGTAACATAAAGCAGTTGGCTTCCTGCTCCTGCTACACTCTTTCTGGTTGACCAGAAAGTTGTTTATTATTATCCATATGTTTATGGAATGATCTTCGCTCCCAGTTTGTTGTGCAAGAAGGAATACTGCAGGGTAGGCCGTCAGAGTGTTGTTTAAGTATTAGTGTGAGAAGAAGTTTCCAGTATACAGCACCTTAGGGAGTCTTGTCCTCTGTACTTGAGACCAGGACCCCTAATGATAATGTCAGGTCTCTGTTCATTCTAATATCCAATCAGAATTATTTCAGGACCGTTATTCACTGTTAACCAATCAGCTTTAAGTATCGTTTCAGACATCACAAAGGATGGCCTGCACAAAAAGCCATGCAAACCCAACAATGGGGAAAAGGCTTTTAAATATCCTAAAAGTTTCAAAATATCCCAAAATGGAGAAGGAGAAAATGATAAAACCTCTGATCCCAATGAAACAAAGAAAAGCTCCTTGAATATTTATGGATTTATTGTAAGTAAATTCAAAAATGATGGAACATCTTTTAAATAGCTGCAGATATCAAAACCAGAAATCCAATAATCAGAACAAGAATTGTTAAGCAGAAAAAAAAAAAAAAAACAAACTAGGTGGCCCTGCCTCCTTGGGCTCCACATACAGGAGACAGGGCAGATAACAGTGGGCACAAACACATATAACGTTAAAATAATACACAATTATGTAATAACTAATCAATGACACAATATTAACAAAAATCCATCCATCCATCCATTTTCTAACCCGCTGAATCCGAATACAGGGTCACGGGGGTCTGCTGGAGCCAATCCCAGCCAACACAGGGCACAAGGCAGGAACCAATCCTGGGCAGAGTGCCAACCCACCGCAGGACACACACAAACAAGGGCCAATTGATAATCGCCAATGCACCTAACCTGCATGTCTTTGGATTGTGGGAGGAAACCGGAGCGCCCGGAGGAAACCCACGCAGACACGGGGAGAACATGCAAACTCCACGCAGGGAGGACCCGGGAAGCGAACCTGGGTCTCCTAACTGCGAGGCAGCAGCGCTACCACTGCGCCACCGTGCCGCCCTAACAAAAATCATATAACACAAATATAACAAAAGAATAAACTGAATTCATAATGAAATGTGAAAAATATTTGAAAAACAATGAAAACAAGAACCATACTTGAGCCAAACATGTAGCTCTGACTGAAACACAACATGCCCAGGAGGACATCGACGCTGTCAGGCTGATCGACTTCCAGCACGTCTCCACTATCAATGTGAGGTTTAGGTTGGCCTGGATAATTCTGACTATATTCTCTGGGTGGTCTCCTCTCCCACTTTTGGAGGTGCTGTGTTCTCTGCTTCAGTCTTGAGTGACTTACTGCTTCTCCACTTCAGAATGTTATGGATGCTCAGGTTTTCAGGCTGTTTTCTTTGGTGAACTCTGAACCCAACACACACCCTTCATGCTGATGAAGTGGGGTTTCATTGCACTTGTTTAACACTGTGTTCCTGTAATGAGTGTACATGTTTTAACTGTGCAACCACATTTTTTGGATCTCAAATTCTGCTTTTTTGGATGTTTCTCTCTACCTTGATTTCAGCATGTTTATTTTTATTTCTGTGATGGTGACCTCACCACTTTGTGTGGTCGTTTTCCATGGGTACCACCATTTTGAATCTCTCTGCAAGGCTGTGACCATGTTGTTTATTGCTGCTATGCCTGTTGCCCAGTTAATACATTTTATAAATATTAAAGAAGTTCCCTGCAACACTGCACTGTATACACGGGTTAGAAAGATGAATGCATTAATTAAATATGTTATGTTTTGGTGTTGTCCTGGGACCAGGGGTTTAGAGTTATCCTCTCTCCTTAAGGGAAATTTTGAAATCCCTTTCACTTGAAAAGTTTTAGCCTCATTTTTGGCCTAGAAAGCCTGCCCTTTGGGCTTGGAGCTAGGCTCTCTGGGAGGATGAGAACATCCAGTAAGCAAAGACTAGAAATAAAGAGGAGTCAAGCCATGTTGTGTGGGTTCCTGAAGGCCTGTAGCCCTTCCTCTATTGTTATTTTGTGTCTGTGTGTGACAGGATTCATAAGAGCTAGGGATTTGGGCAATATTTTTCTTCTTGGCAGTTAATCTGGTTTAGGGCTTTGGTTTTGACCTTTTTACTGACAGTTGTTTTGGTGTTTAGAACCAAGCTCCTTATCTAAACTTTCTCTTTGACCTATTCGATGTCCAGTGTTTATTCTTTTTGGTTTTTTTTTTGTTATGCACTCCTCTAACATTCTGGGTTTTCTTTATAGATGGTTTCTTCAAGTCCTGAACTCTCAATATATCTAATAAAATGTTTCCATTTCTCAAGTGTTTTGTAAACTGCACAATGCCAGACAGTTTTCGGTGTTTTGAGAAACCACTGTGCTGTAGAAGGACTCCTGTGTGAAGATAAGACTTCCAGCATGCTTATCTCGTGTGGTGGAGTTATCAAGACAAATTGAACTATTTGGTTTGCTATGATTGCCAGTCACATTGCAGGATTGTGAATTGTAATTGGCTGCTGAGTGATGACCTCAGACCTTTCTCATTTTCTCCTTTCACTAGCCATGTGACAGTTGTTTGGAGCATCATAATAAAACAGTTCAAGGTTAGATTGTGTTTCCAGGATACAATATAAGTTGACATGGCTTGCTAAGGTGAAGTAAATGATTTCTGAGTAACAATGTGGTATGAAGGTTCCTCAAAGTAAACTCTCACTGACATTGGAGGCAAGCAGGTCTGTTATAAAAATCTGAGAAAAGTCGCTGTTCTGGGAAAACATCAAAGAAGCCACTTATGAGAGGCTCTCCCTGTCTGCAACGCTCAACGAGACACTGGAGGTACTCCTCTTCACGCCCCAATGTCTGCCCTCTGCCCTTTTTTATCTCTTTCCCCAATGACTTCCTTCATCTGCCGGAGATTCTCCATTTGTCTTGTAGGAGTGTGACCTGAAAAGTGCCGACATAGACAGGAGGTTTGTTTTTTTCTCCCATGTGAAAATACCTTCTGAGAAACTGAATTGGCCACTTTCCCTTCCGGTGGACCTCTTCAAATTGGCATTGCCTGCTTGTGCTCTTGTAACTGTCCAAAACTCTGACTGTCACATTTCTACGACCCCTTCTTTAACTGAAGTGCTTTAAGAGTATCAGCAAGACATCCTTACCACACATAAAGGCTACTGCTATTGCCCATTGGGTTGGCATAAGGCTAAACTGTTGGTTTTTGGCACACTTCAACATGGTTGATGCCCCTTCTAATATATCCCATCAGATGATGCTTAGTGCAAATGACACCATTATGCCACACAGCTGTTGTTGCTCATTGTCACTTCCATTATGATTTTGTGAAAGAGCCAGGAGGCATACTTAAGAGAAGAATCCAAACGGGCACCTGATGATTGTGTGTGAAGCCAAGCCTGCCAGGTGGCAGTAGGGTTGTATTTTTATAAAAGGTGCCTGGGAGTTTTTATTCTGAGGACTCCAGAGTGTGAGAGAGATCATGGGAGACTGGCAACAGGCCAGACATAGAGGGCAGACAGCCTGGAATCTGCCAAGGGTGAGTTTCCATTGAAAAGAGAATAATGGCCTGGAGGTGCGGGAATGGCTAGGGATGCCAAGGCACACTCAAGACTTTTGCTGGGCATTTCTGTGTCTGTTCTTGGCCAGAAGTAAGATGTGAGTTGGGATGAGGGCTCACCTGCATAGTGTGCCTAGAGTGGTCTAATGCTTGGCCACAGTGGGCAGGGGCATGTGAGCCACTACATGGACAGGCTCCAGACTCTGATAATGCCTGGTAAGCCACATACCCTTTACTCAAACCCCTCTTTGAGCTTTATAGACTAATTGGTGAATAAAATATTTAGATATTTCAGATTTCTGCATCTGTGTTAGGGACATGCTGCCACTACAATGGAGGTGGCTGTACTAAAGCATTGTACCCATGACGTCTCTTTGAATGTGAATCACCAGAGAAAGGTGCTACATTAAATAAAGTCTGTCTGCTGCCTTATACATCACAGCTGATATTTGTTGTATTTTCTGGGGTCATGATGCCACAAAGCTGATGTTTTTCAGCAGCACGCCAGACATGAAGCCACATGTGACTCTTTATATAAAGCAATATCAAATAATGTCAGGAAACCAGTCAGCAAATTTGCAAGAATTGGTGTGTTTGAAGTTGGAACGTCCATGGGAAATCACACATATTTTATTTCCTTCCAAAGAAAGTAGCCTCTTAAGTAAACGCCGATAAGGCGGACAAAGAAATTAATATTCATTTAAATGGCAGCTGCAGAGAAATGAAGACATTGCCGTGTCGAGTTTAATTTTCCCAGGCGATGTCACGCAACAGTGAAACGGGCCAAACCAGTGACCTGTGAAGGTAGCGGCCGAGAAGCTGGTGTTTCTCTATCTCATCTCAGACAGGCTTTTATTAGCTCACTTCCAGGTGTCAGGACATCACATGGCACTTTCTGTCTTAATGCATCTGAAGTGGATGCTGACA
Organism: Polypterus senegalus; assembly: GCF_016835505.1. Lineage (NCBI taxonomy): Eukaryota > Metazoa > Chordata > Cladistia > Polypteriformes > Polypteridae > Polypterus > Polypterus senegalus. The sequence goes on from NC_053163.1 coordinate 114,856,375, forward strand.
GGGCTGTGGCTCCGGCAAGATCCTCTCAGAGACGCCTAGTGCTAGCGGGGGTGACAATATCCAGGTCAGCGACATTTACTCTCTTGGCTGCTTCTTCAATTTCTGCTTTTTTTTTTTTTAATCACAGCATGAAGCCAATAGCCTGCGTTAAAAACAAACTTTGATGTGCTTGGCTTTTAAATCATGCTCCCTTTTTCTAAGCAATTTATATATTAAAGCACTGAACTGTCTTGTTCTTTGATTTACCACTATTATGTGGTGATAATGTCATTCTTCAACAACTAATTATTCCACAGGTTAACAGTCTCAGACTGCTTAGTATTAAATTGCCACATCCTACAATTATAAATGATATCCAAATACCACACACTTTCATCATGTATGATATTTAGACACCACGTCATCTTATTATGCCTGCTGTTAAAAGCCACACCCTCTCATGAATATGCATTCTGAGGAATACACCCTCTCACCACAAATGATTTCAAACAGTTCTTTTATCACATAGCATAACAGAACATTCTCACACATGCTTCAGCTTATAGCAGGATGAAATCATAACATTTCTTATACAGCATAATAAATGAACTCACCTTCTCATTACACAGTATACATTTTGTAAGTGGCATACCCCCTACAAAAGCCACACCCTATCTTTATAGATACACTTAAAAGGTCACATCCTCTCACCATACTTAATTTTAAAAGCCACAGCTTTTATATATATATATATATATATATATATATATATATATATATACTGTGACAGGTGCCTGCACAGTGCAATACCTCCCCCTGGACACTAGATGGCCGCCCCCCTGGGCTGGTGTAGTGCCTCAGTTTCCCACAGGGCTCCCTGGGAATTGGATTGGGGCAGCCCTCTTGGGTCCCGCAGGTACCGCCAGGGGGTGCTGTGTTTGGGACTCCTGAGCCCGGGTGGGCAACAGATTCATCACACCTGGAAGTGCCGCCGGATCTTGGTGATCAAACACCTGGAGCACTTCCCTATGAAAAGGGAGCCAGCAACCACCATTCATCGGCCAGAGTCGGGTGGAGGAGGACAAGGTTGTTAGGGAGGAGTGGTGGTGCCAAGGAAGAGAAAAGTGATTGTGCTGTACTGGTGCTTGGGACTGTGTTGTGGCTGGAGGGATTACGGGGAAGACGTGCCCTCCAGCTGAAGAGAAATAAAAGTCCTTTTATTTTACACATGTCTCCCGTGTCCTATCTGTGTTGGGTCAGGCGCTATATAGTGCCTTTCACTATATATATATATATATATAGTCATAATTAAGAGTCCAAGACATTATAAAGGTTTGGGGCAGCCACCCGTATATTGTTTTTCCCAGCTGCAAAAGGGTTTTTTGAATCACAAGCACAATGTGCATATCACAGAGTCCAAAACAGAACTGACTATAGTAGCCCAAGATGGAGGCTTTAAAGGTCTGGAGAGGAAATGATGTCATCGGAATGGCCGGAACCAGAAGTGACGTCAGCAAAGGGGCCGGCTTCGGAAGTGACGTCAGCAAAGGGGTCGGCTTTGGAAGTGACGTCTTCTGAGGCCCTGAAACCTTGCAGGATTTTCTGGGAAAGGTCTGTAAGGAACTGAGAAAGACAGTCAGCGCACACTCCAACGCCTCCCGGTCAGATGTTTTATTACACTTACTCAAACCCTTTAGCTGCCTCCTACTCGCACATGTGTGACAATATATATATATATTGTGAACAGGGGGGCTGAACGCACCCCTAGAAGTCATGGACACTCCTCCAAAACGCCCTCTTAAACGCTGATACAATGGGAATAAATACAGTTTACCTCCTTTATGCTCCCTTACTTGCTGAACTGGTGCTGCTACTCTGTCGCGTGATATGCTTCTCACGCAGCGCTTCGCATACTTAAAAGCATGCACAGCACCTGTCCTCTTGGCTGATTGCTTTGTTTCTCTCTCCTCCCCCAGACATCCTCTGCTCCTGTTGGGGGTCCTGCTCCCGTTGTGCAACGTTGTGCACCCCTATGATGTTTGTCTATTTTTTTAATTGAGAACTAACTACATACGGTGCTCGCTTTACTTCTGAAAGAGACATGTTTGTTTGAAGTGTTTGAATAAAGTTCCTGTCTCTACAATCTCCTGTGTTTCTGTGCAATTCTGTGACCCAAGTGTGACAATATATATATACTAGCTGATTACCCAGTGGCTTCGCTCACTGAGTGCAAAGGAAAAAAATAAAATGTAGTATATAAATTATTAAACAATAAAACATTAACATGTAAGAAGTAAAGATACACTGAGCAGTACTGGAGTGCTTTCGGGTAAAGTACATTTTAAAGACGCTATAACACAACAGGTAAGTAGCACTAACAGCAGCTTAAATATATTTGGATCATCTCTCTGTAGGAGATCCCTTGTGAAAGGCACTACACGATTGCTGTGGTATAGAAATTACATTTTCTATGTGATCCCGCAAATTTCTGCCTGACAACCTTGCACTACGTGCCTGTGATTTCACAGAAAAATTATTCTGAGATATGTGGACGCTGCCCTTCCATGCTTAACGGGCAGAAGGTCCAAACAATTCCCAAGTCCAAAACTTAACATGAAGAGGTCGGTACATCTTCTTAGATGTAAACCCTCCATCTTCTTAAAAGAATTCATCACAAAAGCAATCTTGAATGTTGCAGGGTTTTAGTGACCTGAACTCACCTTCAGGTACAGTAAATAGTCGTGCAGCGTAATTTACAAATAGAGTTTAACTTCGATGGCACACTCATTCGCAATGATTTCCACTCTCCGAGGAGTCGACGGGGCACTCGAAGTGTCACAAACAGTGCGAGAAGAGAGGACACCGCCCGAAACTGCGAAACTCTTGACCCGGCAGAGCAGCCCGACATTCCGCACCTCCCAGCGTCCACTTCGTTCTCTGCCGCTGAAGGCGGTGTCGTCTTCGTATTGTTTACAGCTCCGCGCAGTTAAAAAGCAGAAAGACGCAAAGCTGTTTTCCTCATCTCTTCTACTGTCAAGTACTGCCAATTAAAAAAAAAGTTATAATGTGGCAGTTTCTGCGACAGTCACTTGGACTAATAAATAAAACTTCTCTGTCAGAATGCGCCTGGGGCAGATGGCTCAGCACTGGAGTCTACAGAGGAGGACGAGGAGAGGGCGACGCGGTGCGCACTTCTATGGGATAGATCGGCGTGTTTGTGTTTACTTCTTTTCAATATCAGTAAAGTAACTCTCACACAGATACTAACAATTCATAAAGACGATATAAAAATGGTGTCCACAAACGAAGTTATTAGTTCCTGTATTATAATATATTCTGTGGTCATACGTAATTTCTGTTTCAAATGCAAAAAGAATTTTTTATATATATATATATATATATATACATATAGTGACGGGCGGCCATGGCCATTAGCTGGCTAACACGCCAGTTCGATGGAAGGACTGGGGGAGAGAGCATCTACAAAGCACTGCCTACCCCAGGACACTGGAGGGCAGCCCTCCTTGTCGGCTGTGTCACCATGGATTCCCCCAAGACACGCTGGGAGTTGGAGTGTAGCACAGCCCTGCTGTTCCATGGGGGTCACCAGGTGAAGCTGCAAAGCCCTACGAGGGGCTTTCACCACACCTGGAGGTGATTCCAGGTCTGATTAATAAGCCACCTTGGAAAACTCCAAGGATCTGCTTAAAAGGAGCCGTCTCACTCCATTCGGAGAGCCAGAGTCAGGAAGAGGTGGATGAAGCTTTCCAGGAGAGGAGAGGAGAGGGAGAAAGAGAAAGAGAGAAGAAAAGGACTGTGCTTTGGTACTTTTGCTTATTTGAAATGTGCTGCTGTGGGGAGTGAGGAAAAGCGTCTCCCCTCTGTAAATAAAAGTGTGTTGTGTGCTGCATTTGTGTCTCTGCCTGTATGTGTCGGGTTAGTATGGCTGTACACGCCCTGGTGGTTGTGGGTTAAAATCTCAGTACTAAGAGCAAGTCACTTGACCTGCCTGTGTTCCAACTGGAAAAAAAAACAAAAAAAAATACGATTATATTTCAAATGTTGTAAGCTGCTTTGGATAAAGGCATCAGCCAAATAAGTCAATGTAAATGTAAATATATTCTATACTAGCTGTCCCAAATGGCCGATCCCATGTAGTAGAGCATGGGAAAGGCGCTATATAAAATAAAATGTATATAGTGAAACAGGAAAAACTTTGAAATCAATAAATAAATTTTAAAAATGTAATTGTGGCCAAGCGGAAGGTAGGTACACTCAGAATTGAACCATTGGTACTGCATCTGATCATGTTCGGCTTGGACAGGGGAGAAAAGCCAATCAGCAGCTACCCTCTAAAACACATGTAGCTCTGATCTCACTCTGAAAAAGTCACACGTTATTCCTTAACAATCTGTAGATGATAATGTCTGCTGAACAAAAATGTACCACTAGTTAAGCAGAGGTAGCTGGTGAGAGGTAGAGCAATTCAAATGGAGGCTGGCGCCCACCTCCCCACAGCCCGATTCCTTTCTCTCTAATTTCACAAATAAATCAGTACCGCAAGCGAACTATGATGCTTAGCGCGATGAGAGAAGTCACAAAATCCACCAGAATGTTTAAGCCAATTAATAGGAAAAATTCCGATCTATAACCTTTAAATAGTTCTCTCGTGAAAAAAAAATCAGATAGACAGAAAGATGTTGGGTTTTTTATATACTGTGTGTATATATATATCCATCCATTATCCAACCCGCTATATCCTAATTGCAGGATCACAGGGGTCTGCTGGTGCCAATCCCAGCCAACACAGGGTGCACGGCAGGAAAAAACCCTGGGCAAGATGCCAGCCCACCACAGGACGTGCACACACACAAACACCAAGCACACACTAGGGCCAATTTAGAATCGCCAATGCACCTAACCTGCATGTCTTTGGGCGGAAACCGGAGTACCAGGAGGAAACCCACGCAGACACGGGGAGAACATGCAAACTCCATGCAGGGAGGACCCGGGAAGCGAACCCGGGTCTCCTAACTGTGAAGCAGAAGTGCTACGCACTGCACCACCGTGCTGCCCCAGTATATATATATATATATATATACAGAGAGAGAGAGAGAGAGAGAGAGAGAGAGAGAACAGACAGACCATAATAAAGAGTTGGGATCCAACCCTGGTAATCCCATATAATTGCATGAATTTAAAAAAAAAAAGAAAGGATGCAATACATTGCAGAGACATCTTTTCAGACCCGAGAACAAAACTGAGATGGCCGATGTTCTGGATTTGACAGCTTCTGGCAGGATGAGGTGTTCCAGGTGGACAGACACCGGAAGTGATGCCAGTGGCGGTAAAGCGGTCGATCTTTTGGCCTGCAGAGGGAAGAAGAGAAGAGACATTATTACAAAGTGCCAGTTACTGGAGCAGTGGGGTATTGCCATAACTAGAGTTCCTACACTGTCCCATACTGTATGTGCACGCATGTGAATTAATATAAACTGTATATATACGCGTATATAGATATAGATAGAGATAGAGAGAGAAAAAGAGTGAAGATAACAGATGTGGAGCCACAGTAACAGCTGGAGAACCATTGAGCCCCGTTTAATTGTAGGGTGGTTGGTACAAAATTGGCCAAAGAAAACATCACGCGCGGGGGCTTAAACAACAAAGCAAAGATTTGCTCCTGAGCAGTCCATTTCACAGGCACCTTCTGGTCCTAGGTGGTTTAATGTGGCTGGTTCCTGGAAGGGGCGGGCCTTGATGACTGGACCTGTAAGTTCCGTCACTCGTCTTTCAGATGACGCTCCCCTGAACTGCAGCAAGAAAGAGATGTTACGTTCCAAGTGCAACCCGTGTCGACTTAGGATGGTACACTGTGTGCACAATTATTAGGCAAGTGAGTATTTTGACCATATCATCATTTTTAATGCATATATTCCAACTCCAAGCTGTATTAACTTGAATGCTTATTGGATTTAAGCACGTCAGGTGATGTGTATTTGTGTAATGAGGGAGGGTGTGGCCTAAGGAGATCAACACCCTATATCAAGGTGTGCAGAATTATTAGGCAGCTAGTTTTCCTCGGGCAAAATGGGCCAAAAAAGAGATTTAACTGACTCTGAAAAGTCAAAAATTGTAAAAAGTCTTTCAGAGGGATGCAGCACTTTTGGAATTGCTAAGATATTGGTGTGTGATCACAGAACCATCAAACATTTTGTTGCAAATAGTCAACAGGGTCGCAAGAAACGTGTTGAGAACAAAAGACGCAAATTATCTGCCAAAGATTTGAGAAGAATCAAACGTGAAGCTACCAGGAACCCATTATCCTCCAGTACTTTCATATTCCAGAGCTGCAACCTACCTGGAGTGCCCAGAAGTACAAGGTGTTCAGTGCTCAAAGACATGGCCAAGGTAAGGAGGGCTGAAACCCAACCACCACTGAACAAGAAACATAAGTTGAAACGTCAAAACTGGGCCAAGAAATATCTGAAGACAGATTTTTTTCAAAGGTTTTATGGACCGATGAGATGAGAGTGACTCTTGATGGACCAGATGGATGGACCTGTGGATCAGTAATGGGCACAGAGCTCCACTCCAACGTGGAGGTGGGGTACTGGTATGAGCTGGTATTTTTAAAGATGAGCTAGTTGGACCTTTTGCATTGAAGATGAACTCAAAATCAACTCCCAAACCTACTGCCAGTTTTTCGAAGACACCTTCTTCAAACAGTGATACAGGAAAAAGACCATGATTTTTATGCAGGCCAATGCTCCATCACTTGCATCGAAGTTCTCCACTGCGTGGCCAGCCAGTAAAGGCCTTAAAGATGAAGGAATAATGACATGGCCCCTTCCTCATCTGACCTAAACCCTATCGAGAACTTGTGGGCACTTCTTAAAAGCTAGATTTACGGGGGAGAAAAACAATACACCTCTCTGAAGAGTGTCTGGGAGGCTGTAGTCACTGCTCCACAAAAAGCTGATCGTCAACAGATCAAGAAACTGACAGACTCCATGAATGGAAAGGCTTATGACTGTTATTGGAAAGAAGGGTGGCTATATTGGTCATTCATTGATTGATTGATTTTTTTTGAAATGTCAGAGATGTTTATTTGTAAATTTTGAGGTGTTTGTTTATTATTCTCACTATAACAGATGAAAATAAACAAGTGAGATGGGAAAATTTTCATTTTTCCTTTAGTTGCATAATAAATCTGCACACTAATAGTTGCCTAATAATTGTGCGCGCATATGTATTCCCCTGATGATGTTCACACTCACATTTCCGTTGTGAAACATTCAGGTTTCAGGTTTATTAACATTTTGGATTGACTGATAGCACTGTGTTTGTTCCATATTAAAATTAATCCTCAAAAATACAACTTGCCTAATAATTGTGCACACAGTGTATTGCTTACTGCACCAGAGCCTCCAAGTCATGCATGGCTGACAATATATAACGTGGCACAGTGGTGCAGTGGATGCTGCCTCATGAATCCTACATCCTCAGTTCAAATCGTATTACTGGTGACTTCCTGAGCAAAGTTTTAATGCTCTGGGTGGATTTTTGCTCTCAGTACTTGTACTGCTAAAAGGAAAAATAGCAGCTGGGAAAATAACAAATCAGGAGAAGAGACACAGTTGAAGAACAAAGCAAAGGTCAAGGCCGATAAACAAAGCAGCAAAAAATGGCAAAACAGAAATTAAAGTGGAAAAATGTGCCTAAAGATCAAAACCAGAAAATCAAGAAATACAAAGTTCACAAGGAATAATCGTTTTTGGTTAATTATCCACAAAGTCGGACAAAGTTAAGACATTAGTGGCTACCTTTCATCCTGTCACACTAGAATGTTAAAAATAGAAACTAATGTTCAACTTGAATTCTTCAACATTAAATCCCTAAACTGTGCTCAAAAACCCATTAAATAAAGCAAGAGAATGCAAATAAACAATTAAATTAGAAAGTGTCATATAATAGTACTCTGTCTCTCCTCTCACGTTCCAAAATATATGAGCTAGGCTATTCAGCTATATAAGCTGGCCCAGTGTGGGTGTGCGTGATTTTCATGTGCTCTCATTTTTGATGTTGCTTTAAAGGACACCAAATGACTATGCAAAGAACTAAGGATGTAATGAAGATACCATGTTGTTTTGTTTTTATAACTACACATTGTACTGTATATGGGTTCTAAAATCCATACGTTCTACTTTTTCAGAGTATTAAAAAGCCACACCTTTTCATTACATGTGAAATTAAGAATCTGTCCAACACTGGTGTATATGCACTCAAAAAACCGGGTCCTCTAATTATACTTTTCATTTAAAATCCAACACCTCTCATTATAAATGATACTAAAACGCTACACACTATGATTACATATACCTTTCCAAATCTATTCCCTCTCATCACGATTTTAAAAGGCCAAATCCTCTCATTATATACGTCTTTAGCCTCACATTACATATTACATGACATTCAATTCACAGCATATTCAAATGCGGGGTCACAAGGAGACAAATTTTTCAACAAAATCATACCCTTACTATATAAGAAAATGAAATGTGACACTTGCACACCTACTAAAGGCTGCGACATTTTTTCATCTATGAATTTGAAAAGCTACTCTTTTTGTAAAATATTTGCTGTAAAATGAAGATGCAGAAGATTTGAGGTTGCACCACAGACTACACTGTGTAATGGTGAAGCTGGAAATGAAAACTACTGACTGATGTAACAGTGAAACATTTTGCTTCTGGGTTGGCCTGCAAATGATGATGTGATTGCATAATGGATCTACTGCTGTGCAATTTCCACATGGCGAAAGGGGTGTAAGGTCTCCAGAAAGGTTCATTGATCAGGCCAGGCCTTCTTTACCTGCCTGGAAAAGACTTTATCCTAATGGGCTTAATCTCTGTTCTAACAACCTGCCTCAGACCCATTTGCAGACCCATAAAGGATTTAAGCTTACAAATAAACTTAAATGTCCCAAAAACACACAAAAGCTTCACAAGGGGGCGGGAGGACCATAAACCCTAGGCTTGTATGTAATGAGCAAACAAGGAAACTTTATAAGATTTATTTAATCAAAATAGAAAGGTACAATAAGCTCAAGAGGAAAAATATACTCAAAAGGATTGGCCTAGATGGCAATCCACAGCAAAAAATTCCCAATACACAATCCAGAACAATAAACCAAAAACATAGCAGGAAAAGAACTGAAAAAAAAATACTAAATCCAAAGAAAAAACAATACTCACCAACTCCACAATACATGAATGATCTCCAACACCTGAGCCTTCTCAGCAGACTTGCTGTATGTAGCGAGAAGGAGGGCTCAAGAGTGACGATGTCACAAAGAACCAGTAACATAAAAACATTTAAATGGACAGTACATAATTATAGAGTTACAAATGAAGCAACATAAATAATATAAAAACATGCCATCTACACCTTCTTAAATTCATACTCCAGACTTCTTATATAATATAAATTCAGCCCAAAATGTCATTATAAATGGGCTTTAAAAAGCATACAAGCCACAATATCTCATTAGATAGCTCCTGTAATATCCAAATGCTTGATTAGTGGAAGCCTTTTAAAGATTACACCTTCTAATCAAATATGCTGTCTAAAAAAATCACACCACTCGAAATATGTGTTGTCTACAAGCCATACCCCTCTTCATATATGCTGTCTAAAAACTAAATATGTCTCATTATTAATGGACGCTAAGAGTCAAACATTGCTTTATTGGACAAGAAATGAAGAAGCATTACCCTCTCATTGTACGTCTTTTTAAAGCCACACTTCCTTATCAAATAAGATGTTGGCAGGAAACTCTTTGTTTGATTGGATATATAATTCCCCGCCCTCTAATTACACGTGTTTTCCAAAAAGCCACACCCATTGCTCTTCTCTCAAGCCCATGAAATCTCATTATGCTTATTGTTAAAAAAGCTGCCTCTATTTGTCCATCATTAAACCACACCCACTCATTATACAGTATATTTAAATGCCACACTCTCTTTGCACTTATATTTTAAAAACCATCATCACCCAAAATGCATTACTCTGAAAGCCACAAGCTCTTTTGTTGTTCAGCCCATTGTGCTAAGAAACTTACACCATTACTTTCACAGAGCTAGGTAAGCATATCCTGTCTCACTTTAGGGTATTTAAAAACCACACCATTCCAATGCTATGATATCTTAAAACCACAAAAAGCCTGTAAAAGCAGGTGATTAGTTGAAGTCAAAGCCTAGCCTAGGTCAGCGCCTAAACCAAGTGTTAGGATTTTCCCTGAAGATGGAGGTCCATTACAGGGTGCAAACACAAAGCCATCATTGGCAGATTGCAATTTTCTTGATAGCGAGCAATTGGACTGAGACTGAGAGTAGGAGATCAAGCAAACTAAACACAGATGTCCACTTTCCAAAGGTTGAACCAGGTGGCACCACTTCATTATTGATGCTCCCACTGGTCACGACACCGCCTCACTGTCTGTGACATCTTCATCTTGTCAACCATTCTAATTCATTTCACACTGTGCAATAAGCTATATTGGTAATGTGCAATATACTAATGTAATACCATGTATAATATGTAATGTACTATTCATTAACAGGTGCAATAACAATTTATGCTGTTGTACTTTGAGCAATAATAATCTGCTCTAGTTACCTGATCACTTAACACCGTATATGACATATTGGAATTGTTTGACTTTTCTTTAAATGCACCTTGGGGCTGTCACAAAAAGTAACTTAGTTGTGTTACACAATGACAATAAATTGCTTGAACCTGAACGTGGTACTGCCACTTTGCACCTGTTCTTTCAGGTCTGTCTCTGAGGTCTCTAGTTTTTATCTCACCAAGTTAACTTTAGTTTATCATTTGATTTTAAACTGGAAGTTGAGTTCCACACATACTGATGTACTTTGTTTCTTTCATGTGTTGACTGGCCAGGTCACGAATGCCAGGGGAACCAGTGACTACAACATGCCACACTAGGTAGCAGCACAAGAATCTCTGTCTTGGCGAGTTTCCTTTGCAACTTAGGTGGAATGGAAAGTGCAGAACCTGCCATTGAACTTTTTGTGAGAACAGAAAGATACTATAAGGATCAGTGTGGCATTAAATATTTAAATAAAATCCAGCTTTGCCAAAGCATATTGAATGAAGGATTAGTACAGGTCTCTATAGCACACCGCCGCCACCGCCTTTATGTACCACAGCTGTGAATGAAAAACTTTTATTCCAAACAAAATCTCGTTGTGTAAATGAAATAAAAGCAGGGGAGGACATCAATGAGCTGGAGTGACACTCCCATGGAGGCTCAGAGGACAGAGGCTGCAGTGTTCTTCTGAATGAGCACTGCCAACCACGGCTGAGGTGAAACCGCTTCATGGGAAGCATCTGAAGCCTTGTTCCGCCAAGGTGTTTTAAGGCCAGAGGTCCACATGACCATCATCATCGAATTCTTCCATGTGAAGCCTGAAAACCATGAGGACTGATTTAGATCATTTATGTTAGGTAGAATGACCAGTGGGGACTGGGTGGTTTCGTGGTCTCTGAACCCCTGCAGATTTTCTTTCTCCTGCCCTCTGGAGTTTATTTGTTTTTTGTTTTTTCTCTCCTCTCTGGCCATCGGACCTTACTTTATTCTTTGTTAATTCGTATTGCCTAATTTTATTTTTATATTTTTTCTTTCTTCATCTTGTAAATTACTTTGAGTTACATCATTTGTATGAAAATGTGCTATATAAATAAATGTTGTTGTTGTTAGAAATGTGGCTCATGGGTAAAGCTGCCCAGGTGGGTACTAATGCTTTGAAAAGAGGAAGGCCCTACCCTGCTCAACTTCTTTGTTTCACATTCACACCTGAAAATTGTGCCAGCAGGTCTCGTTTATAATAATTGTAAAGTTCTCAAATTTTGGCAATGAAGACCACTAAACATACTGGTGAAGGTGATTCTTAAAAAAATAAATATAAAACGTTACTCAAGCTATAAATAGGATCCAAGCGGCTGAAATATGGTGTACTGGTAAAGGAGCATTGTGTCTCAGAAGACCCCTGTAAAGAAGCAAAGGTGTGGCACATGAAAAAAGCTTCAACTCCAGAAACCATGAATACCCTAAACCTAACCCTAATTTCTGATGACTGTAAACATTACTGTGGTTGTATCTTGGAAAATCACAAAATGCTGGGGAACATGCAGAGACCATAGAGACACTTGGGCATATAAACACCGATGAAGACCCTGAAAGTGGTACAAATATATCACAGGGTGTAAACTCACCATGTCATACCTTGAGATTGTGGGCATCGGTAGGTGAAATCTGGATGTAAAAACAGTAGATGACAGAATATCAACATACAGTGGTGACGAGGATTGCTTGGAGATGAGTGGGCAGGCACCTTTCACAGATTGATTTTAGCACAGTGTCAATTGAGTATTGTGCATCTCTTTTGGGAAATGAATTCGAGGATTTGAGTGTGTCACGGGCACTTACAGTGCATGTCCTCACCTACCACCCTTAGGGCAAAGATCTACAACCAAGAAGAGGAACCATAACGGTCTGGCTGCCATCATCTTAAGACCCCCAGAGCAACAGACAAAGTTATTCTATGTTTTTTGTCTTCCCTTTTTGTCTCCTCAGTGGCAATTACATGTAGTTACCACTGGGACCTCCAACCCTTTTTAAATCTCTTTTTCACTTTGATTTTTACAATGTGTAAAAGAGAAGACCAGAAGAGAGCAGTGAGACTCCAGATCAGAATCCCTTAATTGCTATCATGTGAAACGTACCAGAATTGACTTTGGTTAAGTGCAAAAACATGGGATACACGACAATACCAATTCAAGACAACACAATTTCAACCCAGCCTTAACCTGACACTGTGCAAACCGCTATATAACTACATTCATTTATATAGCACATTTTCAGTCAAATCAGAGGGCTGGACAAAAAAAATCTGCAGGGGTTCCAAGGCCACGAGGCCACCCAGCCACCCCAAATAGAACAAAAAACTTACATACTTCAATAGTACCATCATATAAATAGAGAAACTATACAAAATAATAGTTATTAAATAGTACAAGCTGAGCAAGTATGAAGTATTTACGAATAGACCAACAGTACAGTTAACAGCTATATGTTACAAAAACAGTTAGGAGTAGTCCTATGTAAGTTTGTTTAGGATGTGAATGCTTTGAGTAAAGAAGCTGCGGAGATGGCACATAGGCCGGTACCCCCTCTGTGATTTCAATGTACAGATGGCAGCTAGGCTGGGTGGAGTCAGATGCAATCTTTCTGCTCTCTTTTTTGCTCTGGCGATGAATAGATATTTTAATGCTGGGAGACATCAGCCAATGATTTCCTTGGCTGAACAAATCATCCATTGCAACTGACTTTTAGAAAGGGAGGAGGCGGAAGGAAACCAAATGGTGATGGAGGGGATCACAATACTCTCAATGATGACTGAGTAAAAATTTAAACAATATACGCCTTGATAAGCCAAGTTTCTTAAGTTCGCAAAGGAAGGCCAATCTCTGCCTGGCTTTCTTAATGATGGAGGTGATGTGCTTGTCCCATTGTAATGTATTAGTGAAAGTAGTCCCCAGGTATTTAAACGGGTGAACCACAGACACAGTCTGGCCAGTAATTTGCAAAGGTGGACAGTAAGTGACTTGTCAGTCCTCATTTCCACTGTCTTAATAGCATTGAGCTCCAAGTTGTTATGTACTGCAGTACGCCATTCTAAAAGACGGCCCACCTCAATTTGTCATTATTAGTAATAAGACCTTCTACAGTTGTGTCCTTGCAAACTTTAGGATTTTTACAGATTTGTCCATGGATCTACAGTCATTTGTATAAAGTGAAAACAGGAGGAGTGAAAGAACACAGCCTATGTTAATTGACATTGCATTTGACAGATGGGGGGCCAAGTCTCACATACTGGTTCCTATCGGTCAAGAAATTCATAATCCACTGGCAGACACCATAGGGTACATCTTACTCCCGGGGTCCCCAACTCTGGTCCTGAAGGGCCCCAGTGGCTGCAGGTTTTCATTTTAACCCATTCCATTAAGAGTGCCACATTTTCTTCTGGAATTGCCCTCAGACAGACATGAATGACCGAAGAGTGCTTCAATTTATCCAGACTGCAGAAGTCTCTCTGTGGTCAATATATCTTCTGGGGCGACCCCCTAGGACTCAAGCAGATAATAAGATTAATAATACCGGGATATCATCTTTGCCTGGAAATGGAGCAAAAAGGAACCTCAAGGAACAATTTCATCAAATATTTTTGGAGGCTACATTTAGAGACCATTCTCAAGCAAGGCCAAATACCATATAAGAGGAAGCTGGTGTTATCTCCTATCCTTCATTTGTATGTCTGAGTCTGGAACAAGACTGTCTGAGCTGAGACAGCTGAGCAGTCTGAGCACCCATTCCTCATGCTGACAGCACACAAGTTTGAACCACAGGTCTGTAAGGATGGCCTTGAGTGTCTGTGGCAGTCTCTTAAGTCGTTTACTCATGGAATCTCTTGATCTCCTCCATGCGCACAGAGGTTGAGAGTTAAATCAATATTTCCTGGGAGTTAGTGGCTCAGGTTGTCCCAGCAGCCCTCACTGAAGGACACAGGGATGAAGAGTATTAAGATTAGGGTGCACAGGGAGTTGGAAATTCAATTGGGAACTTATTGATTTCAAAAACCTTTGCTGACTGGGTCACAATGGCTCATCTGATGGGTACAAGAGAATGACATAATTGAAACTGGGGACTGATCTCAAGTTAAGGGCTCTTTGGTAGCTTACTGGTTCAGTAGACCTCTCTGAACAGATCAAGTAGTGAGAGAGAGAACTAAGATCAGGACTCACTGGCAGTTAGGGGGTCATTTGGGCAGCTGCTAATTTCAACCTGTCTACCAAGAAGCCACTGAATGTACCCAGGAGGATGAGAAGATTGAAATCAGGAGTTTACTAGGAATAGGTGGCACGACTATGAGCTTACTGACTTTCAAAGCAGATTCTGAAGAGCACAAGAAGAGTAGAGGACTAAGGTCAGCTATTGGTTGTCACCTAATGGCTTTGCCCCGTGATACACAGAAGGACAAGATTGGTCAAAGGGATTCACATCAGTAAGAATTTCGCTGTCCTCTGTACACGTGACAATAATGACCCAATACAACTTTATCCAGATATATTTAAAAAGCACAAAAAGATGAAGGGGTCCAAGATTCGGATCACACTTGGGTGGGTGTTTCAATGAGGAGCCTTCTAGTTTCAAACTCTTTAACCACCCACAGCCTCCTCCAAAGGATACCAGGAGTGAAGGGCACACAGGAGTCACAGGATTCCAGTCTTTCACCCACAGGGTGTGTATATAGTGCACAGATGTGTATTCATATTTGACATATTTCTTTTCTCGAGTACGCCTCTTGCACGTCTCATGACCCATATACCCTTATCCTAACAGAATCCTAGGTGCATGGCACCTCTGCCCACAGGCTGGGGCTTGTCCGCTTTCTGCAGGGCCCACAGCTCGACTGAATCTTTCAAGGCTGGTAAAATCTGAAAAGCAAACGACAGACGATCTGTTCACGATTCAGCAGTATGTCCCCAAGGCACAAGAGCGGAAATTCCTCCACAATGGCATTTGGAAAGATATTCGTTCTGCCATGTTTTAAAATGTATTTTCCTCATAAATGCTGATTACAGCAGCCGCCTCACCCTACTGCTGGGGGCCCCTGGCGGGAGCAGGACTTGATTTCAAAAATATATTGAAGATCCATCTGGCAGATTCACTAGGGAAATAAAACACAATATCCTTTTTATTACTCTGGGGGGCTGCTCAGGGGTTAACTAGGGTCGTCTTTTCAGGTCCTCTGCCTAAGAAAACAGAGGAGGCGTTATTGATATGTTAATGTTAATAAAATAATAATCAGCCACCAGGGAACTGAAGGAGTGTGAGGAGTGCCGTCTGGGAGGAGAGACACTTGCTGTCCAGGTGGTCCTCAGACATAACTACTAAGGACAATGTCACCTTTATTCTGAAGAAGAGGTGCTTCACTCAGTAGCTGAGAGGCTCATGAGAAGCCATGAAGGAGCGTGGCTTGAGGTGCTTGGTGACCCAAAACCCCTGAACAACAAGAAGCTTATCTGGTCAATGGATTGGTGATGATCATATCTGTCATCCGATTCACTTATTCATGTCACATGCTTATCCACTCAGATCCCCATATCATTATTTAGGTCATTTTACCCAGAATCGATTCAGGACTGTCACTGAGGCATTTGGGCATCTTCAGATGTCAATCACTCAAATATCTGGTCAAATATCCTATTCCTACCATTCAGTTTCCCACCCCCTAAGATGCCCACTAAATTCTTTCTTTTTATATTTAATGCTCAGTTACTCTCTCCTACAGTCACCCAGATTGCCCTTCTCCAAGACTTTCACTTGTATTTTTCACTCACACAAATGTCCTATCATCTCGATACTTTCTTAAATGTGCCACTCTGATGCCAGTCACTTGAATTAATTCAGATCTATATTGATCATCTAGTCCTCCACTCTCTTCTCTGTCACAGAAACTTACTCCAGACACCTACCAGGAACTAAGAGGGATCTGTTACTCAGGGGGCCTGTCAGTAGTGACACTCAGGTACACACAGCATATACTGCAGACCTGTTGCTCAGATGACCACTCCTGTCACTTAAATACCCACTGTTACAAAGATGCCCATGCCTGCCTTTCATTCGTGTCCATTCCAATCACCTGACTGCACACCCATATAACCACTCTTGTCACTCAATTTCACATTCCTATTTGTCATTTTGGATTTATTTCAAATCTTTCATAGTCCATGTTAGATATCCAGCCTAATTGGTCATACTGATTCTCACATAGCACTTACCCATGTCATAAAATCCAAACATCTACCTCAAATTAAGGCTGACCTTCTCACCAGATGCTACATGTATCTACGAGCCAGTAGATGTGCCAGTCAGGGGCTCTCACATCTGTCACTTATGGGGCCTTCTTATCACCTGGGTGCAAACTTACAACTGTCATTCAGATGCCTGTTTTTATCACTGAAGAAATATACAATACATATATAACTGTCATGAATGTGTGCTCAGGGTACATTTTGAAGGCTACAAACAGATAGGAAAATAGAGATGTAATGCAGTCGCTAACAACTTTTCCTTCTTCACCTCCAGAATGAAGGAAGAAAACCTGTAGGACTAGTGATGTAATTTCCAGGTTGGCTTAGGAAATCTTGCTCCTCTTTAGCTATATAAGAAAAAAATGGAGAAGAAGTTGCCATTCATTCACGAATCTTCATCTGAAAGAGCTGAAGTTACATCCTGGGAAGAAGTCTTTTTAGGATGAGGATGCTGAGAAAAAAGCTGCAAGGTCCTTTACAGCTTACTCAAGTGCTACTGGTTAAATGGGGCATTTGCTACTAATCCCAACACTTTATCTGTTTGTCATTCTGTTTTATTTTATATGTACAATATATAAATATATAGCATATATTATGAATAAAACAAAAAAATAATTTGAAGGGTTGTGTTTCAGCGGGGTGCCCCATTTGCTACCCAGTAAGTTAGGTGGACAAGGATGAATAATATGGTCATTCTACTACTATTCACCATCACTGAGCCTTCCCTCTATGTTTCCCTTCACCAACACCCATGAAACACTTCTTGCATGAGTTACAATATATTGTCACACATATGCGCATGAGAGACAGTTTATGGGTGCGAATAAATATGTTTCTCCACCAAACCAAAGGTTGGTGCCATACTCTAACTATTTTTCTTTTTTCTCTCTGCAGACCATCAGAAGAAACTGCTTCATAATAATGTCACTTCCTCTTCCAGCCCCACAGAGCCAGCCTCCTACAGGTCCCTCAGAACATTCCTACCTATGACATCATTTCCACTTACAATCCTGCCTCTTCCTACCAGTCATCTATATATCAGCCATCTTTGACTTTGAACTTCAGTTCTGTTTGGGACGCAAGTCTGTGAAGACCTCTTATTGCTTTATTGCCTTTTACAGCCTTCAACTTTTCAAGCATACGGGGTAGCTACCCCAAACCTTTTTCGGCCTTCTTCTGCTTTTTTTTAACAATAAACAAAAATTATAAAAAGAAGAGATAAACAATAATTGTGGATGCCCTGCATAACACTGAGGTAGCTAAATGAGCAGAAAAGAAAAAATAAACCAGATGGAAACTGAGTGAGACTATCTTAACAGCTCCTCAAGATACAGAAGTCTTCCTTAGACAAAGAGGTGTGTCATCTTTAGAAGTTGGGTCCACACTGAACACGGACCTCCTGCCTGGTCCAGGGTTTTATAACATTGGAAGTAGAATGAGTGGAGCTGGTGATGGTGGAAGCAGAAATGATATTGATAATCTTCCAGGTTGCTTTCCTCCATTGTAAAAGGGAACAGAAATACTGTTGGTGATGGTGTTACACTCAAAACATTCCTCCTATTTTTAGACACAAACTCCCTGTGCTCAAATGCATGATACACACACACACACATATAAATATTCTATATTGTCAGATTCACACCTAGGGAGTACTTTGCAGGCTTTAAGCAGGTAGGAAATGAGGAGAACTAAGAGTAGTGTTGACACAGTTGTTCATTTTCTTGCTCTTTATAATTCAAGAGTGGAGGAGGACACACTGGAGGATGTCTAAGGTTATTTTCTCTGTGGTACTGGAAGTCCTGTTCCTTCCATCTCACGCACTATTTAAGAAATGGAACCGAAGGAGACAGATCTTTGCCCTCAGGTTCTCAGCTTGTTGGTTGAATAAGCCCTAATATGAACTCAACAGTCCTTTGTATTATTATTATTATTTTTTTTTGCTTTGCATGTCTATGGGGGAGGAGCGAAACCTTTAGATTTGTCAAAAATTTCAATCTCCGGTTTTCAGCAGATCTTGATGTCTTAGGGTCCCCTGATACCGGAAACATCGATATCTGTGTATGTGTGTGTCTGTATGCCACAGTTTCTTGAGGTCAGTGTAGAGTTAAAACGGCTGGATGGGAAAATACCAAACTCAAAACTTAAGTCTGTTATGAGATGACGATGTGCTGATTAGTTTTTGAGCCAAATCATGCAAGAGAAAGAAATCCTCTAGAGGAACCCTTAAATACCGTAATTCTGCAATTAATTACTGTATGAATTCTTCTTATTGATTGCTATTGTAATGACCTATTTTAGGATCAGGAAGATCAGCATAATTACAGAAATGTTATTGAATAGTTTGGGTAACTTGGTTCCTAGGATGCAAAACCTACTGAGACTCACATCCACCTTTTTTTGTGAATTGAACAGACTTCCACCATCGACCCCAAAACTTTATCTGTGTATTGCTTATCTCTATATTTACAGATAGGTATGGGCATTGAGAGTAAGTTATGGGTTTCTGTTGGACAAATACAGGGTTTAGAATTAAGTGTGACACATTTGTCCCATCTGTTTCCTTAGAGGAAAAGAAAATCCTGGATAGCCTCCGAGGTGACATCGATACCTGCAAAGCCATACCCCTTCCAGTAGTGTAGATATTTAAATCGAACAGCAACCAGAAGTTGGCGTTCAGACTTGGACTATCTTCAGAGGACATTGGAACCCTGTCCCTCTCATTCTTCAACCCAGGCAGTCTGTCAGATTTATCCCAGACAGACACTTGGATCTCTGGCCCGAATGATAGCTTCAGTCCATCTCAGGATATCCTCTCTTTTTGGTTTTGCAGATTGTCCCTTAGATTATTTTATGCTGGGTCCTTTATCTCTCCATCCACTCTCCATAGATCCGAGTTGCTGCAGACGTTCTAAACAACAAGTCATAAAACCAAAAGGCTGCTGCTTTCGTGTCTTTGGCACAAGGAAGGCTGGCTCTTCTCTGCCTCAGTTTTTTTCTGCTCCTCTTTATTTGATTTTATTGGTTTTTTTTTCATTTTATAGTCACAGAAATGTAGCTGCAATATAGCTGTGTTTCTTCATTGAAGAATCAATGTGAAGGAGCCGTCCAGGTCGCTGCTCATGCACTGACAGGCTTCTGATTAATGAGGAATAAAACGTGCTGTCCTGGCTGACTGGTGACGCTCCAGAGTAAGACTTCATTCATCTCATTCACAGAGGCTGCTACCTTTCAGCTGATTCAGTGCTTCTGAGAATCACTGCTGGAGCTCTTTGACTGCAAAGGACAGACAACAAATCCCGATAGCTGGACTGGCCTTCTTTCATGCTAAAGCCCATCCTGCCATGGGAAATATACAAAGCCCAGTGATATGCCCATCTACAGGTCTGCTACTTATAATTCGTATTCTGCTATCCTTGGACTGACTTGGGCTTTTAGTGTGTGTGACTTGTGAGTAAGACTGTGTCAGTTAGCCACCAATTTCTAGCAGGGCACACTTGCCCAGGTAGGACATGGGTGGTGCCAGTCAGAACTCACACAACTTGTATTCCCTTATCTTCCTTACCTTATGACTCACCAACTGAGGATTTGGCTACAAGCTTGGATGTTCCCCTTTATTTGCCAACACTAAATGAGTCAGCATTGTGTTTCCATTCTAGACAGAATTATCTCTAGCAGGGTGTGCCACTCTGGTGCTGCACATAAACTTGCATATTTGTGGGAGTCCTCCCTGGCATGTTTGCCGGACTAGCCCTGGGCACAGGAATATTGGTTTTCATGAAGGGTGTGAACCAGGAGTCTGGCACCAGGCATATCCTCACACACACTGGAGCTGAATTCATTTGAACCTTCGGAGGGAAGTCATTCTGATATCAGGCACGTGGGGTGTTAGGCTAACATCGGGCACCAAACATAAGGGAAGTACACTTTAAGGGCATCATTTTTACAGTGTTGCCCATTTACCTGGTGGGAGGCAGGACTTCACCCAGCATACCACCCAGGCACATGGCAACAGATTACAAGTCGGCCACACACCCATCTTCTAAATCCTTTCTTCTTTATTCTTCCTTGCCGCCCTGTTGCTTTATCGCCAAATGTTTATTACCAGGTTGCAAATTGAGACGGAAAGCTGAAAATCCCAAGAGAAGCCAAGTCATGTTGGAATAATCACTGTGCTCATATGTTTTCAACAAGAGCCAGAGGGATCTCATTGTATGGGGGGTTAGAAGGTAATTCTGCAATGCTTCTTCATGCTGGACATTTGTCATGCACTGTGTGACGTCTGTCTGATTGCGTGCCTTTCTCAAACCACCACACTGAGTGACATCCCTCACTGGGCACATGCCACGTTGCAACTGTGGCTGAATTTCATCAGTCACACACAAGGTAAAGTAAACCAAGAAGGAGGAAGAGGAGAACAGGCGGCATCTTAATCAGCTGCACCCCAACATTCTATGCCTACTCCAGCCCAGCTTACCTTTCAACCTTCTACAGAAACTCCTCTGTTTTTTAAGACATCCCAACAACTACTGGAGTATTCAGCCTGATAAAGTGTGAGATCAGAATAAAAGATCTGTCAGCAGTCTTTAAGAACAGCAACCAGACAAGACACACAAAAGATGTCACAAGGCTCAGAACTTGGCAAGCATTTGGGAAATGCAACTTTAATGTAGAAAACTACAAGATGGAGACACCTTCATACAGGAAGCAACCTCTGAAAAGGACTTGGAGGTATAAAGTATGTTAACACAACATTTTCATAATCTAAACAATGTACAGAAACAAAAAGACAAATCAACTGTTAGGTTATATCACAAAAACTGCTGAATTTAATTCAAGGGACAATATTCTTAAACTATATAATGCACTCATAAGACCACATCTGGAGTATTGTGTGCAATTCTGGTCACCACAGTACAAGAAAGACATAGCAGCACATGAAGTTGTGCAGAGGAAAACAACCAAGTGCATCCCAGGACTTAAGGACATGACCTACTCTGACAGATTTAGAGAATTAAACCTTTTGAGTCTCGAGCAGAGGAGACAACATGGGGACCTCATCCAGGTATTTAAAATCTTCAATGGCATTGATAAAGTAGATCCAGCAAAATTCAGCTTAACAATGAATCGCATACTCAAGGACATCAGTGGAAATTAAGGAGAACTGCATTTAAGACTGAAGACAGGAAGCATTTCTTTACACAGAGAGTTGTGGGACTCTGGAACATACCACCAAGACGTGGAGTTAAAGCAGAAACCTTTAAGAAGAGTCTGGATGAGATATTGTGATAGCTTAGCTATGAGAGAAACAAACAGGATGGACTGAGTGGACTCCTCTCATTTGTCAAAAATGGGGAGCTGGTTTTAAATGTCACAAATAATATATATTGTCACAGGAGGCTGGGGACAGACGCCTGGAAGGACTTGGAGTGGGCTTATACATCCCCCTGGATCTTGAGGGGATCACAGGAGAAGAGCAAGGAGGCTCAATCCCATTGGGGCCCGTGGCCACCGCCAGGGGGTGGCCCGAGCCTCAGAGAGCCTGGGAAATGTTCACTTCCGCCACACCCGGGAAGATGGAGGGAGATCCTTCCTGAGACACCCAGAGTGCTTCCGGGTGCAAGAGCAGCACTTCCACCATACCAGGAAGTGCTGCCAGAAGGACGTCATCGGGCACGTGGAGTACATCCGGGTGTAAATAAAAGGGGCCGCTTCCCTACAATCAGGGAGCGAGAGCTGGAGTTGGGAGGAAGGAGAAGGAGCTTGTGAGGAGGGGAGTGGAGATCAAAGAGAAAGAGTAAGAAAGAAAGAAAGAAAGAAAGAAAGAAAGAAAGAAAGAAAGAAAGAGACAAGGCATTGTGGTGGTGTGAAAGTAATAAAGGAATGTGCTTTTGGACTATGTGGTGTCTGTCTGTCTGTGTCCGGAGCTGGCTTTCCACTATATATATATATATATATATATATATATATATATATATATACTGTACAAAAATGGCCTACCTCTGTCAAAACTCTGGCTTGATAATACAAGTCCCAGCAAGAACCTTTACAGATTGAAAATTTAATTTGTATTCAACAAAAAGCAGCAAAAATTGTAAAAGGGCATCAAGGACCTGCCTAAACAGGTAATCCAAAGAAAATAAGTAAAAGTGCAAAATTCAAGCACTAAAGTAAAATATCTACAAAAATATATAATACCTGGTGTCGTTCTTATTTATCAAACCATTGCCAATTTGTTCAGAAATGTGCTGACAGTACACCATCATTATACACAGAAGTTAAATATGCTGTCCCGCAGGGCTCAGTACTGAGACCTTTACTTGTTTTAGACTTAGGAATTCTCTCCTTTGCTACGACATCTAGGGGGACCAGAGTGTGTCCTATAACTGAGCCTGCCCTTTTAATTAGCCTGTTGATTCAGTGGACCTCTCTTGAAATGATGTTACCAGGCCAGTAGGCCACAGTGTAGACAATCACATTGACCATCGTAGAGTTCCAGAAGATGTGAAGAAAGTCACTGCCCATATATGCCCAAAGGAACACAGTCTACTGAGGAAGAAGAGCCTGCTCTGCCCTTTGTTGTATAGTTCATCTGTGTCACAAGACATTACAATATGTGCAACAGAGCTCCGACAACACTCAATGATCCACTGAAGGGCCAGCTTCCCATCCTTACATATAAAGAGTGAGGATGGTCCTTCAGCAGTGACGTCAAGGTGGCATTCCACTTACAAAACAGAAGGAAGAACCCTTAAAGACACATTACAGTAAATATATACAGAGAAAAACAAAATTTGAATAGCAACAACACTTATTCTATAGAAAATGCCAATTACAATGATTGTAGCGCTAAAACTCTTACACTGACTTTTGGATTTTCCTATGATTAATGTAGAGCAGAAGGTCATTTAAATTGCTATTGTGGCTGGAAACTTCTGGTTACGAATCTAGTTTTTTTGAGAAGTCTCATATCTTGCTATATCAGTAAAGGTCTGATAATCTCTTGAGAATTAGTGTCGCTGACTCAGGCTATGACTGACATTCCTTCTGAAACTCTCCTAAAAAATAAGCTACCATTCAATAAGTAGTCTTGGTTCATCAGTGCCATGTGCCTGTTAGGGGGTCTCCCCACCTGGCTCAGTTTTTTTCCAGTACTTTCTTTTTCTCTATTTTCTTTTTGTTTGTTAATTGCTTTTCCACTTTCTCCCTTAGAACTGAGCCAAAGGGGGCAGGACCTCTGCTCACCATATGTTTTAGTGCTGTGCGCTGCTGACGTGTTTTAATTCAGGCTTTGGTTTTTTGCTGCAGGCCCATTCTGGATGGGTTAGGACCATTTGCTTTGGCCACCTTCTCAATCTCTGGCTTTAGTTTGGCTCTTCAAATTACGACTTTTCTTCAGTTCCTAGTGAAAAGAATTATTACTATTTTTCTGTTTTGAAAGCAGACATTTTTTATGTTAATCTCTAAAGGTTATCTGATTTACTTTATTTCTAAATTTGCTGTGGACATGTTTGTTTTGTTAATGTTTTGATCTTCATTCAGGGTTTACTAGAGTTTTCATTTGTGTTTTCCGCTTTCTTTCTTTTAATTTAATTACTTTGCTAGTTATGTATCTACTTAATTACATCTGTTCTTTAGATACTTAAATTTTCTCTTTCGTAATTAATTTGCTCCGTTGTTATTTCGTTTAGTCAATCGATATATTTCCTTCTTCTGTAATTATTGTTTATGTGATTATTATTATCATTTGCAGAGGCACTTATGGTTTAATAAAAGCAACTATTTCATGTTATCCAAATCTAATCTATCTCTGGAAACATGTTTGCTAGTGAGTTTTCAGATAGCAGATGCCTAGAACAAAATAATGATATGTTTCCAGTATATCTGAAGTCCCCCAAGCGATTTTTCCAAACATCACTAAAATCTTCTTAAACATAATGGTTCATCATATAAAACATTTAAACAATAACTGCCACATTAGGTAACATTTTGTAGATGGATTACTGCATGTTTGTGCATAATTTGCAACGATAACATATGATGAAGTGAGGTCCAGACTCCCAATATGCTTCCCGAGGCTTGGTGTTCAAAATGGTTCCTCCCTAAAAAGTTAAGTAGGCTTTGGCCTATGCGGGCACAATAAAGAGAAAAGCAGAGCACCACATCAATCTTTAATAGCCTTTTGTACAAAACCAAGAATACAGAGAACTAGGGTGGCCCTTCAGCTGGATGTCATGCTGGTCCCGCACCCTGAAACTCTATCTCAAGGGGACAGGGCACATAATTGACCACATGATTGCAATAAAAATCATAATGCATATGTAATAAACAACAAATAAATAAAACAATATTCAGAACACAAGCAAAAAAATATAAATAATAGCATGATAGACAAAATAATATTTAACAAATTGCAAACTAAATAAGAATTTCTTTGGGCTAAGGGCAAAACATTGACTAAAGCATGAAAGTAACCAATGCATGTAGCACTTAGCAAAATGAAGCAAATACAATGGTTACTTAGTGAGTGAACTGAGTTTGGATGGTGAGATCAGAGAGATTTTGGCTAAATTAACTGTATAAAAGTATTACTCCCAACATTTAAACAGCAGGAGCTCAAGACGTGACCCCATGAACGACTGAGACACAACTGTGGTATCTTCTCCCTGAACTGGGGGGCAACCTAAATGACTTTTCTGGTGTGCACATTGACATTTTTTTCAGATGCAGATTCAGAAAAGCAGATTTTCAATTGGGAAAGATTTGCAAAAGCAAATATTCATACAGAGGGATAATGAAAGTGAAGGTAGCTCCATAACCTTTCTTTATCTGTTGACTGGAGAGTATTGGGGGCTTTGGCCTTCTTTGTAGGGGTGATAATAACAAGCAGAATGCCCATTTAAGCTGCTGACATTCATCCTGCAGGATTGTGCTCTGTGATGTTGCGATAGGCTTAGTCGCCTGTGTCAATGAAAAGGATAAGCAGGAATGGAAAAAGAATGAATAAATGAAAGAATGAATGATTGACTGAATAGCAAAAAATCAATGATTTTAACCTCAGAGTTCCCCTGATTAGGACTGCTGGTTTTTCCCTCATTAAATAATTATTGAGTGTTATTGACCTTGGTTAGAAAGTTGATTTGATTTAGAAAAAATAGATTTGTTTAGCATCTGATTGTCTGCCACTCCAAATAAAGTAAGTGAACTAGCAGCAAAAAATAATTATTTTATTTTGAAGAGCAAAACCCAATACAATCAATAAAAAGAAAAGAAAAATGCAAATAAAATAATATGCTCTATGAAACTCAGCAACCAAACTCTCAGCTGACTCAAATAGCCCCATCTGAAGTGGTATAAACAGCAAATAATATAAAAAAAAGACTCAGCACGGGCCCAGCATTCTTGCCTTAGAATTACATTACAGAATTCCTGACATTTCTTAATCAATACTCATAAAGAAAATGTGACTTTTTTCCTATTAAAG
This sequence comes from Polypterus senegalus, assembly GCF_016835505.1. Taxonomy (NCBI): domain Eukaryota; kingdom Metazoa; phylum Chordata; class Cladistia; order Polypteriformes; family Polypteridae; genus Polypterus; species Polypterus senegalus. The sequence goes on from NC_053163.1 coordinate 114,882,797, forward strand.
CTAATATATGCAAAAAGGAGACAATGTCAAAGTATTGGGTCACCACGCTGGTGACCCCATATAATTGAAGTTAGACAACAATATAAAAACATACCACAAGTTGCCGATAACATCTATTTAGATCGGAGTTTAGAGTTGAACTGACTCAAAATGGCCAAACTTCCAGGCAGGAAGGGGCGGGTCCTGGATGGTGGATAGTGGGAATGACATCACTGGTAGATTATCGGTTTTTGTCACCTGGTTTACTTGACTTTAGTCAGATATCCCTTTCCCAATCCTAATTTTAACCATACTACTACCAGGTGTATCAATGACATATAATGTAAGGTGACCACCGTCTCAATGGAGTAGAGATCTGGAGGTCTGCAGCTAGTCTTTTGGTCAATCTTCACTTCTGCAGGGGGAGGAACAGAGCAGGCTGGCTCAGAGGGTTATTACTATTACCAGAGCCCTTAAATTGTCTCCCATGTGCACATGCTTAACATATAGAAAGAGCATCACTTTCCTACAGAATAACAGAATGTGGATTAGGATATACTGCGGTGGGCTGGCGCCTGGCCCGGTGGTTTGTTTCCTGCCTTGTGCCCTGTGTTGGCTGGAATTGGCTCCGACAGACCCCTGTAACTCTGTAGTTAGGATATAGCAGGTTGGATAATGGATGGTTGGATGGATAGATTAGGATATACAGTGATCCCTCGCTATATCACACTTCGACTTTCACGGCTTCACTCTATCGCGATTTTTTTCTCATACACGCTTGTGTCACTTTCTTTTTATGCGCTTTCTGAGAACTTTTATCTAAGCCCTACGATGGCTCCTAAACGTGCTGCTTTTTCTAAGCCTTCTGACAATAAAACTAAGCGTCGGAGGAAGATGCTTACTATCCAGGAGAAGGTAAAACTCTTGGATATGATTAAAGATGGCAATACTCTACAAAAGCCTCCTCACACATATGAAAAGACAGCGCCAGCAACTGCCTATCAAGATGTTCTTCAGCAGCACACCCAGACACCCACTGCCTACTCCTAGTACTCCTTCAGCGGAAGAAGACAACAACGCACCTGCTGAAGATACTGCACCACCTCTGAAGATTCTCCTACTGAGGTCGTGCCTTCATAGGTTAGTGGCTGTGTGTAAGAACTGTGTGTGTTTGTGTGCAATTAAATGTACAGTACAATAATCTACTATATAAAAGTGTTCTGGATTGTCCTTCCGTCCTGTGAGTGCAAAGCGTAGCGGTATTCCGCTTATTACAGACTTACTACTTGCGGCTTGAGGTACGAAGCGACGCATTGTTAGCAGAGTTCTGGTGCTCTCATCGTTCCCTTGCTTTTGTGCGCGATGAGCTGGAAAAATAGACAAAATTATGTCTCTGGAAATAATTAATGTTGATGGAGTACAAATGCCTCACCGCGTAGTAAATATCAGGGGAGATGGTGCTTGCTTATTCACATCTATAGCTTATTTAGTGCATGAAACTCCGTCTTTAGCGGTACAGATTCGGGCTGACATTGTACGACTTTGGACAGGCACTTGAGGGGATAAAAAAAAACGTAGGTTTTCAGGAGATGTTATGAATGGGCACTTTGATGTTCTCATTCCCTACACTTACATGCCTGATGTACACATGGAGCACACAAAAATTGAGGATAAAAGTCGGTCGCCTTAAAAGGCGAGTGCGCCTAGTAATATGATATTTGTAACGACTAATATGTCTTATTTTCTCTTATTTTGTCTAATATATTGGGTAATACGAGTGTAATGGTGACTAAAGGGTGTTATTTCATGTCTAGAGGGCTCTAATAATGTTAAAAAACGTATTTAGAAGGTCGTAAACAGGTTTTCTATATTATCTAATAAAGAATCCTACTTTGCGAAAATTCATTTATCACGGTAGAGTCTGGAATGGATTAACCGTGATAAACGAGGGTTCACTGTATATATATAAATATATATATATATATAGTTATGTGTGGGTCATGGACTTGCACAAGAGAAGGAGCTTTCCAAAAAGAAAATTCCCAAAGCAATTATTCAAATGGGAGCTGTCACTTAAACACACGCAGCAGACAGTGACAATGACATCATCCTACATTCGCTCCCTTATCACATCAGTAGAACACGTAGCCTTTCTTCACAAGCAAGGAGGAAGAAAGTGAGCACAAGGCCAGGTCAGCAGCCGGTTTAAAATGTTCCCCACATCACCCATCGGGCGCCAGACACATTACACGGTGAGCCTGAGAAATTGCAGTTGCAACAGCAGCAGGCAATCACTCCCTGCCTGCGTTAACAGAGTTTTAGTGCATAACACTGTTCGGGGTTGTCAGGGTTTCAAAAATGTCACTATATATATATTGTGGAGGACTGCCGGCTTCGTGCTCCGGCCCTCACCCCCAGGCCACCAGGAGGAGCTCTCCCGACAGCAGGATCGTGCCCCGAGTTCCAGCAGGGCCTTATGGACTATGTAGTGTTTTTACACAGCCCTGCAGGATACCTTGGGGACCACCGGGAGTCACTGTAGGGGGGCTCATGGGCTCTTGTGTGCCCTATAACCCAGGAGTACATCACGGTCATGTGACAGGAAGGAACAACGTGCTCCCGGGTTGAAGAAAAGGACTGTTTACCCTAACCCGGAAGTAATAAAGAACTATGGGCTTAATTGGACAGGAACACCTCCGGGTCAGGGGCTATAAAGGGACGATGCCTCAGTCCAGACGCTGAGCTATGCAGGGTGGGAGAGGAGCAAAGTGTCTGGGCGAGGAGGAGTGGTTAGTGTTTGATTATTGTTTATGAGTAGTGTGGAAGGTGCTTGGTGCACTGTGGAAAAGGAAAATAAAGAGTCTTGGACTTTTACCTGGTGTCTGGAGTTGTACCTGAGGGTTCAAGGGAGCACTAGTGCCCCCTACTTCCACTATATATATATATATATATATATATATATATATATATATATATATATATATATAAGGTGAAAAAATAACTGGACTGGGCTTGGGGCTTTCTTGGAAAACCATTTGGAGGTTGGCTGGACATGAATCACAGAGCTATATTCCCTCTTACACGCCCTCTCAAAATGCCGACCACCTCGGTATATCCAGTGAATAGCTCAGTCAGTCTTTGCACAACAATCGCAACACGAGTTGCCACGATAATATCATCGGGAGAAAAGATCGAAAAGTGCATCAACATCAAATTTCTCATAAATTTTCTCTTTTTCCGTAAAACAGTTTTGACTGACGAAAACATTCCTGTCCTCGATCATCCTCCATATTCACCCAATTTAGCTCCCTGTAATTTTTATTGTTCCCGTAAATCAAAGTGACCAGAAGGGAACACAAAGACAAAAACGGCAAGCCTGTTGAAGAGCCTCAAGCAAGAAGACTTCCAGCACTGTTTCAATCAATGGAAGATACGTATGGAGCGATGTAGAGATTGGGAGGGGGAGTATATAGGAGGTGACAATGTTTAGAATTTATTAATTCGTCAATAAATATTTTTTTTTACCAATCTGGTTATTCTTGTGTCTCACCTTGCAAAAATTAACAGCCTTGACACACTGAAAAAGGTTTGGGGCAAACACCTGTATACTTAATCCCTGGCTGCCATAAGGTAAATATATGTAGAGTTGTGAACAGGTTTGAATCCAAAACTGAACTATTTACAGAATTAAGTTGTTAGGGTTTTAAGGCAGGCTTGCGGAAGTGACATCATAGGGGCCACAACCAGAAGTGATGTCTTCTTGCCTAGGAGCAGAAGTGACGTCATCATTGCTGGATCTGGAGACATCATCGGACTCAGGCAGGATTTCACATACAGGATTAGTGCAGCTCGCCACCCCCTGGCCTGGCATGAAATTCCCTTTATTTTGTCCTTCCAGCTTTCTCCCGAGTACACATGTGCAACAATATATATCCTATCAAGATGATGATAATGCAGATCTAAGACATATACATAAAATGCAGAATAGAGTTATCATTTTTCCTTCTTCTCTGCATGAATTCTTTCTCCTTTTCATGAATTTCAGCCAAGTCACCAGAGAATGACAATGCCACGCAGGTAAGGTCCAGACATACTGAAAAGGATTGGGCTAATTGAGGTCTAACTCTCAACAGACACCTTGTCTGGGTCTTAATAAATATAACCTTAACTTTAATTGAACGCTAATTATTTTACATTCTGTAATTGGTCATTACGTTTATTGAGGACAATAATATGATAATGAGTAACAAGATTAAAATAAAAAAAATCAACAAGACGCAAACCAGAAGTTACGCTTAAGAAGGAAAGCTATTTCAATGATAAAAATAAAAAACACATTTGCACATGTTGAAGATCAGACCAGGTTGGCACTGTGGAGCACTGGTGAATGATTCCGCCTCATGCTACCTGGTGTCATAAGTAAGAATCTGTTGCCCAGTGACTATGTGGGGCTTTCACGTACTCCCTGTGTCTTCATGGGACTTTCTTTGGGGACTCTGGTGTTCATCTCACATATCTAAAGATAATGGTATGTGTGTTTATAGGGTTAATTACTCAGTGCCGCTGGGACCACCCTACACCTTTAAATTCTGGTTGAAGAGCAGGTCCAGTAGAGGTTCTTTGGAGTTTGTGGAGTGAGTGCTGTTTTGATTATCCTAGTTTTCCGGATTGTTTCTGGTGTTTTAGGTTTTTCGCTTTTGGATTATGGATTTGGACTGGTTTGCACTGGATTACTTTTTCTCCAAATCTTTTTGCTTTATTATGCCCTTTTAAACCACTTTTCTTCATAAAGTTTCTTTGTTATTCTTGTTATTTAGATGTTTTATGGTTCATCCTCTCCCTTGAATAGATTCTGTATACATTTTAAGTATTCCTTTTTACTTTAAAAATCTGTTTCCTGTTTTGGGCCTGTGAAGGCCAAAGCATGCTTTTGTTTTTTGTGCTCAGCCTGCTTGGGGTGGAACCTATCTTTAGGCAGGCTAATGAATGTCCTGGCCTGGTTTGTGGGTCTTTTGGAGGGCTATCACCCCCTACTGATCACTTTGTGATGCAATTTGACAACAACAAGGAGAATAAGAAGGTACATGATATCATACTCCCATTTATCAATCAGTTGGAACTGTTATGAAATCTATATATTTTAGTGGGTCTTATACAGTACACCAATCCTGACCCCTACAACCATCAATGAATTGCTTAAGACTCACTCCTGCCTTGTGCCTAATTCTTTCATGATTGGCTCTGGCTCCACAAGGCCCTGGGTTTAATTAAGTTAGGTTTGGAATTCATGTTTATTTCACAAATAAAGAGACAGAAAGCAAAACAATGAAAAGGAAGCACAAAACTCATGCTGTGTTTGAGGAGTTTTTTTCCCTTTACAACTTCATTTTGATTTTAAAATGTGGTGTTCCTCAGGGATCCATTTTGGGTCCTTTCTTATTCTCTATATACCTTCACCCTATTAGAGCTACTTTTAGAAAATTTAATGTTTCTTTTCACTGCTATGCTGATGATACACAGGTTTATATTCCCGTATGCAATTCTGCAATAAGTCAACTGCACAACTGTCTTTCTGAACTAAGATCCTGGATGGCTAATAATTTTCTTGATCTGAATCAAAATAAAATGGAGGTACTTATAGTGGGTCCATCAGCTAAACCCAAATTGGTCTTGGACTTCTCGGCTCTTCCTCTGTCTTTTGCAAACCTCAAGTCCGCAATCTTGGTGTTCTCTTTGACAGTAACCTCTCTTTTGAGAAACAGATTAATTCTGTAGTTAAGGGCTGCTCTTTCCATAGTCGTCATTTAGGTAAGGTTTTTTTTATCTTCTAGGGATCTTGAGAAAGCTACTCACGCTTTTATCTTTTCTCACCTTGATTACTGCAACTCGCTGTATTCTTTGATTAGCAAATCCCTGATATGCAGGTTACAGTTGGTCCAGAGAAAAACTCTGATTCTGTTTCTCCAATATTAGCTTCTTTACACTGGCTGCCTGTCAGTTTTTGAATTGATTTTAAAATCTTATTGCTAGTTTTTAAATCTTTACATGGCCTTGCTCCTGCCTGTTTATCTGAATTGTGTGTTTTACACCAGCCATCTAGAGTGCTTAGATCTTCTGGTCAGTTGTCTCTTGTTGTCCCTCGTACCAAGTGTAAAACTAAGGGGGACAGACGGGGCTTTTACAGCTGCTGCTCCTCGCCTGTGGAACTCTTTACCTCGTCACATAAAGGAGTCGTCTAAAACTGAACTGTTCAAACCGAGATTAAAGACTCATTTCTAGTCACTTGCATTCCGTGACCTTCAGTAATACTGATAGTTTCCTCATTGTGATTATTTAATCTGACTTCTATTTTATTCCTATTTATGCTAATTGTATGTTTTTCTTTTATTCTATTATTGTAAAGCACTTTGGCCACAGCATTCTTATGTTGTTTTAAATGTGCTATATAAATAAATTGACATTGACATTGACTTTGTTGTCATTCGACTTACTTTTCACAATTTTGTTTGTTTTGTGTTAGGGTTACTTCCATTTTGTATTATTAATCTGTTGTATGGCTGTAGCCTTATTGTCTAGTATTGCTGCACAGGTTACTGGTCATGTGACATGGAAGGCACATGGCTTATGATGTCATCATTCCCTGCCTATATAAGATGGCGGTACACAACTTCTTCCATCCAGGTATTGGATCACTTAACTTTAAACTCTCTCCATAGTTTCAGAAAAAGTTGAAAGGCACTCCAAGAAGATCTTATGGTATGGCTTTTCTTTTTATTTTGGTGTGGATCACAGCTTTTGTAAATATTGGTTCTTGCTTTTACATCATTTGACCTATTTCTCTAACACTTGCATTTGTGTTTGTTCTAAGTCAGGATTTTTTCCTGCTTTATTGACTGTCCTTGACTTTCCCCTGTTAGTTTATTCATCTCCTCTTCAGTCAATTGCCTGTCCTGTAAGTAATCTAACAATTACAAACCAACTCAGCCCTGAAGCAAAAAAAGGGGCAATGCTACCCAGTACCGGTAGAAGCCCTTGAGGAGCTCCAGATGAGGTTTACTGCTGGCACACCCCCAAAAAACACCATGCTAAATTAAATGAGTGGGTGTAAAAAAACACAGGTGCCTTTGCTGAATACAATGCACCAAAATAATGGCAAACCAAACAGGTAAATAATAATAATAATGAGAAAAAATGTCCTAAACAGGTGCTATGTGGGAAATACACAATTAAAACATCTGAATGTTAGAATAAATTAAAGAACAGGATTATCTCTGGAGCTACTTGCATTGCACGCACTTAAACATATTACTTATGGCAGATGGCTGGGGCTCCTGCCCAGCCGGTGACACCAGGAGGATGGAAGGACCCTGAGAGGGACAATACCTACCCCGGGACACAAGAGGGCAGCCACCCTGGTTTGTTTTGGGGCCACGGGATCGGAGCTTAGAAGCTCAACCCTGCTGAGGCCTGTGGCCACCGCCAGGGGGCACCCAGGTGACTATGGAGCCTTGAACTGCAGCACCAGGAAGTGCTGCAGGAATGTCATCACGAAGCACCAGGAGCACATCCGGGGTGCATTATAAAAGGGGCTACCTAACTCCATTCGAGGAAACGGAGTCGGGAGGCAGAGGACAGAGCTTGCAGGAGAGGAGTGGAGGCGGCAGAGAGGACAGAAAAAGAAGAGAAAGAGAGTAAAGAAAAGGACAGTGAGCATTGTTGGGGATGTGGGCACTGTGTGTGTGTTGTAACAAAGAAAAACAAAATAAACGTGTGAGTTCTGGACATTGGGAGTCCTGTGTCTGTCTGTGATTCGGGCTAGATTCAACTGGATTTGAACAAAATTTAAGGACTGATATGACATTGAAAACTTTTCTATTTACAGTTTTACCTTTGAGGACATTCTTCCTCTAGACCTTTTAAAAACGACAATGCTATAAAATACACCGGCTGTAAGCTGTTGCCACTGTAATCTTTTATTATAATAATGCTGACTCATGCCTTTGATTGCAGCCATTAAATGATCAGGGATATAAACACAATCAAACCCTTAGGCGGATTCCATGTTGATTTAATGTGGCCATGGAGGCTTGCATAAGGTAATAAGATTAATTATATAATCATTATGGTATTACAGTAACTTCAGCCAGAACGCTCTTTCCTTTCTAATCCTTCTAATCACTATAGAACTTGGTGATGTCCTTAATGTCTTCTTAGCACTGTTATGCATGGGAAGAAAACAAAATACAGGTATCTAAGCACAAGCAGGTAGTTAACTACAGTAACTTTGCATGTCCATTATCTAGTGTAGCGAGTTTATTTAACTAACATTTGTGCTAACAGTGAACAATAAATAAAACAACCCCATTTTACTCAATGACAGAACATTTGTAACACTGTGTTGAGTTCACCTCTCCTGTTTTTTCTTGTTCCTCTTGTGGTATTTGGCACCTGATGGTTTTCATTTTTTTCATTTTAAAACACTCCTTGACAAGTCCTTGTCCTCTTGTCACCATTTAATTTGTAGTGTATTTGTTGGTGGGGTTGATTGGAGGGGTAGGTTACACCAAACTAAAATGACAGTGGCTATGAACACCTTTCCCATTCTCTCACATCACATAACTAATTTATGCTAACGCCTCATTTTTAAGGGCACAAGGGGCATGCAGAGCATGGCTCAGATTCTCCAAGACAAACTGGCTTGAATTTCATTTCTTTCTGTGTGATAAAATCAGTTTGCTAATTTGGCACATCCCCCCCCGAAGGTGGCTGGACACTGATGCTACCAAAAGGGGACAAAAAAGAACCAAGAATCTCGAAGCAGATATTAAAAAAAATACTCTTTTAAACGTGCATTTAAAGTTGAACACAAATATAAATGAACTTTCACAACATGAAGGTATTCTTGAGATGCATAATGCTTTACCTGGCCTCGACAGAAATTGTCCCATGATGGCTGACCACCTGAGATGGGCTCAGAGCAAGGGCTTGTTTCAATAATAAGATTTTCCAGCAGGGCCAAGCCTGGCCTCTAGCAAGGCGGTGTCAGCACCAAAAAAGGACAGAGAGGAGGGGCAGTGGGCGGAGTCCCAGACAACAGTTCTGCTTCTTGTTCTGCACTTCAGCTGTGTTAAACACCACTTCAGTCTCAGCCTTACTGCTTTGACAACTTGCAATTCATAAACCAGCTTTTTTATGCTTGTTTACATTAAACATTAAATTTTGAACTGTGCACTGGGTGGAGAGCCTTTATTATGCTTTCATTTAAACATTATGTATGGTTATTTATTAGGCGTGTAAGTATTTAACGCTCTGTGAATAGTAAGATATAAAAGAAGGAGCTGTCGGCTTGCTTTTTCTGTAACAGTATGTAATACTTTTCTTGAAGTCTTTAAAAAGCACTTAATGACAGCATTCACTATGAAAGGTGCAAACTAAAATCAAGGTTGACACACACTGACTCATGTACTGTGATACAATAGGGCATTTAACATCAAACCGTTAATTATGAGCTGTGGAACATGTTTATCTCGCTAGCAGTGTATAAAGTTCACTAAGCTCCCCTCGGTAATGTGTGACCCACAGATGATCAGACATCAGGAAGCCATGCCTTCGGCAGAAATTATCAACAACAACAAAACTGGTTTGTGTCCTTGACAGCTCAGAACAGAATCACAAGGAGGACTTTTACTTTCTTTACTTGACTGCATTGATTTTATGTCTGAATCTGCTACATCAAATGTTTACACAGAAAGCATCAATTCACCCATGTTCTAAACCTGATTTTTTTTATGGTATATTAGCTAATGTTTTTAACCAAAGCAACTTGCGAGGTCTGAAAATTGAAGTAAAAATAAACGATTTACTGATGTTCCAGGAGCAGGTACAAAAAGCTGGCTGTATCTACCACTGTGTCGTACTGTCTCAATTGTTAAAAGCCTATGTGGTGTCAAAAGAGATCCCAGCATCATTGGTTAAAGGTTCTGCCATTTCTTGTGTTTTTTGGGTGGAACCCCAGGAGAAGGTCCACCCTGATCACACTGATTCTGGTTCTTTCCTCTGCTTTTATAATAAGGACAGAGAGAAGGTCTCAGCAGTGGCTTATTGAATTGGTTGGAGTTTTTGAATTCCTAGCTTTGTCTTCTTTTGATCTTCTCATTTTGTCGATTGTTTGAATCTGTTCTTGATTTTTGATTCTTAGCATTAGTATTGGAACTGGTTTGTTCTGGATTGACTTTTTAGGGAAACTGTTCCCTTTTCCCTCTTTTGCTCATTTATTTTGAATTTCTAGTAAATTGGTGCATTTATAAACATTACTTTTTGAATGGGTCTCAACTAGTCATTAATGAGGTCTCAGCAGTGAGTCATTGAGTTTGTTGGAGTTTTTGAATTGTCAGCTTTGTCTTCTGATTCCGTCCACTGTATGTAGTGTCCTCATTATGTTGTCTGTATGGCAAAAACAGGTGTGATGCCTCGTTAAAATATCACAAAACAAGCCAGGACCTTTACTATCCCACCCAGATATGGCCTAACCCCAGGCAGCCAGCCCCCAAACCATTACAGAAAGGCTTTGGCCTACACAGGCCTTAAAGGGAGCCTTGGCTTTAAAAGTTGAAAATATTTTAAAAAGTCTTCTAAAAAATACAAAAGTCCCCTCTCGAGAGAAACTGTAACACTTTTGGATGTTATGAAGACCAAGACTTTGTTACTTATTTTTATTCTTTCATTTATACAGCCTTTTTCTTTGCCTCTAAAATTAATGAGAATAGCATGTTCAGGGTTTTAGGTGTCAAGTTTTTTGATTAGCGCATTTATAAAGAGGTTAATTTTGAAACACGCCTTCCTTTTTTAAATTGGTGCTGCCATTGTTTGCTGTTTTTAATACAGGGTTTCAAAGCTGTTGCTAAGCAGGATTTCCAAACATGTATGATTTAATTACCACAGTGGTATAAAAGTCAGCACTCCTGTACTGTCCGAGATTATGAACAATTCAAAACTATAAACTCTTGCATCAATGTTGTTTTAAATCTCTTTCCGGTTCTTTGACTTTGAATCACATGTTGCCTTTTGGCTTAAGCTCATTTGTAATATTTTGGTTTTTGACTCTCTTGCTACGTCTCTCGATTTACAATCTAGTCTCATGTCCTAGGCATTCTATTTCATTCTCATGATCTCAGCTCATCATTACTTTTACTTTCCATCTCCCGTTTCCATCCTGCTAAAAATGACTACAATCCTGAGCAGACATTACACTGACAAGATGAGACAATTTCAACAAGTTATCTTTATAAATGTACCAATTTACTAGAAATTCAAAAATAAAATCGAGCAAAAGAGAGAAATCGGAGCATAAAGGGTTTCCCAAATAACTCAATCCAGAACAAACAAGTCCCAATACTAATTTCAAGAATAAAAAACCATAAACAGAGTCAAACAGTTGACAGAATCAGAAGATCAAAAGAAGACAAAGTGGAGAATTCAGAAACTCCAACAAACTCAATGACCCACTGCCGAGACCTCTTTACACTGACTAGATGAGACAGGTTCAACAAATAATTTGTTGAACTTTGGTTTAAATTGGTAAAATTGATATAAATGCACCAATTTACTAAAATGAATTAATTTAATTAAATAAACAAAAGAGGGAAAAGGGAAAATAAAAGATTTCCCCAAAAACTCAATCCAGGACAAACCAATTTTAATATTAATGCCAAGAATGAAAAACCAAGAACATTTTCACACAGCTGATGAAACCAGAAGATCAAATGAAGACAAAGCTGGCAATTCCTAAACTCCATCCAACTCAATGAGCCACTGCCGAGACCTTCTCCCTGTCCTCTTTATACAAGCAGAGGAAGGACCCAGCAGTAGTGTCATCAGGGTGGACCTGCCTGCTGGGGTTCCACCCATAAAACACAAGGCATGGAAGAACCTTTGAAGACACAGTACACTAATATGAAATAATACATCAACAAAACAGAAATAACATAAAATAGAAACCACAGTGAAACAACTAAAAGAGGCAAGTTGAAACAAGGATATAACCCTGGAATTAAAACAACAATTTGCAACAGGGTAAAGTATTTTATGATAATATAAAAAAGCAGAGCCATGCTGCTGACCTCAATGGAAATGATACATGTGATGGACAATGAGCAACTTTCAGTAGCTGCCAATGCCTAAGGACAAAGCTGTCTCTCTCCAGAGATATCACCATCTGCCAAAAATCCTCCTCTGATACACTTGGTTGAACTTCAGGCACTTCACTGAATGCCTTCACTTTTTAAAAACAGTGGACATTAAAAGCTGATTGTACTATTTTCTTACAAAGGAATCCGGAATTGAAGACAAACAATATCAATAGGGGGAAAATAAAGATAAGGGTTAGCACAGGACGGAGGCAGATCATCAAGTGGGTTGGAAAAAGACACAATAAACATCTGAGAGGCTGGAAACTTTTAAACATTACCTGTGATGTTTCCAGAGTGAAGAGAGGTCCACTTTGGCAGCTCAGCCATCTTGTTAAAGGTCTATACATGGCCTTCATTGTCTCTGCATCTTTATATGGGTAGACTTTATGGCTTCATAATTAGTGTGATGGCCAGCTGGGATGCTTCCTTAATGGAAGGATTTGGGGGGAAGGATTTTGAGAGTCAGAGACGATGTTAGATGGCAGTCTCCCCAGGGCTTTATGGGAGTTGGAGTTTGGCACAGCTCTGTTGGGTTCCTTTACTAACAAGTCACCTGGAGCACTCCCAGGTATGGCATAAAAGGAGCCGCCTGCTTTCATCCGAGGAGCCAGAGTTGGGAGGAAGAGGAATGAGGCTTGCAGTTAGAGGAATGGAGGTGTACTGGGGAAGACAAAGAGAAGGAGAGAAAGAAGAGAAAGTGCTTTATTTTTGTGACTGGTACTTTTGTAGTGTGCTTGGGGCTGAACTGGTGGAAAACGATTTGGGAATTGTTTCCCACTGGATAAAAGTTTGTGTGTTGCAGAGACTTATGTCTGGAGCCATCTCTGGTGGCCACAATAGACAGATAGATAGATAGATAGATAGATGGCACAGCCTACTGCATTGTGAAAATCTCTTTGGGTCACATAAGCCACAGGATTGGATTTGTAAATCCTTAATGAATTAATCAACTGTTGTCACAGTTTCCATGTAGGTGGACAGCACTGTAGGACAGACTGGCATTACTCATTTTGCTTTGCTTTGGCACAGTGCTATGCTTAAAAAGCAGCTGTCAACCCCTCTTTAATTGACATGTCAGCTCAGTTCTCTTCATAGGGATTTTCTTTGGAATGTTGTTTCTGAGTTTTATCTGACACACTTGATCAATTACAGGCAAATGATATCCAGAGATTACTCCATGTTGCACCATTTAAATATTTGGTCAGTGAACAAAGAGCCATAACTCAATAATTGACAACCTTAAAGGAAAATATCTTGCACCAATTGTCAACCAAAAAGTTGTACTTATGTGAACCCAAGAAATCAATGGCAAAATATCCACTCCTTCCTTTATAACCCTTTGCATTGACCAGATCTGCATTCTCTTTATGCTCTTGGTGCTTTTGGCCTGGTTGTGACTGCTGCTCCATTGCAGGCTGAAACAAAGGGCTTTACTCTGAAAGGTAATCTATTGCTGGAATATAAGAATGAAAGACCATCTGCAACAGAATTAGACAAGGGTGCCATGAGTCCAAACCTTGCTAAAGTAAAGCAAAGTGCACAAGCAAGAGAGAGACTGTAGGTAAAGCCATGCATTCATCTTGCTAAAAATGGCAGTCAACTGATCACCCAGCAGACATAAATGTTATTCTAGCAAACGAGGTCTACAGTGTGTGAAACCTCAGAGAAAACTGTAGTTCCATCTGCATCCAAAAGATGGGACCTAATCAAAGTTTGAACAAAGAAAGAAAAAAGCGTGCTAAATATCCTTCTACGTGTGCCAGAGAAAGCTGACCCAGAAAGATTGGAACAAAGCATTGCCTACACCCAAAGTCAACAGGAAGTAAACCGTAAGTCTATTTTGACTCTGAGAACTCTGAGAACTCAGTAGTTTGGATAAAGCCAACTAATGTCTTCTGGATATTGGTATCACTGCAAATGAAAAGTAATAACCTGTGTGAAGGATACATTTTCGGCTGTTATAAGTTTCTTTTCTTAAATCCAGAAGGAAAGATCAGAGTAGTTTCTCTCTCTCTCTCCCTTTCACTCACACACACACACACACACACATAGAGGGGCTGTGTACGAGGGGGGTAAACCAGTACAGATTAACTGTGAGAAAATCAATTCCACCATCACAGTGCAGATGCTGGAAATGTAGTAACTAACTAAAGAACATATCCATCTTGACCAAATTAATCAAAAGATCAGAATTCATAAGTTTTCGATTTGAGAAAAAAAGTTCCACTAAGCTAGTGTAAAACTGTTCTGTGTTCTTTGTTATTGTCTTTCATTTATATATTTTTATGCATACATATCTATGTATACTTGCATATGTCTGTCTCCTCTTATCCTTATGCATAAATTGTATTATTTTGTACACTGCAGCAAGTGTGTTTGGTTTATTTGTTATAAAATGGTCTTACTATGTCTGAACCACAAATAGAGAAAGTGTTTCTAAATTCATTCATAAACTGCACAGATCTCTCGATAGTTCTCATGTCCCGACTGGAAGGTGAAACAGAGATCCCTCAGACATGGCACAGCACACTGTTGTTGTTGCTCTAAGACCCATTCGTCTGGTTTCAGAGGCTCACTGTTGTGTAAGTGAGGAGTGGGTAATTCTAATGCATGCCCGTTAAGTGAGCCAGCCATCGCCATAGTCAGTAGGGTAGAGAAAGTGCTGCCAGGCTAAAGCTCGTTTGGCACTGATCACACAGGAGCCGCTCCTTCTGCTCTCTTTTGTCTGTATCTGCTCTCCAATCAGACGAACAGAAGCTCCCGCTGCCAAAATATTAATAGAGACCCAATTGCTTTTGAAGTGCTGTCAGGGAGGCTGCCTCAGGGCGCAGACTGCAAAACCTGCCACCTGCCAAGGAGTGTGTGCGGCCTCCCTGAGCTGCGCGGGGTCCGTTTCATTTTCTCTCGCCTCTCTCCCGTAATACAATTTCCACTTTGTGATGCCATTCGTTTCACTTGTTTAAAAATAAATGACAGGCAATTTCCAGTAATCCTCTGATAGTTTTGAGCAATGACAAAACGTTCAGTAGGATGACAATTTTAATTTTGAACTGTGCCACATTTCTTAGAATCGTGTCATAATGGTTACAGAATACATTTCACATCTGGCATCGCTCGAAGCGACTCATTAAAGAAATGAAAATGGCAAGAAAAAGGAAAAGACGAGCCACCCCCATCTTCACAACTGTGAACCTAATGACCTCCAGCTCTGAATGGTCCTGTAATTTTTATAGTGGGACACTTCGAATGGTGGTTGTGGGGGTCGGATGAGGAATTGTGGCTCCCTGCCCTGAACGGGATGTTGGCAGGATGAGGATGCTATAAATTTTTTCATGAAGAAGTGACAAATCTTTGAACTATTGCTTTCTCTTCCACCACAGGCTTCTCTGTCTCATTATAAAGATGAGAAGTCAGAACGGAGATCAAGTTCAAGGAAAAAGTTGCGTAATAATCTCATCCCATAAATCTCCATAATACTGTTTTCACCATTCTGCTTTTAAGCGCTCTTTCTGAGCTCAGAATACTGGCCTGGCAGCACATCACAGACCTGAGTGGAATAATGACAAGGCATCTGAGCTCAGCACGCTGGCCTTGAATAGAGCAGAATCTGAGATCACCTCTCTGGCCTGGCTTCTAGGGCACAAAACTAGAGAAGCATCGGCTCACAAAGCACCGACCTGGTATGGCAGCCTTGGCATTTCATGTGGACAGAGGCAGAGGGCTCAGCTGAGTGTTGTCTCACAGGGATGTCCACATGATTCCTAACCTGCTAGTGAACATCTTTAAGGCTCCTACACCATTGCCCTTGTAAATATGTAGCTGAAAGGCCCCAGTCTGAGGGTGTCCCTTGCGACATTGACCACTTTTGATCACTGCCCTTTCCCCTCTATTCTTCCCATGGGGTTTTCATAACCTGTTCCTCCCTCAAAGGTTTGTTAATTGTGTGCACTGTTGTCAAACACCACTAGTTAGTTTGGGGACCTCTGACCCACCATAATAGCAACATAATAAAATAACCTCAGGGTCACGTGAGTCAGTGATCAAAGCAATCAACATCTGAAGCAGCAGGACCCTTATTAACAGAAGGATGAGAACCATCACAAGTGACAGTCAAGTCATTGATACTCCCACCAGACATAAGAAATGAGCATTTTGGGTTTCCTTTAAGTGAGTAAATTAAGAAACTAACAAAAAACAATAGCAGCCCTAATGGATAATTCATGTCAGCAGTCATTAATAAAATGAAGCATTTGAGCAGCATTAAGCTGTACCACAACACACAAATATAACAATTTGCAGAATCACTCACTCATTTCTCACAGTGTGACACCCTACTGACTCCCAGATCTACGGTCCAAGGCCAAATACCTCATCTGTGTGGAGTTTGTATCTTCTCTCCATATCCAGGTTTTTCTTTCTCTTCAGGAAGATGTTCGTGTTGGTTTAACTAGTGGCTCTAAATTGGTTATGGGGTCTCTCTGTATGTGTGTCTGTGTGTGTTTGAAGGCTGCCCTATCAAGGACTTGTGATAGTTCCTCCCTTGTCCCAGATGTAGCAGGGTGACTCATTGACCTTCATTTAGATTCAAAGGGATCAGTAATGGAAGGCTAAGGGGCTCCGCTTAACAACAGGAAGGCCAAGTACTCAGCTAATCTCTAAATCCTTATGTTAGACACTACAGGAACCTCAGGGCTGAATGGGTGTCACTAAGGGGGCATCCTTTACTGGCACTGAACCTCATGTACACCTGTGATGGGAAAGGCAGGTACAACAAAATGGATGAATAAAAGTGCATTCAATTTGGCCTTAAGCTTTGCCTCAATCTGTGTCTTTTATTTAGTAATACACTTCTTAGATTCCCTGGATTACATTTTGCCTTAGGCCATATGTTTAGATTTACGTCAATCCCTGCCTTATAGATTTATCAATAATCCCAGCACTGAAAATTGCTTTACGTCCTGAATTTATGTTAGGCTTTAAACAACTGCTTATATGTAATGTTGCATTAATCTCTCTATAAGTATTTTTTAGGAGATACAGTGTATTAATCATGGAACAGCACAGAGGATCCAGCGTCCAGACTTCTCCTGGTACTCTTCCGGACATGTCCATGTTAGGTGGGTCAGCATGTGTGTGAATGAGTGAGTGAGCCCAATGATGGATTGGCATCCTGTCCAGGGCTGTTACCTGCCTTGAGCATGGTGCTGCTGGGATAAGCTCTGACCCTCCATCAATTGGATTAGGCAGGTCTGTGAATGTCATGTTATCTTGTTATATTACCCTTTACTTTAAAAAAATATATATTGCCACATGTACAGACTGCAGTGAAATTCATCCTTGAAAGTCCAAACAGTACTGAACATGTCAGCCTACACTCTTCACATTGATCCTGCATTAGATTTTACACTTATCTGTTCATCAAACATACCACTGGCTATTGTAGAATTTGTCCTTATTTTCTTTCTTTTTTCATTATATTTTTATTAATTTTATTGCAATCAAATTTTTACAAAAAAGAAAAATTGAGTTAAGGACAAATCGATCCCCACCCCTGAGAGAGAGAGCAAGGCAAACGGTGTGAAATTTAAGGCTTGTAAACATACCTACATTAATTAATTCTCTGTGCTTTATGAGCTTATTTTAAAATATTACTGATTAGATCCTGCCATGTTTTGAAAAGAGTCTGTACGGTTCCTGTAACTGAGTATTTAATTTTTTTCAATGTCAAATAGTATAACACATCGGTTTCCCACTGACTTAAAAGAGGAGAGTTTGGGGTCTTCCAGTTTATCAGAATAAGAATTTGTCCTTATTTTCTAACCCACCCAGCTAGTTTAATGCCAGTGCCAGTCTACTGTGTGGCACACTCACTCACCCACTCACTCTCAGTTTAGATCAGTGATTGAAGTGGGCCGATAATCACCAGTGTACAGTAGCGGCCCTCTTCCAGTTTCTACTCCCAGTATACTTCCTAGCATACCATTGAGCTTTGGAAATCACTCTTCTTCAATCATTGAGGTGCTCAAATTTAACGGGAGACCCCACTCTTCAATTAAATCCAAATATTTTGCCATAAGCAGAGCGCTGGTTCAGATGATAACAATTTGTGCTGGATCATATTTGACTTTAACTCTGTAGCAGGATTCACGTTGCATCTCGTATGACTCTCATGCATCAGCCCTTCTATTAAATGCACATTATTCACTTTGTGTTAATTCCTCCAGTAAAAACTGCAATAAATTGCATTAATGTGACCTTCCTATTTCTCTTGAATTTGCTCCTTAAAAATAAACTTCCACAAATCCTCACACTGTGCCTTGTCTTATCCAATTTGGTAATCCTTGTGTGACACTGCGCATCAATCCTTATGCTAGAATGAGCTATAATTATAATGTACACATTGCGTTATTGTCTCATATTCATTTCCATAAAACCATAACACGTACATAAACTTTAGGAAATGTTTCTAATGTTGTGTAATTTCCTAAACTATGTTTTGAATATTGAGTGGCGTAGTGGTAACGCTGCTGCCTGACAACAAGGCGCCTGGGCCTCACGTCCCAGCTGCTCCCTGCGATGACTGTGTGGGTTTATTCCAAGTCTAAAGACGTGTGGGTTAAGTGGGCTGGTGTTGCTGAATCGGCCCTGCTGTGTGTTCACCCTGCTATGGGCTGGTAGTGCCCTGTCCAGGTGGTGTTCCTGCCTTTTGCCAGATGCTTCCCTGCCCAGGATAAGAAGGCTTAGAAGAAAGATGCATAGTAGGTTTTGCATTGAATGCTACTGTAGATTTTCATTAGTCCATTTTTTAAGAAATCTTTAGTAATATTGGTGAACACATTTCCTTGTATCTCATCTCTACATATATATAATATTTTTCCTTGGTAACCCTAGTTACATTTCACTAATAGTGTCATTTCACTTTGTATGAATCATTATGCTACAGATGTTTATAATATGCCATAATGAATCTGATATACCATAAATCTTTATTAAAACTTGGCTTGGATTCCACTTTCACATTCTTTGGCAGTCTCTAAATTAGAATACTTTACATTCAGACTGGTGTTATTCTTCACAGTAGTCGCTACATAACAGGGTACAGAGGCAATCAAGAAAGCTAATCGCGTTTTAGGTTATTTTAGGTTATCCCGAAGTGTGGAGTGCAAGTCAAGGGAGCTTATGCTTAAGATCTATAACACACTGGTGAGGCCTCACCTGGAGTTCTGTGTGCGGATCTGTGTGGTTTCCATATTTAAAAATTGAGAGTGGTCTCCCCTAGACTTTCTCGTATACTCATATGTGGGGATGGATATTTGAGGAGTAAACCACAAGACAATGATTATATTTTATATTATTTACATTAAAGAACCATTAACAACAAATTAAATCAAATTAACAATATACTGGACACTCATTATAAAGGTAAAGTTGAATAAATCGGACTCTGCAGCTGCATGAATAAAAGGTATAGTACCACTTCTGGTTAGTGGAAATAGCCCAAAGTTGATAGAAATCTACATTTTGTACCTTGTATGCAAAATTTGGTTGACCTAACTGAAAGCGTACTCAAGTTATCGTGCTTACACACACACACACACGCATGCACACAGAGACATAATTCCAAAAATAGCATTTTCGGAATCAGGGAGGTCTAAAATGTTAAGATTCATCAAAATCTCAACATCGAATTTTTGAACGATTACAATACTTTCTCTATATATCATACAGTATACAAGAAAGTCAGGGAGGTCTAGAACTTCAGGATTCATTAAAATTTCGCCATCAAAATTTTGGATGGTTATAATACTTTCTCTCTACATCATATACAAGAAAGTCGGGGAGGTCTAAAACTTCGAGATTCATTAAAATCTCAACATCAAATTTTTGGGTGTTTATAATACTTTTCCTGTACTATGTATACGAGAAAGTATAAAGACATAGCAGCTCTGGAAAAACTGCAGGAAAGAGTGAATAGTTCTCAGAGGTATGAACACTGAGTCAAGACTGAAGGAGCAGAACCTTTTCAGATTAGGTAAGTGAAGATACAGATGGGCCCTGATTGTAGTGGTTATAAATATAAAAGGAATTTGTACTGTGCATCTTAGCTGTTATTTTAAAATAAATCCTATAACAAGAACCGACGGACACATTAGAAAACGTAAGAGCAGATTTCGCACAAATATTGGGAAGTTTTCTTAACACCGAGAAGCCTAGACATATACGATAATTACACATAGTAGTGTAGTGGACAGTAGGACTCTAGGGACCTTCAGATCTTGACTTGATGTTATTCTGTATTTTTTAGGTGGATAGGATGAACGACCTTGTGGAGCTGAATGGCCTACTCTCATCACAAAGTTTTCTAATGTCCTAATGTCTCGGCATTAATCCCTCCTGCTTTATGCGCCGAGCCTGAATTGGACTGTTGGTGGCAGGATTGGCACTCCATCCACCGTAAAACACCTCAGACTGTCCCAGTGTGGTGTTGAGGTGTCATGTGTTGCATGGCTGCACTCGGGTCCCAATCCGGATGGTCTGTCGTCTCTCTCTTTCTCTCTCTCTCTAATTCCTCCATTGCACTTTACTTTATAGTTTTTTTCACATCATGCTAATCCCTACATTGCACTAATTCCTATATTGCATATTGCACTGATTTCCATTTTTGACTTTAGTCTACCCTGCATTTGTAAATTGAATTAAACAGGTTAAATAAGGGGTCAATAAATGGATGGATATTTGCAATTGTTCCCTTGTATAGAGCAGATATTTGTCTAAATGTTAAATAACATATCCGTCCCTATAATATTCTTCACATGAATTTCAATAAAGTGCACACATTTCTAGATTAAACTTGACTCGTTTCCTTCTTGCCCAATTACACGGCCTCAAAGTCCCCACATTACGCCTCGCTTTACCTCTCCATTTAATGGCATGCTAAGCCCTACATTACACATGCTGTTAATTCCTGTATTGCATGTTGCATTCATTTCCATAATAGGCTTTACGTTCAGATTTGCACTGCTTCTTCTTTATGGCCCATACATTCATTCTAATATTAAATATTGTGTCATTCCCAGGGTAAAATACTACCTTAATTACAATGTCAGAATCTCCCTTGATTAGACTTGCATTACCCTAACATTACATGTCGTATAATCCCAGTATTGCACTCTGCTCTGCTCCCGATGCACTAATCCCTTCATTGTGCGCCACATTAATCCCTGCATTGCATTTTGCTTTGTAGCTTTTATTTAATGACTCACTAATCCTTCCATTACACCTTGTGTTAATCCACGTGATGCATGCTGCATTAATGTCTATCTTAAACTTTTACATTAGGATTTGCACGGATGCCCTTATCTAGATTGTGTGTTTGTCCTAATATTTTAGAAACACATTCATTTCTGTATTCGATTTTGCATTAAGTGTCACATTCAGCCTCCTACTTTGCACTTGGTTTTTAATGATCCGTCAGTCTCCACGCTGCACATTGTGCTAATCCCTCTGCTGCATGTTGACGTCGTTTCCCTGCCAGACTTCCCATTAGAATTTCCCTGTGTATTCATCCCAACATTAAACACTGTAGTAATTCCACTTATGCGATTTACCCTCATTACTATATTTGGCTTTACATTAATTCCAGGTTGAAATTTTGCATCGGCCTTAATGTTAAGCATACATCCCAGTATTGTTCTCTAATCGCTTCACCAGGTAACTGCATTAATCCCTCCATTGCAGGTTGCATTGTTTCTACATATAAGAGATCTGACATTTGAATTTGCGCTGATTCCTTCTACTTGACAGTGCATTAAAAATGGTATTAATCGCAGTATTGTGCTTCACATTAATTTTCTCATTACTTTCACCCCTTTATTTGACTATTTGTTTCATGTTGAACATTCTATTAATCCCCATATTGTCCTTTGTTTTGCATCGTGCCAGTCCCTGCATTATGATATCTATTAATTCTGCATTCATTTCAGCATTACGCTATACATTAAACCTTTTATTAATCGCTTCAATTCATGTTGCATTATTTCTATAGCAGACTTCACTATCAGTGGGTACTGACTTTATACAACAACAGTGCGTTTAGCCTGACATGAATCGTGGTATATATCTGTGTTAACCTTCGTCTTCATCCCTGTATTCAGCTTACCTTTCTTGTTCTTCATGGCACCATAGAGTGCATCTGACAGGTCTATCAATACCTCCTCCTTAACCAATGAAGTACAGCAGCAACTCCACTTAGTGCCTTCCACACCAAACCCTCACCATGTTCCATAGGGGCACCACTGCGGAGGTCCTAACCGGTTCCATGTCTGATATCGGAACTGTAGTGTGCAACAGATTGTGTGCACTGCAGAGACCATCATCTGGGCTCCTCTCCCATCCACCATGGACATGTTCACAAAGCACTGCATCTGTAAGACCTCCAACATTGTGGGGGATCCATCCCATAATCTCTTCTCCCTGCTTCCATCCGCCAGAAGGTACAGCATCAGTCTTTGTGGCTGAACAGCAGCTTCTTCCCGCAGGCAGTCAGACTCCTGAAAACAATGTTACCCTCCTGTCCCTGTGTGTGCCCCCTTAACACAGGCTTTGATCTAATTTCTTATTCCCTTGTATTCCTTGTCCATCTCCTTTTTTCACACATCGCTGTTTGCCAATAAGATGTCGATTTGTGCAGATGTTCTTTCTTGTTCTGTATTTCCTTGTGTAAATTTACTCCCCCCTTTAATGCTCTGTTGTCCTATTTATCGTCTAAACATTGCACTGTGGCCCTGGGGATTGTTATTCCATACCACTATACTATATAATGTACCAAGGTATGTAGATGGTGCATGGCTATAAAGCCCACTTGACATTACCACTAAAACATAAGTAATATGATAGTTACAATTTGTTACTAACCCTCACCTATTCTGTTTCTCTTCTCGGTGCTCAAATGTGGCACTTGGTGCCACTGCCCCCTTGCCAAGTTGTTCTGCCTGGCTAAGGTAAAGTCATCCCTGATGGAGGATCGCAGGAATCATCTTGTTGAGGGGTCCTTTCTTCAGATTGCACTCAGCTGTGGAATGGCCGGTAAGGGGGAGGCAGCTTGATGGCTGGGGTCTCCAGGACTCTGAACAAATCAGACTCCTATAATGTGATATCATCTATTCTCGCATTTTGGTTCATTCTTGCACTATTATTATTGTAGTATTGTATTGTATTAAGGATTATTTGTGTTCTGTTCTGTGTATTGTATTGTATTTACCCTGTTTTTTGACACCCACTGCTTGCCCAACCTACCTGGATGGGGGTCTCTCTTTGAACTGCCTTTCCCATGGTCTCTTCCATTTTTTTTTTTGTTTTCTCATGTCTTCTTAGAGAGTCAAGGCTGGGGGGGGCTGTCAAAAAACACGGCCTGTTAAAGCCTATTGTTGCACTTGTTGTGCAAGAATAACTTGCAGTGTATTGTATTGTATTGATCTGACTTGATTCGCTGTTAGTTGTACCAATGCCAGTGTTGCACTTAGCCCTGCGCCTTCTATTAAAAGCAGTGCCAATCCATTCACAGTTTATTCTATCAGTCCCTGAACCGTATGCGTTAAACTCTCAATTACATATTGAGGTAATCTTCACATGTTCAGTTCATTTCTGTAATTGACTTTACATTAGAATTTACATTGATTGCCTTTGTTATGCTGCATATGTACCCTGGCATTAAATTAGATTTTAATCTTGGTATAATATTGGAGTGCCACCCTAGTGCTCGCTGACGCCGAACTTTTTAAATCACTCTTTTAGGTAGCTCACTGCCCTTAAAAAGGAAGCTCACACTAACTGGAAATCATGGGACTGTTGAAGCTTCTTTTTTGTATGATGGAATGCCAGCTTATGCTGCTGCCAACTCATTGAAAGGTCATGCCCAGGCTGATGCAACTTATCCTCCATTTGAATACTTCCAGCTCCCTGCAATGGCATATAAACTCTTTGAAATGGTGAAGTGCTGTTCTCTTCCACTGAGGTTGTGCAGCTGTAATGAGGGCACATCAGCAGGGGTCTTGAATGTGGTTTGTTAGATGGCATCACCGGGATGTTGAGTGCTGTGCGGCCATGTGGTGCTTTAGAGATGTTTAACACCACACTTCTCTGTGGTGATCTGTCCATTAAACGTGGGCAGATGAACCTTCTTGTGTGGGACATCTTCCTTCCCTCAACCGGCATTTCATTTGCCAGGTCTCAGACTCGAGACTGTCCAGCAACTCTTCTGAAAAGCCCAGCAAGTTCATTTTGAGTACCTTAGTGCTTTGTTCAGTTAGATTGTAGGCCTTTACCTCATCCCATATCTGATATAAGTGTAGGGTTGTGCTGAACCCAAACATTGCCAGACTAGTTGGAATTCAGGTGACTTTGGCATATTTAATAGGCTCCACTGCAGCTGCTCAATTTCAAGACGGAATGCCATCTTGCACTGTTGGTGACTCATCATTAGGTCATGCCCATCATGGCCAGTGGCAATACTTTCTGTTGTTAACTTTACACTAATCCTAACATCAAAACCCTTTAATTATACTGATATCGCACCATTATGTATTTGTTCGTCTTTACAAATTGCATTAATTCCTGCATTGCCTTTTGCGTTCATTTCCTCCTCAGGCTTTACATGTGAATTTACAACAATCCCTTTATTTGATCACATATTCAGCTTAACATTAAATGTTGTATTTACCAATTAATTGCACTTTGCCTTAATCCCTACAAGAAGACATTGCATGAGTCTGTTCGTTCTAAATCCCTCTTCTGCACTTTTGTCCTGTGCACTGCTAATCCTGACATTACACGTTGTATTAATCTCTGTGTTACCCTTTTCATTCATTTCCAATTCATTCTTTCATTCATTTCCAGATCAGGCCTATTTCCATGTAGGGCTGTGTGGAGCCATAGCCTGTGCCTAGGCAGGAACAAACCCTGGAGGGGATGTCAGCCCACCACAGGACAGTATAAACATTGTATGAACCTCTTTTTCCAACTTTTAATTTGGCCCTTTATTGTGTTTTTTTTTTTTTTTTACTAATTGTTGCATAATACTTACAGAACACATGACATTGTAATGAAATTAAAAAGTACTAGTGGGAATACGGTGGCCTCAGGTCCTAAAATAACAAAAGTGTGGAAGAGATTGTGGGAACCAGGCCGGACACAGACAGGCAGACATCATTTGTCACCCAACACACATTTATTTACAATTATATTTACAATTATGACACACACAACCCAGTGCCACAGCACCAATCACCCCAAAGTCCAGGCCGCTTCCAAATGCCTTTCTCTTCTCCTGGCCACCTCCACTCCTCTCCTACAAGACTCTGTCCACTTCCACCCGACTCCAGCCATCGAATGGAGGGAGGCAGCCCCTTTTAGTCACACCCAGACGAGCTCGAGGTGCCTCCCGATAAGAAGCATCGGCCGCACACCTGGAAGCACTCTGGGTGTCCCTGGTCTTCTTTCCCCCCAGTACTTACAGGTGTGGCAGAAGTGCCGATGGCCAGGGCTCCTCAGGCATCTGGGTGCTCCCTGCCAGTGACCACGGGGCAATTCAGAGTTGAGCTTACAAGCTCCGTACCCATGGTCCCCAAAGCCACCAGGGCAGTCACCCATTCGCAATTGGGAGGAAGCGTAAGCCCTCCTCTGGTCCTTCTGGGCGTCCCAGCTGGGTACCACCACCAGCCACTCGCCACAAGATGCACCTCGTCTTGGGGAATTAACAGTAGTCCTTCACTGGACTTCATTGGACTTCATTCATATCTGTGCAAAAGGACAAAGGTCCAGGGACCTCATGCATAACGCCGTGCGTAGAATTCGCACTATAACATGATGTAAGCACAAAAGCCGAAATGTGCTTACGCAAACTAAAATCCAAATGCAGAAATATGTGCGTACTCCAACTTCCACGTTCTTCCGCTACATAAATCCCGGTCAGTGTGAAAAGTAACGCTTGTGCACACACCTGCTCTCCCACCCCAACTCCTCCCAGAATTACGCCTCTTTGAATATGCAAATGAATATGAACAGCCCTTAAGCTCAGCGTTCTGTGAAAAAACAATGGGAAAAGCAGAGGGGAAGATATAAGAATTTTAGCGAATACCAAGTGGAGGCAAAGGAAAAACATACTATTTGTTGGTTTAAACAGTGGAATAAACAACAAAAGGAAGTTGATCGAGTGACATAGACAGAAACACGAAAGCTCAAGTCCACAAAGTCGCACAGTACCCGAAATAAAAAAGAAGTGGTCACATATCCAAGTCGCCGTGAAAAGGCAAATTGTTACAGCCCAACGTCTGAGTGTCGTATGAAAGCTTATTAAGGTACAGAGAAAAAAATTGACACACAGTGGGGAAAAAAGCAGGAAATGTCAACTTTAATCTTGAAATTTCCACTTTAATCACGTAGTTTATTTTGTCATTAAAGAAGAACATCATAAACTTCATCTTAAAATCGATTAATTTACTAGTTTCTGAAATCCCATCATAACTAAAGTAACATGTGAAATGCATTGTTTTGTATTTGATCTTCTTTGTGCTCTATGTGTGTGAATCACTACTTGCTTCTTAAACTGGCTCTCTTCCTCCAACTGGACACAGAATCCATTACATTCGTGATATTCCAGCTCTCTGAATAATTAAAATACTGAGATGTATACGTGATATCTTTTTCATGATAGGAATGAAAGCATGTTATTAAACAGGGGAACACAGTGGTGGTACTGTCTCTTTCAAAGGTACTAAACCCCAATTCCTGTCCTTACTTTTCTTTCTCCAAATACCCAATCGCCACACAATTAGCTCTGTAATAGACGTTAAGCCATCTGTGAGCTTAGAATGACGATTCTTCAAAACTTTTAAGGAACATTGAAATATCTTCATAGTATGTGTTTAATTATTCTATCCATCTATCATTCCAGCATACAGCAATCAATCAGGATTAATCTGTGAACTAGCTAACGCTGTGGCACCGTGTCCTCACATGTTTAATTATTAACAATACAGATTATTTAAATGAAGTTAGTTTTATCTGTATAAGATAATCAACATATTTTGCTGCATTTCATCTTAAAAATGATATCATCATCGTATGTAAATATGCACTTTATAAAGTGACGCAGGTTGTGCAATATTATAACTGAAGTGCAAGTTTACAGTGAGGTGATTGTACTTATAAGTACAAACAGTTCTACAAGGAGCACTTGATGGACTGATTGACTGTTTGAAGTTCTTGGGATGAAACCGTTTCTGAACTGCGAGGTCTGTACAGGAATGGCTCTGAAGCATTTTGCCGTGGCTGAGACAGCGTGTACTTGATGCTGTGTACCGATAATTCTCTTTCCAATCAGATGCTGTAGATCTGTGATTCCCCACTCAGATACAGTGATATAAATACTCCGAGTGGTGCAGTGAGAGTAATATGGAAAAAGATGATCCACTGTGGCAACCCTTAAAGGGAGCAGCTGAAAGAAGAAGGTGCAGTGAGAGTAACAACGCTAAAGCAGTTATGGTATTAGAATAGTTTGACCATTCTGTGGACCATTATATTGTTACAGGTTAATTACAATCAGATGCATTAAACTAATAAACAATATGAAGTTAGTTTCAGTGTATTTATAAAGCCGCGTCAGGAATGTGCACCTAAGAATGAAAGGGTAACCACACAGGAACAGTAGCACTGCTTTGACGCTGGGTGCCACCAGTCTGCAAAACCGAGCGGCGAACTTGCATACGACTGGGTATGAAGTACCGTGGAAATGTGCGTGGCTTTATGCCAAGTTTAGGTTTTATACATCGCGATTTGAACGTGGAAACGTTCTTACGCAACATTTCTGTGCGTATGCACCGTTTATACATGAGGCCCCAGGTCTTTAGAGTCTTGGTGCTTCCTGTTTTGCTATATGGTTGCGAGAGATGGATGATATCCAGTGACCTGAATACTGGACTCCTTCAGTCCTGGGTCTCTTTGGAGAATCCTTGGCTACCACTGGTTTGACTTTGTGTTGAATGAGCAGTTGCTCATGGAGTCCTGAATGAGGCACATTACCTGTGTTGTGAGCCATGTGGTGCGATTCTCCAAGGGTAATCAGGCTTTCAGGATCCTCATTACTGGACTAGGCCAAGGGGTTGCCCACGTAACACCTGACTGCGACAGATAGATGATCTTTTCTGGAGGGTGGGACTGGACCGAGTGTCTGCCTGGGAGGTTGCCAACCAGGATTCAGAACTGTTTTGTTATGTGATGGGTGTGGCAACACGCTGTACCAGTGCATGCTCCCCAACCTGACCTGACCTGAAATTCACTGGATCTGGTTGTCCATCTAGACAAGTCCATTTTGGCAACACCTTTTGTTTTCGCTATGAAAAAATTCCAAGTAAGTAGTGCTCTTCAACCAAACGTGAATGTAAGGCTGAAAAGGCAAAGTTTGCACATTGAGTATCTGATGACATCCTCGTTTGTTGGCACACATTTCTCTGTCATTGTTCTAGTACTCCGTATCGTGGCGTATGCCAGGCCTTTTCGATGAGCCATAGTATTAGCCAGCTGGTCACTGGCTCTATATTTAGACTCATCTCTTGTTTTGCTATGTGCTTCAGTGTCCTTTCCTTTTCTTGTTTCCCATTCTTCATCTCCTGTGTTTGGCTTGACGCTCAGGAGGTCTCCCTGCTGCAGTTCTTTTCCATGTTCTGTGCAGCAATGTATTTTGTGATCACAGGTCATTTTTCACTGTCTTTGTTGCTCATGCAATCTTCATGTACTCGATGCTCAGCAGATGGTGGTGCTTTTCTAATTCTTCTGTCTATGAGTGGCCTCAGCGATGTGCATCACACTCAGCTGATTTTACTGCTGTGGTTTTTCCTCTTGAGCAGTTTGCTGCAAGAAAGACTCAAACCCCAGTAACTTCAGTAACTACCCCAAATGTTTGCTTCACCAGCATGTGACAATTAAGCCCCAGTGGTTCACGAGTAATCATGTGACAGACGATCATAGCCCTCAGCATTTTATATGTAGTGATACTGATTCCTGTTTTACCCTTTGTTTGCACCATGCACTAATCTTTTTGATGATACATTTGAATCTACATCATACATTTAGCATTTTCTCAATGTTTGTCTTGGATGCGTTCACTACATTATTTGTCTTAATCTATCAGTGTGTTTAAATTTGCGCTTTAATAATCTGGTTATTCATAGAAATCAGGCCTCTGAAATGTCATGTAGACCTTTACTGCCGTTAGAGAAACCAGGATATTAATTTCTGAGAAACCAGGTTAACACATGTCAGCAAGTAACTCGGTTATGTGGCCAGGTAAACCCTTAATCGGGTTACAGTTAAGGATTTTGTAGGCTACTCTCTGCTGTTCAACTGCTTAGCGTCAAACACACTTTCTGCAGCCACAGGTAGAAGCTTCCACAAGATAAATTTTCTAAGGCATATGCTCAGATGATTGCATTATTCTTTCTCCTGGCTGAAATAGCCTGCCTCAATATTTCAGAAACTGCTAAATTTATATTGATGAGCTGAATGCACACTGCTAAGCCTGGCAACACAATCTCAGGAGCAGTAGGGGAACACATTAAAAGTAATTGGGTGGAGTGGTGGCTCTGTGGCTAAGGATCTGCACTTTGTATCTGTAAGGCTTCTGGTTCAACTCCCATTACTGCCCTATGACACTGGGCCCTGGAGGAAAGCTTAAAAAATTGCTCCAGGGGTGCAGTACAATGGCTGATCCTGCACAATGAATACCAAAGGTAATACAAAAAGACAATTTCCGGTGAATTAATAAAGTATACCTAATTAAATCATCTTCCCATCTCTGTTAAGATAAGCAATACCACTCCAAGACCAGAGGGAGCACTACTACTAACTATTACTTTTCTTTTACTCACAGCTCTGAGATGACACCTGGTAAGGGCACCTAACTCCAGCCATAATGCCCAGAGCAGGCCATGCCCCTTCTGCTCAGGGCTCCATAAAAGCAGATGACCTCCTGAAGGTGGCGTCTCATTTTGACCCAGATCAAGTTATGGACAGAGCTTCTGAGTGATACGTCCTGAACTGAATTTTGTTTGGGCTGTTTACAGTTGTCCTTTACATTCCACCACAGTGCACTCTTTGATTTTTTGAGGGTCACCCAGTTGATGCTACAGTACTTATTTGTGGATCTTTGTGGTCTGTTTGCTTGGCCACGGTGCGTTACATAGTCCAAATACTTTTTAAAGTGATGAGTAACCTAACGCTATTCTTATTTTATTGAAGTAAAATATTATCTCAGCAGCACTTAGTGTAAGGTAAAAAGCACATGTATCTGTATGCCACCCCTTTGCAGGGCTCAATCACACAGCCAAGCAAAAAAGAGTGTCCTGCGTGCAATCTGGAAACAGAAACCTATTCATAAAGTGGCATTTGAGTTTTAATCCAACTGTGGCAGTGTGACTGGGTGATGCAGTGACCTGTGTTCATGCCGCAAATCATCGGTAGCTGGAGCTGTAGCTACATGTTTTTCCTCCGGAGCCCATGAAGGACTACACATATTATAACGGTGTTCACAAGCTGCATCAGCCAGGAAAGAGCCACCCATAATATGAGCTGGCATTCCATCACCAGCAGCAGGGGCACCTATAAAAACAGCACGTCTGTAGAGTTGCAAACCGAATTCCATCTAGTATGGCTGTGCTTTTAAGAATACTGGGAAACCTCGAAGAGGCATGTAAAGTAGGAATGAATCTATAATAGAACTAATAAATACAGCAGTAGTAAAACACAAAAAAACGATTACTGGTTTGAGCTTTTTTGAATTCATTGCACCTGTTTAGTATGTTTAATTTATTTTTGCACAATTTAACGATGTTGGAGTGTTTTGCCAAGCGAGAACTCCAGAAGCCTACTTGTGCATATAAATGAAGGTGTGTAACAAACTCGCCTTCACCTGGTTTTGTGTGTGCGTTGTGAAATGAATGAGCTTGACACCACAAAAAGGCTTGGGGCAGCCACCCCGTATACTTGAAATCTGCTAGAAAAAATGGCAAAAGTAGTAACTGACAGTTTTTATAGACAAGAGTCCAACACAGAACTGACAAATAGGAGGATTATGGCAGTTTTTAAGGTCAGTCAGGGTAAGCGATGTCATCAGGCCAGGAAACGGAAATGATATCATCAGGCCCAGAACCAGAAATGGTGTCATTCGGCCCAAAAAAGGAAGTGATGTCATCTGAATCAGAGGTAGCTTTATCAGGCCCGGAAAATGAAAGTGACGTCATCAGGCCCTGAGCTGGTAGTGATGCCTTTGGGACCAGTTCTGGAAGTGATGTCATCTGAGTCGGAGGTGATGTCATCGGCCTGGGTCTGGAAGTGATGTTATCAGGCCCAGAAAACAGAGTGATGTCATCTGAGTTGGAGGTGATATTATGGGGCCCGGATCGGGAAGTGACATCATCAGGTCCTGAACCAGTAGTGATGTAGTCTGAGTCGAAGGTGACATCATCAGCCCAGATCCAGAAGTGACATCATCGGGCCCGGTACCGGTAGAGATTTCATTGGGCCTGGAGCTAGGAGTGGCGTCCTCAGTTCCAGGCAGAATTTCCCATTTTTGGTCTGCAGGGATAAAAAAGAAAAGATTAGTGTACTCTGCCACCCCCTGGCCTGGCATGGAATTGCCTTCTTTTGAGCCCTTTAGCTGCCTCCCATGCGTACGTACGTGACAGCATGTCTTAAATTATGGAATACTCCACACGTTTAAGGGGGGGTCAGCGTTAACAGCCTCTGTAATTTGTACTTTTTTTGATGACTAAATTCCTTTGGTTATCTAAAGAACTTTATTTGCATACCTTTCTGTGGAGTGGACCTTTAAAATAATTCACTGGTGCTGATGGGGGGTTCAGCCCGGAGTTTCATCATCAAGCTCGCGATTTGCGGGCCATCATCCCCAGACTTAGAGATCTGCCTGAAGGGAGAATGGAGGAACGCTGAGGCCATGGAGAAGGCAAGCTGGTTAATCTTTATTAAGATGGGGTCAGCACCTAATTAAAGTGAGGATTCACTGTTAATGTTTTTACACTCCTCAGTGTTGTCAGTGGAGCGGAGCACACAGGGTGAATCAGGATCCCCTCCTCCTCCTCGCCTCTCCTTTGTCTCTGGACAGTTTACCTTGCCAGTCCAGGCAGGGCGGGAAGATCACGGCAAACAACTTGAGTTGCATTTCCAGTTAATTATTAGAAAGAGCAAATCCTGCCAGTCTGTCTCTTTCTTTTTCTCTCTCTCTGTTTTCTTCTCTCTCTGCTGAATTGCTGCCTTTAACCTTTTCGGCGTGTGACTCCCAGCTGCGGTGGACTTCGGCACACCTCCCCAGATATTTTCATCAAAATTAATTGATGGAAACGAGAAAGGCATAATTATCACTTCAATAAGTGCTCATGAATTTTTTATAGGATGCAAATTCACCCCAGAGTTTCGCATCGGAAAATTTTCTGTCTGATAATGGGAATTTGATCCAAGCGAATGGGAGAAGGCTCTGGTCACACTTTGCAACTCATTACTTCAACATGGTGGCAGGAAGGGTGAGGAACGTCTAATTATTCTCCGTGGATGTCTGAATAGAGACCTGCCAGATAATTAACAAGGCTAGGGGCAATTTACCGCTTAAGAAAGACTCCCTCCCGCCTCTGCGGCGTTCACAAAAGTGGGTTCAATGGGAGCCCTGGAGCCCACCTTTGTCTGCCTTACCCGCAGGCAGTGCCTGAACCAGGAAGATTGGCTGCATGAACTGATAAAGGACGAGACAGCCAAGAGGGTGTGGGCAGATGGAGTGGAGGGGTACAGGTGCCTTGACATGTTACTGTTGGGGCCCTGGCTCATATTCAGGACCCTTCCATTTTGATTTGTTTTCATGAGCCTTTCAGGGTCACCCAGTCCTTGTGAGCTTAAATCTTCACAGCGTATCCATCCAGGCAACCAGAGGGCACCCTGAGACATTATTAGTGACATATGGGCCAAAATAAGGACTCTTCATATTTTTTCACATCGGCCTTGACTCCATAAGCTCTTTCACACTGATGTAGATAGGGGGCGCCCTAACACATTGTTGTGGAAGTCTTGGCCCAAAGTGACGAGCTCCATTGTCTCTTTAATTTCAGTTTTAGTCTCTCAGTTCATTCATGGTCACAGATATCTAAGAGGGTGCCCTTACTCTTGGTTCTTGAAAACCTGGACCAAAGTGATGACCATTGAGGACCCAAGCAGCTGGACCTGACTAAGGGGATTCCCACGTTAACACATGGCTGCAGCAGTATTTCCAGATGGTGAGACTGGACCAGGTTCCCACCTGAGATTCTGAGCTGTTTCCTTACCAGTCCATGCACCCTAATCTGACCTAACCTGACCTGACCTAATTACGGTTAATACATCAGCTCTTCAAATGTCCCTAACATGACATTTTTGAAGCCCTGGGACAGACTGAAGACCGCTCACTAATTTTTGTATTATGCTTTGACAAGCCTTGAACAGAGTTACTCCATTCTCGTGGGACGTGTTTCATCACTTCAAGGCAGCCAGTGGGCACCCTGACACATCCTCCTTGAAGCCCAGAGATAGAGGGATAGCCCTTTCTTTCTTTTTTTTTTTTCTTCTGTCTTGTTTTGATGACCCTGGTCAGGGTCAGTAAATCCCCTGTGATTGTGTTATCTCATTTAGCTTATTTGCGCTCTGTGACTGATTAGAAGATTCCAGCTATGTCCCCACTTCCAGCTGCCCCATCTCACCAGAACTCAAGACAAAATCCTACCAAGTGAACCTGTGTGGCAATTTTGATGACAGGACAAGCTTCTAGGACAAGCGTGCTCAACCTGTTTTTCTACATGAGAGTTGGCAAAGGTGGGCTGGCAACACCTGGACGCTTCATGTCTGCCCTGCTCTAGTTACAACAGCAGCTGCTTTCCCTTCATTGTAAACAGCTAATCCCTGTCATTAGTGAAAAGACCACCCAATCACCTCTTTGTCCTCATCTTGTACTCCTCTCAGGAGCACCCCACCCTGTGGGACACTGGAAACCTGAGTAAACAGAGGTCCGAACAGGCCTGTCATGGGCAGGTGGCACAATGTGGCCATGGAGTCTCAAGAGGGCAAAGCTCAGTGTGGCAGTGCCAATGTCTTTTGTAATTAATTAGAATAATTAATTACATTTATACAGAGTTGTTCTAACCTACTCAAAGAGCTTTACATAGACAGTAGGGAGCCAATAGTGTAGCATCCACCTGAATAATGTGATGGCAGCCAATCTTGTGCCAGTATACTCGCCACATATTAGCTATTAGATGGTGAAATGGTGAGAGAGATAGTTAGCCGATTACAGACCGGGGATAATTAGGGCGCCATTTCTTGGTGTGCATGAATCAGAATGTCAATGCTAGAAAGTGACCTTCTCCAGTGATGCCATCAGGGGGCTTTTAGCACAATGCAGTGCCACTAGTGCCCTTCAGGGGAATTTTAACAGCCATCATTGGACGGTTGACTCATTCTGTGGATGGGGGACTCTCTAGAGGTCCACAATATACTAAATCAGCACACTGCATCCATTCCAGTGTCTCTTCTAGAACTTCTACCAAGGATCAGAAGACTACATGCAAATTGACACTACCTGCCAAGGGACTTGGAGGTCACTGCAGAGCTCTGCTGTTTCAGAGTGGACTCACAGTATCACTTTGAATGGGACCTCAGGTTCACAATAGGGGACTTAATGACTCACACTGTGAATACAGGTTTGACACCCGACAGTAACCCTATGGAGACAGTGGGCTGTTTGTGTGAATGCCAGCCTGTCTTTCATGTAATTTGTTATGTGAATGCCAGCTTGATAACCCCTCCATTTATGGCATCACATGCAATGGCTCCTAGTAGACAGTGGGCTTACTGGGCAAATGCCAATGGGTCTTTCAGGAGCCTTGTGCTGTGATTGCCATTGTGCCTTTCAGGTGGCTCATTTTGTAAACGTCAGTGTGTCTTTCTGTTGGCTCACTATATGATGCCAGTGCACCTTTTAGCAAACTCATTTTTTGAATGCTAGGGTGTCTTTTCTGTTATTGTATTAATGCCAACTTTGTCTAATTGTGTGCTTATTGTTTGAATGCTGGTCTGAAATTTCTATGGACTGTAGTAATGCCAATGTGTCTTATGGTGCTCTTATTGTGTAAATGCTAGTGTGCCTTTCTAAGGACTAACTGTATGAATGCCAGTGTGCCTTTTAGATGATGAATTTTGTGAATGCCAGTATGTTTTTCTATGGACTAACTGTGTGAATGCCAGTGTGAAATTTCTATGGACTGTACAAATGCCAGTGTTTCTTATGGTGTGCTTACTGTGTGAACACCAGTGTGTCTTCCAAATTATGAATTTTGTGAATGCCAGTGTGTCTTTTTGTTGCACTTATTGTGTGAAAACCAGTGTGAAATTTCTATGGCCTGTAGTAATCCCAGTATGTCTTAAGGTGCACTTAATGTGTGAACACCAATGTGGCTTTTAGATGATAATTTTTGTGAATGCCAGGGTGCCTTTCTATGGACTAACTGTGTGAATGCCAGTGTGCCTTTTAGGTGATGAATTTTGTAAATGCCACTGTGTCTTATTGGTGCAGTTATTGTGTGAATGCCATTGTGAAATTTCTACAGCCTATATAAATGCCAGTGTGCCTTATGGTGTACTTACTGTGTGAATACCAGTGCATCTTTTAGGTAACTCATTATGTGAATGCTAATGGATCTTTATGGGCTCTCGCTTTTTGAATGCCAGTATGTCTTTCTATGGGCTCATTTTGTGAATGCCAGTGTGTCTTTAAGGTGAATAATTTTTTTGAATGTCAGTGTGGAGGAATGCGGACTTTTTGTGTGAATGCCAATATATTTTTCAAGTGACTTATTGGGTGAATTTCAGTGTGCCTTTCTGTAGACTCATTGTATTAATGCCAATGTGTCTTTTAGGTGGACGTGTGAATGCCAGTGTATCTCACTCTCACTCTATGTGTCCACTGTGGCGTGACACTGTGACACATGAAATCCATTACAGTGTTCTTCATGGTGAGCACACCTTATGTCCACACTAGCAGCGGAGCTAGCAGGGGGGGTTGAAGGTCATTTACCCCAGACCCCATACAAATGAGGGCACCACAAAATTCAAATGAGGGGCTCCTAAACCTGACCAAAAAAAAATAGTTGACGTGGAGCCTCCCTCCAGGCCTTAGCCACAGGAAGGTCACTCAAACGCGATAAGAAAAGTCAAGAAGACCCCCAACTAATGAGGTTGGCCCACCCCATTTAAAATAATAGCCCCGCTACTGGTCCACATGAATGTTTTTCAGAGAACAGACCCTCTGCTGCATTAACACCAGCATCTGTCAGAGAACAGAGGACTCACTGCATAAGCGCCAATGTCCCCCATTCTTGGGATGCTAACGTCTCTTAGTGGGCAGGTGCCCCATTCCCTTCATGACAATGTGTTTTAAAACAAACTGCTGCAGTGTCAAAGTCTCCCAGTCTTTCTTGGTTGATTCATGGCTTCAGTGACAACATCCCTGTGAAACAGAGCACCTACTGTGTTAATGCCAACCTCCTTGAGCGGGCATCAGTCCTACTATGTCAAGACTAGGACTACTTATGAGCCTAGCAGCTCAGTCCTACTGCATTGTCTCCACCGGGAGTTGTATTTCATTCTAGCGATGCCAGTGTCTTTCACTGCATCAGTGCCAACCTCTAACTGAGAGGTTATGACAGTGTCTCCCAGGAGGGCACCTGTATGATAAATGTTTAAATATACAGACTCACACACCTATGTTCTCAAGTTTGCCCGCCCCCCCCGCGAACTGGCAATCTCACTCCTTTAATGTCTTTTTCTAATGGACTCCCAGCCACCATATCCCACTGTGCCAACCCCTCCTTCTTTAATATTCGCCAAAGTTGTTTTCCACTTGAAAGCTCTCGGCAACATGACACGCATCAGGCAACACAGAGGAAGTGAGCCATGACGCAGTGATCATGATGAGCAGGTCAGGGAGCTGAAAGGGAGTCTGGGGGTCGGTACAGGAAGGCATCAGCCCTGAATCGCAGAGCAGCTGGCACCGCTGCCTTCCTTTATTGTTCTAAACCAGCCTAATTGACAGGCAAAATTCTAGGAGCGCCAGTGGCGGCTCCACAAATTGGAAGTGAAACAGCCTCTCCTTTTGTCAATTTCCTGAGGCCGTGTGATGCTAATGGCGTGAGATTGCTTTATTCACCAATGACACAAACTAAAATGTGTTTGTGCATCAGCTGAGTGTCCAGCAGAAAGGCCAGCGGCCTCCTCCAGACTCCAGCGTCCAAAGCCAGTCTGGGAGTGAGCTGGCACGCCTTCTGTTTCTGACTTGTGAGGCTGCAAAGTGAAACCCACCCCTTAAGATTTACAGACATCACAGGGGTCTGCTATGGCACCCCCAGTGTCCACTAAAGCACGTATGGTCAGGGCGTCTACTGGTGCAATCAAAGTAATGCGGCATAGAAGAGACCTTCCAATCACCATGGGTGTACCATCACGCAGGTAAACCTTCCAAGTGGGCTAATCTTCTGAGGTGGGCTGCTCCAGCACTAAGTGGCACCACAGATAAAGGTGGCACATGCCCCCTCTCATTCTGGTAAAGCAGAAGTCAAAGCTTGAAATATTATTGATACATATTTGTCAATTTAATGCACATTAAAAACACAAGGGACTGTGGTAATAGACACAGATGGTCAAGTCAACAAGTCTAGATTCTCTTAGGGAATGACTGAAGGATGGTGCAGGGTGCCCACTTGCAGTATATCCACTGTATAATTCAATATGGATTAAGGGTGGGGCAGTGATTTTACGGTGCTCCACCAGACGTCTAGATTCCTGGGTGTAAATACTATCTGTGTGGAGTTTGCATGTTCTCTCTATGTCATGGTGAGACCGTTTTCATCCCACATTGTTGATTGGTTAGATTGATTGGTGCCCATTGTGAGTGTGTGCATGAGTGTGCCCTGTGATTCACTGGCATGATATCCAAAGTTGAACCCTGCCTTATCCACAGTAATGATGAAATAGAAATGGGAACCATTCAACAACAAAATGGATAAACAAAATGGAGAATAACTGCTAGGGTGAAGGGTATAGCGTACCCCAGTGGGGTGTGTACAGTTCATGAGATATGCCCACATCTCCACATTTTAGACTGAGTAGCATGACTGGCACTGTGGGCACAGAGCTGAGGCATCTCCATCACACTGGCTCATTTCAAAGATTTTTTCGACCTGACTTGCTGTGAATCCATCCATCCATTGTGTAATCCAGCTTTGTCCTTATTTTTATTACTTATTTGGTTGATGTCTTTATCCAGCATGACTTATATACCATTTGAGATACAATTGCTTGCATTTCTTTTGTTTTTCCAGTTGGAGCACATGCCGGTGAAATGACTTGCTCATCATCTCATGGTGTCAGCAGTGGGATCTGAACCCACAAGTTCAGTGTTTGAAGTTCACTGGGAAAATAAACTTGCTTTTTTTTTTAAAAAAAAATTTCAACTGGACTCATGCAGATACCAAAGAAGCCATTTTTAGAATTAAAAAAAGTGCACATGAACCATCCATTTGAGGAACCATCTGAACCCACTGCAAGAGCGGAGTCCACCCTTGGCAGCACATGGCTAAAGACAGGGGCCAGCTCTGGATGGGGTGCCACTTACCCTCACCAGTACATGTAACCCACACTGTATGGCATTTGAATGTGGAAGGAAAATTGCAGCATGGGGAGAACATGCCAAGTTCAGACATGAAGTGTCAAGAAGATATGAGGGTCCAGCACCAGCCATCACACAACCTGCAGGACAAGCTCAGTTGTATTTTTTCCAGAAAACAAAACTTTTTTTTTTGTTTGTTTGGGTCGGTCACTGTATTTTTAATATGAAAAAATAGAATTTTACTCTTTATGGGTGAAATGCCCAATATTCAAAGGGTCACGGGTAAGATGGACACTTGGGGGCACCTATCCCACAAGCATGGTCCTCCACATCTGTATTAAGGAAGAACAAGAATTTTAAATTGTGTCTTTACTAAATTTCACGCTATGACACCCTGGCAGTAAACCTCTCCGAGGTGCTATAGCTGGCAACCCCTGGGCAGTGCCAGCGTGCGTTCCGCATTATGGAGGATGGCGCGTTGGCCTCTTGATTGAATTTAATACGTTTCTACGATACCCTACACCCCGCCGCCACCCCCATATGAAAGTTTTCCTCACAGCTGCCAGAAAATGGGCTCATATCAAAGGTGGGATTTAGCAAAGTAGAGCGATAAAATCGAGGTTTTCTATAGTGTCAAAAACCTAATATTCAACCGCTAATCCTTTAAGAAAGGACGTGATAGGATATATGAAAGCCATTTCCTACGGATTAGCCGGGCTGCCAGAGTGGAAAAGATTTCAACGGCGCTTGTCACCCGCGCTCTCTTGTTTAACAAATGTGAGAGCGCCGCTAATCAGAATGATTTGAAATGGTCAGAGGTGAAGACAATACCTGCAGCGGCCGTCCACGTAATTAGAGCGCTCTGTCCGCCCGCTAATCCCGTCGCGCAGCCGTCACGCGGCCATTGTCTTCTTATCTCTGGACATGAGACCCACTTTAATCCATTAACCGAGCGCTCGGCGTGTGAATCTGCGGAGAGCCGAGTCAGCGTCCACAATGGCTGACAGCTTGGTATGGCAAAAAAAATCTAGGAAT
Organism: Polypterus senegalus; assembly: GCF_016835505.1. NCBI lineage: Eukaryota > Metazoa > Chordata > Cladistia > Polypteriformes > Polypteridae > Polypterus > Polypterus senegalus. The sequence continues at coordinate 114,922,745 of NC_053163.1, forward strand.
TCCTCCACTTTTATCATCACGCAGTCGCGAGGGCTCCTTGGGTGCCAGACAGGCCTCTAAAGGGGGGCATGGTCACTGGCATCGCGGGCTGTTGTTATTCAAGTATCTAAGGCTGAAGTGCATGAGTCGGTGGGCAAAAGACAAACGCGTATTGTCGGATTGTGAAAAGTCACCAATGACGAGAAGGCTTAGGGATTGAACCCGGAGCTTTGAATCTGTGAGAGAACATCGCCAGTTCATTAAAAAGCGTTAAAGTGTAACTGTCATGCCGCCGTATTAACGAAATGTACAGAAAATAAATATATAAATAAATTCCATCTAATATTTAAACATGTCTAAAGATAGCCTACAGAACATTCTTAGTTACGGGGGCAGAGTCAATCCCTTCAGCATCGGCCACAAGGCACGTGCCAACCCTGGCGGTATCATTTGTCATATTATTTTAAGATCTTTTAATACATTTTTTGTTTTCGGAAACATTAGCCACGACATTAGCCGCTCCGGGTCGATGGTTCAACTGAACAGACGAAGCAGAATATTATAAATCACGTCGGTCTCCTTTACTGTCTACGGGTCGTTAGTTGGCGTACGCTAAATTTTAGACGGTCCAGTGCCTACTTAAAAGACTCCTTTTACTTTTTTTTTTTTCTCTAATGTAAGATAAGCGCAGTGAAATCTTCCGGTAATTCCGAACTGAGGTAGAACAATTAAAGATCATAAAACTAATGGGGAATTTCATTGGGAGGAAAAAAGAAAAAAAAAAAAAGTGACATCTTCCTTGTTCAGACAGAAGAGGAAGCATAAAAAGGGACAACAAGCATTCTCCTTCACACAGAGCTTTCTCTCATTTTGCACTGTGTTGCAATTTGAAATCTTAACATAGCATTACATTCTGAAACCCGTTAACAAATTCTGTCAACAAAGAAATAAACTATAGATCCATCTATAATTAATTGAGGTCAGGATGGCGCTTACTTGTGCTTCTCCAGGCACCAGGGGGCACAAGTCAAGAACAAACTCCAGGAGAGCGTGCCAGTCATGCCGATGTACGTATCCAAGATGTGCCATTGCAGATTATCCAATTAAACTAACCTGCCCAGTCTTTAGAGGAAATCCTGCAGACAGGTGACACTCAGACATGAGGGGACCTGAAGACTCCACATGAAGAGTGATAGAGCTGGAGCTGGAAGGTAGAAATGCTAACAATCCTGACCACTGATTGGATCTATAAATCATTCGAAACAATTAAAAAGGTAAAAAGTAAAACTGATTGATTCTCTAATTGTTTATTGTTTTAGCTAACCATAGCTCTGGTGCAAACATTTTCCCTCAGATGTGCTGTGTTTCATTGACCCGAGTGCACTTGTGTGCTGTTCTATCTGCTCTACAAGTCATAGCGTAATAAAACAAAGGTGTGAATTGACAGTTATGTGTTGGTTTTGTTCATTTGTGTTGTTCTCTATAGTTAGGGTGAGGTAAAAAAATGATTGATTTTTGATTAGTAAAGTTGTTCTTCAAAACGCTCTTCCTCTCTATCTTTCTTTGTCTCTCTATCTCTCTCTCTCCCCCCTCTCTCTCTCACTCTATCTCTCTCTTTCTCACACACACACTCTCTCTCTCACCCTCTCTCTCACCCTTTCTCTCTCTATCTCTCTCACACACACCTTTTCTCTCTTTCTCTCTCTCTCTCCCTCTCTGTCTCTCTCCCCCTCTTTGTCTCTCACTCCCTCTCTCTCTCATCCACAGTTTTTTCTCTCTCTCTCCTTCTCTCTCTGTCACCCTTTCTCTCTCTCTCTCTCTCTCTATCACACACACACACTCTCTCTCACTCTCTCTCAACCTTTCTTTCTATCTCTCTCACGCACACCTTTTCTCTCTATCTCTCTCTCCATCCCCCTCTCTCTCTCTTTCTCACACCCTTTCTCTCTTTCTCTTTCCCACCCTCTTTCTCTCTCTCTCTCCCCCTCTCTGTCACTTTCACCATTTCTCTCTGTCTCTCTTTCTCTCTCTCTCTTTCTCTTTCTCCCTCTCTGTCTCTCTTTCACCCTTTCTCTCTCTGTGCCACTAATGGTAAGCACATCACAAAGACAAAAGAATATACACAGGAATTCACAGCTGACACTACCAACCATGAAGACTATAACAAATTCTCCAGGCATGAATTAAATTTTGTACTTTTACCTGATGCTTTGATCCAAGACAACTTACAAGAACAAGATATGTCACAACTGTTAACCGACATTGTCTAACAGCTGGAGCCAAGGCAGATAAAGTGACTAGCTTAGGGTGACACAGAGAGGTGCTGCGATTCTGGCACCACAAAATAGCAAAACTGTACGAGGCCTTCAAAAACAGCCCATGAAACAAGTCTCACCTCAAGGGAAGCATTGCCTTAGAAAAATGGGAGGCTGGAGGCCTCAGTAGGCCTGAAAGTAATGGTCAGGCCCTTTATGTTCAAAGGCAATGACACAGAGTATTACAAGTAGAAGTGCGCCCCTCTTAGGGGGGCAATCATAAAAATTTCAGCTGGGGTCAAGGCAAATCCACAAGAAAATGTTCTGAAATTGAAGATTTATTAACAAAAATAGAAAATATAATAAAATGTTTTAATTGCAGAAAACGAGACAAAAAGGTGTCGCCTAAAAGGCAATCTTCAGCTAACAAGTCAGAAAACAAAATCTCTAAGACAGAGCTAGTAAATGTAAAAAAAAAAAAACAGTAAATCTAAAGAAGAGAAATATGAAAACAGGAGAACACATCTCCACCTCTGCAGCAGCAGCACAGTAAAGACGCGCCAGTCGTGGCTCCGTGCATTTTGTGGCTACGTGACGTCTAAAGAGCAAACAAGTAAGCAAAACAGAAATTAATCAAAAAACCTATAACAATGAAACACAAGGAATGTTTCCACAACGTATATGCAGTATATACGATAAATGCATTGTTTAAACAAAACAATATTAATAAGTGACAAAAATATATGAAAAAATGAATTAAAAAACAACAGAAATGACAAAACAAGAAATTACAGTTCATCCAGAGAACAAACCCTGAGAGAAACAGAACAAAGTCTACCCAGGACAGCCATCGAAGAGCTCGCTTTCTTATTGTTGTCACTTGACAGTTGGATGGCACCTTTGTCCAGGATGGTGATTCTGTTTATATGTTTGTTCATAAACAGGTGGCCCACTTCAGGTCACGCAGGGAAACACGGTGGGAATCAGACTGGAAACTTTCTGGTTTTAAGTCCGAGACATTAACCCTCCACCGCCCTACCTACCTGATTCTTAAAGAGGCATCTGACGGCCCATTTCTGTGGTCGACCAACTTCATCCCAAACCCTCCCAGGTTTTATTTTGTTTGTTGTTTTTTTTTTTTCCGCTGCTTTCCGCCCAGTCCTACTAGCATCACTACAATGTCATCTTTTTTCAGTTAGATAAAAACATGTTGAGTCCTCCATGATGGCCAAGTCCAAAAGTAATATGTTGCTGTGACATTTGTTTTATTGTCAAAATGAGTGTGCAGAAGGTACCCTAACCTCCAGTGTTCTTCTATTTCGGTGGACAACAACAACAACAACATTTATTTATATAGCACATTTTCATACAAACAGTAGCTCAAAGTGCTTTACATATTAAAGAATAGAAAAATGAAAGACACAATTATAAAACAAAATAAATCAACATTAATTAACATCGAATAATAGTAAGGTTCAATGGCCAGAGTGGACAGAAAAAACAAAAAACTCCAGACGGCTGGAGAAAAAATAAAATAAAAACAAGTTAATGATAGATAGATAGATAGATAGATAGATAGATAGATAGATAGATAGATAGATAGATAGATAGATAGATAGATAGATAGATAGATAGATAGATACTTTATTAATCCCGGGGGAAATTCACATAATCCAGCAGCAGTATACTGATACAGAAAACAATATTAAATTAAAGAGTAATAAAAATTCATTTAAAAACAGACAATAACTTTGATTAATGTTAGCGTTTACTCCCCCGGGTGGATTTGAAGAGTTGCATAGTGTGGTGGAGGAACGATCTCCTCAGTCTGTCAGTGGAGCAGGAGTGTGACTGCAGTCTGTCGCTGAAGCTGCTCCTCTGCCTGGAGATGATCCTGTTCAGTGGATGCAGTGAATTCTCCATGATTGACAGGAGTTTGCTTAATGCCCGTTGCTCTGCTACAGATGTTAAACTGTCCAACTTTACTCCTACAATAGAGCCTGCCTTCTTAACAAGTTTGTCCAGGCTGGAAATACCAAAACTATTAGCGTTGATTCCTGCAATACTTTGCTATTTAACATTAACTCTGCGCAGATAAACTTAGATGCAAACATGAATACCATAGCAATGGCCAAGTGTGGCTACCTCAACTTCAGAGGCTAGAAGCCACTCACAAGTTGTCACCTGACAAGATTCACCAACATGTCATTCTGTCTTTCTGTCTTCTGTCTTCCTCAGACAGGACTACACTTCAGAATACCTGAGCAAAAGACAAGAGCCGATGCAACAGCTACTCCTGCTGGGGTTTTTTTGCCACCAGATAGCTACCTTTGATGAGTTTCCAAGGGTTTGTTTGGAAAGCGTTACCTTATTGAGTAATGGATATAGCCCTGCACTTAAATCTCTACCCCTGAAATGAACTTTGTTATATTACAGCAACATTCATCAGTCATAGGTAAATGCCTGTAAACATCAAGATAAACTTTATTTCAATCATTATGTATGGTGATTTGCAGAACCTGAAGAAGATTGTTTGTGGCAAAATGTAATGCAGTTCAAGTCTGCAATTCAATCCATATTTGGTGCATTTCATTTTGGCGCGGTTTTATCAAGTCATGGTTAAATACATATCAACCAAATGATCGATTGCCTTCCACTATGGCACGCAATTTTCTTTTCAGTTTAAAATGCATTTTAATTCAAGTCAATGAATGGCGCGTCATAACTTAAAAGCAAAGCCAATGTATTATATTTCACTTAGCAGCTGCTCTGTGCGTGTATTGCATTTCCATTCACGGTCAGGCATTAATTGTGCCAAAAACTGAATGTAATTAACAGACCAATCAGTGTCAACCATTGGGGTAAACATTTCTGGGTGCCGGCTGCCAGCATAGCTTCGTCAGTATGGAGTGATTAACCGAAATGGAGAGAAGTGTGTTTCAGGTCTCGCTGAAAAAGTTTCCTCTTATGTTAAGTTGTCTAAATACAGTCATGCGTTATGTGTTATTCTTTCATATTTTTTCATTCTCCTTCTGATCGTGCTGATAAGGCAAGAAGTTTAGGAACAGACGGAACTGCCATTTCCATCTGGAGGTGTTTACAAACCATATTTACAGAAGAGTTTACACGTGGTTGCCCTGGTTGATGTCCTATATAATTGTATGCTGCAGTGGTTTTGGGGTCTTAGCTCTTGATTGCATTGTAAGGATGTTTCCGTAGCAGTTGGAGAATCTTCTCTTCATGCTGCTTCTATTATAGCAGCCCTTCCCAGCAGCCAGTTGACATGGAAGATAATCGTTTACACCACCTTCTTCCATCTGTTTAATAAGTCGGTGGATCCCCAACGTCAACGACACCCTCTTGATTGAAATGCCTGGCAACAAACTGGTAAGGGGCTCCTTACCCCACCTTTTGGCACTGATTGGTCATTTCATTATATTCTGTTTTGCCATTATTAGGCCTGAATACTGTGAAGGACAGCCGGGTCCCATGCCCGGCAGGGACACCCCTGCTGCTTATGTTCCGGGGGAGCCACCATGGGCACTCCAGTACCTCCCCCGGGATGCTTGGTGGCAGCCTCCATGGCTGACGGTGATTCCCCAACCACCCCCAGGGCTCCATGGGAGATGCTTGGGGGCTCGGATGGCCGCTAGGGGGAGCTGCATGGACTCAGCAGCCTGGCTGGACGAATCTTCAGCCCCACCCGGAGGTGCAATTAGGACCAGGTGGTCAAGCACCTGGAACACTTCCGATTGGGTTATAAAAAGGGCCAGCCACCACCACTCGAGGAGCCAGAGTCGGGAGGATGAGGACTACGCTTGTGGAGGAGTGGTGGTAGAGGAAGAAGAGTGTGTTGTGATTTAGTGTTGGTGCTTTGGGACTGTGTTTGGGCTGTGTGGCACGGGGAAGACGTGTCCCACAGCTGAAGAAAAATAAAAGTATTTGTACTTTTTATACGTGCCTCCGTGTCTTTCTGTGTCGGGTCTGGCACCTATGTAGCGCCTTTGTTACAGTACATTATTTTTGTCTAAATGTGTACACTGCCATGTACCCCTAATGCACATCATTCCAAATTAATGTGTGGTCTTCAACTGAGCAGACACTAAGTGAAATACAATACATCTGCTTTGCTTGCAGTTATGACACGTAATCTATGGACATGAATTACAATGAAATACACTTTTTATTGTATTTTAATCTAACATGAAAATTGTGTGCTGCAGTGAAAAGTAATCAATCATCCATTCATCCATCTATTATCCAACATCTATCCAATCCCAGCCAACATAGGGCGCAAGGCAGAAAGAAATCCCTTGGCAAGGTGCCAGCCCATCGCAGGTCGCGCACACACACACACACCAAGCACACACACCAAGCACACACTAGGGACAATTTAGGATCGCCAATGCACCTAACCAGCATGTCTTTAGAATGTGGGAGGAAACCCACGCAGACACGGGGAAAACAAATCAATCATTTGGTTGATGTTAATTTTAATTATGACTGTGCCAAAATCAAATGCACCACACGCATATGCAATGCAGCACTTTGCAATAGGATTGCATTTAATTTTGACAGGAATGACCTTTCAGGAATGGGGAAAAAATGTTAGATATGAAAAACATACAACCTGAACGATTCCAATCAGAGTCACACAGCAAGCTCCCTATCTGACAGTGGCAAAAGCACTTAGACATTGCGGTCGTTTCTTTTTAAGCCCAGGGATGAGGACTGTGAGTGGAGGAGCAGTTGGAGAGAAATCTGAATGAACTGTCTTCTCTCCCTAAAAAAAGAGATGTCATCCAAAATGTTTTTTTTAACAACAACAACAACCACCTTTATTTCTATAGCACGTTTTCGAACAAATGATGTGGCCCAAAATGCTTCACAGGATGAAGAAAGAAAAAAAGAAAAAAATATAAAAATACAATTAGGCAATACTAATTAACAGAAAAAAAAGCAAAATAAAAGTAAGATCCAATGGCCAGGGAGGACAGAAAAAAACAAAAAAAAAAAAGATGGCTGGAGAAAAAAAAAAATCTGCAGGGGTTCTGAGGCCATGAGACCACCCAGCCCCCATTAGGCATTCTACCTAACATAAATGATCTAAATCAGTCCTCATGGTTTACAGGCTTCACGTGAAAGAATTAGATGATGGTGGTCTTGTGGACATCTGGCCTTCAATCCATCAATGTAAGGACTGCATGGTGCCTTGATCAGGTGGTGGTGGCCCAGATTAAATCCTGCAAATTTAAAGTAACTTACTGGCTACTTTAGTTAAGTTGATGCAGTGAGAAGGCAAGCAATATGGCACCTTTTATTGGCTAACTGAAAAGGTTACAATATGCAAGCTTTCGAGGCAACTCAGGTTCCTTCTGATTACATTTGCCTGAAGAAAAGACCTGAGTTGCCTTGAAAGCTTGCATATTGTAACCTTTTCAGTTAGCCAATATAAGGCATCATTTTGCTTGACTATTTTGCTTCACTACATTCATAATGGCTAACACGGTACAACACCCTTGGACTAAGGCGTTTCCAGAAAACTAATAAGTTCTCATGGTCTGGTTGGCCTTTTAAGTGAGGCTTCTTTATCAAATATGTTGAATTTCAAAGTCCCAAGCACCTCTCTCACATTGTTTTACAAGCATATACACACTGGTTAGATTATCAACAATTCTATTAAACAAAGACACTCTTTAACATTTTCATACTTATCTTCCCAGAGTTCTTGTGATTATCCAACTTTAAATATAAACGTTGTACTAAACAATGACACCCTTTAACGTATTCTTACTTATATCTTCCCAGAATTTTTGTCTATGATTATTCTGCATACACCACAGAATTTGTATGTAGTCCCAAATTATACTCTCATTGTCTGTCCCTCATTTTATCTCTCTTAACTGACTTGACATTGAAGATCTAATGAGCTCATTTGCACCTGCCTGCTGTTCCAGCTACTGAACATTTTGATTGCACAATGCACACAATGCCAACTTTCTCTTATGAGCTCTGGGCACACAGATTAAAAGCTCTCATAAAAACATATTGAAATAAAACACACACAATAAATATTAAGAGTCATATTTAGTGTACTGTAAAAGCTCATTTTATTTTTTTTATCAGCATTACAACATTGGCATGGTATCGTTTAGGGCGCTTCACAATTCAGCATGAACTGATAGGGGCTGAGCAGAGTGATGAAATCTCATGAGTTGTTCTGAACATCTGGAAAAAAATGGCAGCATGAATTACAAGTTAGGTACTGTATTGTGGCAAAGTGGCATAAGCAGAAGAAAACTCTACTCTCTCATGAGAATCTCACTGACACTCAGCATGTGTCATGTGAATGAAAACAAGCGTGCCTGGTGAAAATCCACACAGTCAAAGCTGCAGTGACGCTCAGCAGGCCGAGTTTATGAGACTGTAGCTTGAATTACTGTGCCATCCCACCTGCAAATATGCCAGAAATGCAGTTTATCCAGATTGATCCTCAAGTTCCTTTATTTGGCCAAGATGCCCTCTGCACCTTTCACATGAATTCCAATGCAGTTATTAATGAAGAGGATAGTCCTCCCTGTTACGGAACGTCTTGTTAAACTGAGCATAATTTCCTTATTTTTAGGTTTTAATGATTCAATGCGGAAATATCAAATTAAAGCTGAAATGACAAACATTCTGCTTGTTTATTGTAGGGAATAGATTCACCTTCCAGAGCTTAGATAACTTATCGTTTCTTTTAGAATTTCTGTTAGGAAGTAGATGATGAACACATGGGGTGTTAATGGATGATCCCGTCATGATTTGCATCTGCGGCCTGCTCTTCTTAACTGTCATTCTTTGAACAAACTGCGTAAGAGCAACTATGGGAGAAAAATGTTAGTCAGTGTGATCCTTCTGGTGTAAAATGACTAATGTCTAATGGTTAGCTTATGCAGTCATCAGGGCGTCAAGAGGCACAGGGGTGCAGGCCCATGGCTACTCCACTGTTTCCCATAATTGCTATAAATTAGGCACGTCTGGCTGCCTTTCAAAGTGAGGTTTCTTTTTAAAATATGTTGACTTACAAAGTCTCAAACTCCTGTCTCATATTGTCTTACAAGCATATACACTCTGGTTAGATTATCCAAGCTTAAACATAAACATTCTAACAAACAATGAAACTCTTTAACATTTTTATACTGTATGTTTATTTTCCCAGAATGTTTGGCTATGTCTATTTTGCCTAAGGCATAGAATTCTTATCTACTCCCGAATTTAACACTCTTTGAAAACACATTGTCTGTCCCTCACTTTATCTCCCTTAAATGACAGGAACAGACTATAATTGAATTCCTTCTTCTTGCAGAAACCACAATCTTTTCTTTTCTTTTCAACTGATCCCATGCTACAAAAATAAAATGTCAGATTAATAATAAGAATTTATTTCTCTAGCAGCATAATGAAGTTTAAATAAATTCAGGCAGTACTGTGGCAAATGCACAACAAATATCAATTGGAGTGTATCGACCGACATTATCTCATCCTCTGGGTCAGTCATACCTCTGTGTCAGCTGTCAGACTATATGCCTTTCTTTTCACAGTTTGACTATTTGGACCCAAATTATAAGCTTTTAGAAGACCGCCATACTACAGTACATCAACGAGACACTCAAAGCAATTAAACCAATGTTCTCGTACAGCTGTTTCTTTAATATAAGGTGGTCAATAATCCACATGACCTAATCTGCAAGACTATTTTAGAAAGATGGCATATGGATGCATCAAAGTACCAGAATACCCGAGGAAAACCTACTGCTATCTACAGAAGAACTGCATCTTGGGAAAGCAGGGCAATGGACAGAAAGCATACAGCCGTTGCTCCTTAAACAGAAGAGAGTGGACAACGTGGACAGCTCTGGCTGGTCAGCAATATGAGGAACCATCTGAAGATCACTGTACCCAAATAGTGTCCATCTAACTTGATGGGGGCCTGAGAAAGTTGGCTGAGGCATCCATAAGAAGAATCATGGCTGAGCCTAAAGGGTGTTAGCAGCAGCCTCCAGCAGTGGTCTGTTCCAGACTGAAGGGCTGCCTCTTATTTAATTAAGCTGCACTTCATGTTTGCTAATTTATTTTGAATGAGTTACTGTATTTAATGTAACTTCTCTTCTGAATTATTTTTTATCTTATTTCGTTATTTTGCTTATGTTTTACATCCCTTTATTCTCTGTAAATGGGCAATGCAGTAAATTTCTTTTCACTGTTTAAACATGATTGGTTAAAGGCCCTGTCACATTGGATGACTTTTCTAGCGATTTTCAGTCATAGCCTTAATTTCTATCCATTTAGAGAATTTGGATGCACTCCCATGAAGCTTATCGTAATAATGGGCATCACTCCAACTAGTTGACGATTTGCTCCAACAAAACCAAACAAGCTGAGAAGTCATGAATGTTCATCCAAAAGTTCAATGCAGAGAATGCAGCAATGAGGAATTGAGGGCATTTTTAGACCTCACAAACAGAAGAGAAGCCCATCTACCTGATGACTCACATTTCACGTACCACAACAGAATGGAGAAAAGAAAGAAAGGGCCGAGATTGGGCTGAACTCGTCTTAGTTGTTAACCATTTGAACAGCACCGGCGACTTCATACAAGACACTATTGGCTGTCAGAACAAGGGGGTATCGTGACTGTGCTGGAAAATCAGCACATAGTTGCGTAATAAGAAATGGCCAGCAATCGTTAGCCATCTGAAGGGACATGGTCCAACAATGACATCAGCAGCCACAGTTGGCACATCTGACATGCCCTACGGCTAGGAGTCACATAATGTGACATAGGCTTAAGACATGACGTTTATTCTCCTCACTTTGGAGTTTTTGTTTTCTGTATTGATAATTTGCTAACAGTAAAAAAATACCCAATTAAATAAACTAAACAAGCATATGGGAGTTAATTAACATAACCATTAGTTTGATGGATACCAGTTCTTTACTAGGTCCGTTCACGGGTACACTCACCCGTCAATGTGGGGCCACGTGTGTGTTTTGCATGAAAACCGGAGTTTCTGGAGACAACGCACACACTCACAAGGGGGACATGCAGACGCCACACATAAAGTCACCATTGCTGGACTGTAACACAGGACTCTGCCTGTAAGAGACGCCTGAGATGAAGTTAGCTCCAGACTGTTCCTGGAGTTCCTCTATTTGGCCCTGATGCCCTCTGCACCTTTCGGTTGAATTCCAGTCTATTTATTAATGAAGAGCAAAGTCCTCCCTGTAGCTAAACTCCCCACATAACTAAGTTGTGCATTATTTCCTTGTTTTTCAGTTTTAATGGTTAACCGTAGAAACATCAGATCAGGGCTGAATTGACAAAACATCCGTGTGCTTTACTGTCAGGAGTGGATTCATCATCTTGAGCTTCAGCAACTTCTCATTTCTTTTAGGATTTTTATTAGGAAAGTGCGGAATAGATGATGTGTAAATGGACACTCTGGTTGTTTTTTGCACCTACGGCCATGCTCTTTGTTAATTGTCATTCCTAAACAAAACTGAGTTTAAACAATCGTGGGATCAAACTATGAATGAAAAGTTAAAAAAATTTGGACATGAGCGTCAGTAGGCTTTGTACCCTAGAAACCAAGTTACCCAAACTGTTCTACAACATTTCAACAATTATTCACAGCCCTGATGCTGATCTTTCTGATCATAAAGTAGGTCATTACGATAGCAACTGATCAGAAAAAGTAATAGTAATTAATTGTAGAATTACAGTATTTGAGAATTCCTCTAGAGTACCTCTTTCTCTTGCACGATTTGGCTCAAAAACTACTCAGCACATCGGCATCTTGTAAGAGGCTTAAGTTTCAAATTTGGTATTTTTCTGTCCAGCCGTTTTAGCCCGAGATTTGTCCTCAGGAAACTGTGACATACAGACATACACACACAGACACACACACAAACACCCATCATCAAGACATCAGTGAACCCTAAAACACTGAGATCTGTCGAAAAAAAAACAGAGGTCGAAATTTTTGATGAATCTAAAGCTTTTACTCCTCTCTCATAGATGAGAGGTTATGGTGGGAAAGGGCACAAAGGAAAAATTTGGAGTGGTCTCCTCTAGACTTTCTTGCTTACTTAGATACGGGGATGGATATTTGAGAAGTAAACCGCAAGACAATGATTAAATTTTTATATTATGTACATTGAACCGTCAACAACAAATCAAATCAAATTAATAATATTTTAAACAATTAATATAAAATTAAAATTGAATAAATTGGACTCTGCAGCTGCATGAATAAAAGGTAAAGTACCACTTCCAACTAATAGCCCAAATGATGATAGAAATCTACGGTTTGCACCTAATAGTTGTATTCAAAATTTGGCTGACCTAAGTGAAAGCGTACTGAAGTTGTCGTGTTTACATACACACACACACACACACACAGACAGACAGACAGACTCCAAAAATGGTATTTTCGGACTCATGACATCATCATTGAGGGACCAGAAGTAACATCATCATGGTGGGACCTGGAACGTGACGTCATCATGGTGGAGCTGGAAAGTGACATCATAAGGGGGTGCCGGAACTGAATTCATCTCGAAAGAGTCAGCACTGACATCATCGCTGGAATATGGGAACAGGGTTGTAGAATGGTAGCCATTTTAGGTGACCAGAAGTACTGAAGGTAAATTATTATTTCTCTTCTTTAGTTCTGTTGATGGAGAGAGAGAGAGGTATTAGTACATACAATTGACCCCTTATCTCTTGTAATATCACTCACCTTAGGGCTTGTTGGCTGCCTTCTACGCACGTGTGTGTGACAATGTATATCTTAAGTAGATGAATCACATCACATATGGGTAAGTATGTCAAAAAATGCCAACACCTTGTACTTCTGCCCAGCATCACACAGTGTTTCCAGCAAGGGGCTCACCATCATTGTCAGCAGGCCCTGTCACCTTCTGCTTTCCTCCATCACGCTCAGAAATGACTCAGGGAACCCCTATTCATATTTTTTTTCTCCAAATGTCTCTGCCTCTTTGCTTAAATGCTCTCAAGGTCTGTTGAACAATACTCACCCCTTCTTTGCCAGACTGCCTGCTGCCACTTGAGTCTCCAGTTCTGCCCATCACATGTTCGTTGGATGATACAAAAGGTTTTAAAATGTAATTCCCTGGACTTGTCACAATGTTAGTTTGAAGTTTTCTAGCAGGTCCCCCACACTATGCGACTCTTCAATTCCACCCCGGGGAGTAAATGTTAACATTATTCAAAGTTATTGTCTGTTTTTACATGCATTTTTATTACTCTTTAATTTAATTTTGTTTTTTGTATCAGTATACTGCTGCTGGATTATGTGCATTTCCCCTTGGGATTAACAAAGTATCTATCTATCTATCTATCTATCTATCTAGAGGGTTTATCCCTTGCCTGTCCATGAACAGGCCAATGAGGGTTGTGCCAATCGTGTCACTGCTGTGTCAAAGGAAGGTCCAGGAAAGGAGACAGAACTGAGCCCTGAGGGGACGTCATGCCATGAACTGTGGCTGAGAAGTGCCCAGTGTGACTGTGTGATGTCTGTTTCTCAGGAAATTAGAAATCCAGAGGCATGGGCCGTAGTGGAATTCACTATGGAGGTGCTCTGGTTTGGTTGTACAACATAATGAACTAAAATCCTAGCATAACTTTCTGAAAGTGCCATTTTTACTGGATCTTCATGTGACTTTCTGGCACTCTAAGCAAGCTGAAGGGGCTTATCAAGAGAATCGGTGGCAGACTTGAGATGTCTGTCATTTTTTCATTATGACAGGGTTTCGTGTCACTGGCCAGCACCCCTCAAACAGCAGGGGCTCTCCTTTACTTGCTCCATGTTCACTCCTCTCACTTCTATCTAGCTCTAAATGGCCCCTCCGTCTTCACAGTCACTGCACGTGGCTGGTGATGCAGAGCTTCACATCTGTGCTGGACTGCCAGGCGAGGACTGAGCAGTAGAAATTAATCAAATGTGCAGAATTTTGTAATGCTAAATATATTTAGGAAGCGCTCACTACCAAGGGCCTGTAATTACTTCTTATTAACTCTAAAGAATTTAGCAAATGGCCTCCATGTGCCTGTAGCTCAGCTGCCTGTTATGCTGCTTGTCATGCACACCAGCATTTGCCTGGCTGTGGTGGGTCCAAGTGATTCAGAGGGGGCTGGAAGCTGCATTGGCGGAAGCATTGAGGCTCTGCCACTTTGATGGGCACAGATCTGCAGACCGAGTGAGTGACACCAGTGTGTGCACCTCAGTTCAAGTCGGACAAACTGGAGCTTAGGGCCAGTATGAGTTAGTGGGGTGTAGTGATAAGGGCACAGGGCAAGACTGCCACTCTGGCAGAGTCATTTCCAAAAGAAAAAAATGAAAAAAAAAAAAGATTTGTAATGTGGCCAGATCTTGAATTTTGCCTGGGGAAATTGTAAAATAGTTAAATAAAAAAAATATAGATGTATAAGGTCATTACTGACACATGTACAGAGCACAGTGAAATTCTAACATGCATGTGCTAATCAACATGCAACACATCACTACTTTCCAGCACCATGATAAGTGCATGAGAGATAACATAGATAGATAGATAGATAGAGATCTGGGGAAACATAAAAACAGAAGTAAAGATGTGATAATAATAATAATAATAATAATAATAATAATAATAATAATAATAATAATAATGGAATGGGGTGGCACAGTCACTAGAAACATTTCCATACAGGTGAAGCCCCTTAAAGTTGAGTGTCACTCTCTGTGTGGAGTTTGCTTGATCTCCATGTGTACGTGTGAGTGCTGCAGATTTTTTTCCCCACATCCCAAGCATATGTGCATATTGTTAATCCAGGACTCCCCATGTGTGTGAGTGAGCTGTGCAACAGACTGGTGCCATTTCCAGGTTTGGTTCTTTTTTTGCAACCAATGGTTCCAGTATTATTATTATTATTATTATTATTATTATTATTATTATTATTATATTATTATTATTATTATAAGTATATGTTGTAATGTATTCTGATATTTTAACCACCCTTGGATGAAGGTGATAACCTGGTAAATAATAATATCCATCCATTTTCTATACTTGCTTTTATCTATACCAGGGTCTGGGGGAAGCTGGAAAGTCTGTCCCAGCAAGCACAGGGCATAACACAGGAACAATGCATGGACAGAATGCCAGTCCTTCACAGGGTGAACATGCACACACACACTCATACCAGGGCCAGTTTAGCATTGCCAGTCCATCTAACCTGCATGTCTTTGGACCATGGAAAAAAACTGGAGCACCTGGAGGAAACTCACACTAACACAGGGAGAACATTTCAGTTCCACCTAGAAAGGACAGAGGGCTTGAACCTTGGTCTCCTTACTGCAAGACAAGAATGACACTGTGACACCTGCTATCTAATAATAATAATAATAATAATAATAATAATAATAATGATAATAATAATAATAATAATAATAATAATAATAATAATAATAATAATAATGCCCATTGATAATAATGTGGGATACGAAAGTGCAAATTTGTTGTACAGTTTCAGCATACAATCCAGATGTGGTGGTCTATAGCAAGGAGGAAAAGCACTGATCAACCTAACAGTCCCAGATGACAGCAACATCATTCTCAAAGACGCTGAAAAGCAAAGCAAATATAAAGATCTGAAGATTGAGATCAGCAGGATACGGAACACCAAGACTAGAGTTGTGCCTGTGGTGGTCAGGGCCCTTGGTACCCATCAAGAAAGGGTAAGGCAAGAATTTGTAGGAGCTGCCAGGACACCATACAGCCTAAGAAGTGCAGAACATGACAGTGACGGGAAGCACTGACATTCTCTGCCAAGTACTGTATAGGATTAAGCCTTAGGTCTCTGGTCAGGACATGGACATCTCAGTATTCATCTGCAAACTGCCATGATAAACAAAATATACAATAATAATAACACTGTCACTACTTCTACTACTACTAATAATTATAATACCGTAATATAATAATAATAATGCCCAGGAACTGTTCTTGTCATGCGCACACTACACTGGGCAAACAGGTTAGGAAAATGAATGGGTCACTGGCTGGATGATAATAATAATAATAATAATAATAATAATAATAATAATAATAATAATAATGCCCAGGAACTGTTCCTGTCATGCGCCCAGTGCTTGCTGGGATACACTCCAGTTTTCCCATGACACTACCCTAGACAATAATAATAATAATAATAATAATAATAATAATAATAATAATAATGCCCTGTCAAGGGATTGCTAATGCCATGTACCCAATGTTTGCTAGGATGAGCTCCAGTTTCCCCATGGCACTATCTTGAACAAGCAGGCTAGGAAACTGGATGGGTAATAATAACAACAACAACAACAATAATAATAATAATAATAATAATAATAATAATAATATGTGGAGTCTGCATGATCTCCCCAAGTCCTTGCAGGTGTTTGTCAGTACCTCCGCCATCCCCTGACAAAACACATGTGTTAAGTGGCATGGTGATTATAAATTGGACCTGAGTGAGTATGTGTGTGTGTGCCCGGCACTACACTGGCACCCCACTAAGTGTTGCTTCCTGGCTTGTGCTGGACAAGCACTGGCTCCCAGTAACCCAGCACTGTAACACAGTAGACTGTCTGGGGAAAGAATGGATGGATGGAACTGTTAGAGAATGGCACATTTAAAGCTCTACAGGTAATCAAAGTGCCTTCCAAGGTATGTGCCCACTATCCGCTGTCCTGAAGCCCTGTGTTGAGTACTTTTTTTGTTTTTGTTTGCTAATTTCTTTTCTCCTAACATGTATTTTTTATGTGATGGCTGCC
Source organism: Polypterus senegalus (assembly GCF_016835505.1). Taxonomy (NCBI): domain Eukaryota; kingdom Metazoa; phylum Chordata; class Cladistia; order Polypteriformes; family Polypteridae; genus Polypterus; species Polypterus senegalus. The sequence goes on from NC_053163.1 coordinate 114,939,843, forward strand.
ATTCTTTTAACATGTCTGCCTGTGCCTGATGCCCACTTCTTCAGGTGTATTGAATTGGCACTGGCAGAGTTAAACCCGGCACAGTAATGGAAGTCATGTTATGGAAATGAGAAATGTGATAGCTCATGCAACACCTTGCCGTTTTGCCAAGGAAAAGGAATCTCTCTCTTTTTTTTAATCTGCATATTAATACATGCTGATTAGAGAGAAGTTGCAACATGAAAAGTTTGAATAATTGCCTCAGGTAAGAACAACCGCTATAATTAATCATTTCACAGGAGCTATTTTGACGGCTGCAGCGAAGCTAAGGCTTTTCTCTTCCCTCTGTCTACACCTTCGCGTCGGCACCGCATCCTCGCTGCCGCGGAGTCACAAACCCCAGGTTGTGTTCTCATGGCCTCCGGAAGTAAAATAGGACAGAAAACGAAAAAAAAAGAAAGAAAAGAAAGTTTCTGTCAGAATCAGGGAGGTGCCTTCAACAGCGAATGCTAAAGAGCGATCCATAATGGCTTCAAAAAAATAGCTCAGCAAAATAAAAATAAATAAATAAAACACCCTGAAGGCTTACGCCGTGCAAGAATGACATTAATTATTTCAATTTGCTGCAATCTTCTGCATTCTGAAGGATAATTCTGAGTGTCTCAAATGAACGTAATTACTGCACTCAAAGCAATTTCTTTTTGACCTTTCCCAATATGCCTTCCACCATGTGGTCAGCAGCAAGCTGCCTGCCTGTACCGGCGCATTGCCTCCAATTCAAAGCCATTACTGCGATTATTATTATTACTATTATTATTATTATTATTATTATTATTACTGATGTAGGTGACATTTTGATGCTGGCTCTCTAAAGCACTTTAAAAGATGGGTAACCTGCAACATGCCAGGCCCAAAGCCTTCCAAAGGGTCAGGCGGTGAATTGGCATCAGTAAAGTAGCACAATACGACATGGCACGTGAGCATGGTTGCTTCTTAGATTGTCATTTTTTAGGTCTTCTCATAAGGTGGTCCCATCCTGCAAGCTGCCTACAGGTCCGGGAGTGATGGCTGTCTAAAAGCACACCTTTGCCCGAGGGGTACTCACTTTCTGCTTTCAATAGCTTTTTGAAGTGTGGCATGGAGGCTACAGCACTGAACATCAAGCCACAAGTTTCCTGCTTCAATTGTCCCATTTGCCTTGCTGGTTGACTTCCAGCAAGTCACTTAACCCATCTGTGCGCCACCTGTAAGCTGTTGTACTGTGCCCAGACCATGTAAGTCCCCTTGGATAACTGGAAATATAAATTCATATAAAGTCATAAATGAAAAGGCAACATCCACCCCCATCTAGTCTGGGCTGCCATCCTTCTCTTTGTCCACTTGACAGGAGGCACACTACACACAGGCTTTGCCTTTTTGGGAAGCAAAGGGTTTGATAAAAAAATATCTATTATGAGGAGAAGAAAAATGTATAAAAGGCAAGAAGACTGGAAGCCAAGGCAATGCCCACATGGATGCCCAAACAGCAATGGAACTGTATGAAGAGCTGGTGATGTGTGAAGGAATGCATAGTGAAGCATGAAGAGAATGAGGCCTCGGAGCCTGTGATACTCTCATGCCATCATCTCCTAGCTATTCATGTCCTGATGTCAGTCGATTGTTTTTTGCACCAAGTTGGTAGTCATCTTCACCATGGCTCTGCACATTGGATGTATTTGGGGCTGCAGCTCAGTCATCTTTTCTTCATTGTGGTCTTTGAAAGAGTTCATCATCAATGACTTGATAGCCCCTTCCACTGGTGGGTTTTCATGGAAGAAGCTCAACTGCTCCTGTTTACAAAGTCACAGTGGGCCTTTAGGAGAGAGACACATCTAAAACTCTCATGGCCGCCGAAACTGTGTTTAACGTTCTGTCAGTTTGCCTTATGTCCTTCATGTTGATATTTCTTCATGTACCTTATGTAGGCCTCACTTGGACAGTGTGCCCAGTGCACTCATATTTTAACTTGTTTGACCATGACACCTTGATGGTGGCAGACCCTCCTGTCTGACAATTTTCTGTTCAACTCCTTCACAGTGAGGCTGATGCTTCTCATAGCCCTTGACATTCAGGTCCTTATGGAGTGTGACACCCCACATACTGATAGTTGCTCTCATTTCCTTCATGCCCCCGTTTCACAATGGTGGGTCACACTCAGATAATAATTTTTTTTTTCATGCACCCAGCAATAAAAGCCTTTCAAATACTCAACACCTAATGTGCTTCTCCTTTCCTCTTTACATTAGGGTCTTAGTTAGGAATTGAACACCAGGCTTTTTTTTACCTTTTTCATGGCTCCTGGAGGTCTTCCTATGAGTTTATACTCAATGTTGAGATAATTTATCCTTCACAACCTTCACATTTGGTAAAAGAACAATGACCAGCACTCTAGAGATCATGGACCTATCCCCTCTAATGCTGAAATCAATTTTTCACCAAACTCTACCCAATGACATTATACTTCTTCTCACATCCTCCTCAATTTTTCTTCTCAATATTTTTTTATGTCCTCGTCAAACAAAGGTCTTTAAAATGTTCAATAATCAATCACCTCTATTAAACGTGAGGCCAACTAGAGAGACATCCACCAAGTTCTTTATAACTTAGGAATCAGAGTCAACACGAGGCAACTCCCTAATTAACTCCATGGGCCCAGTGAAGGCCTGTTGAAAATAAAAATCATGGAGGGGGTCCCTGAAAATAAATTTTAAAAACATGGTAAAGATAGATAGATAGATAGATAGATAGATAGATAGATAGATAGATAGATAGTAAAAGGCACTGTATCAGATAGATAGATAGATAGATAGATAGATAGATAGATAGTGTGGCGGGCGGCTGGGGGTAGGACTCAGCCGGGACGTCCAAGAGGACCAGATGTGCCTCCTCCAGACCATGAGGGGGCGACTGCCCTGGTTGTGTTGGGGGCCACGGGTAGAGGGATTGGAAGCCCAACCCTGTAGGGGCCCGTGGCCTGGTGCCTGAAGAACCCTGGACCTCAGCACTTCCACCACACCAGGAAGTGCTGGGGGTAAGAAGACTAGGGACACCCGGAGGGCTTCCGGGTGCGCAGCCAGCACTTACGCCACACGGGTGTGTCCGCGGAGGATTGCCGGGAAGCAGCTGGAGCCCATCTGGGCTTGTATATAAGGGGCCGCCTCCCTTCATTCAGCAGCAAGAATCGGGTGGAAGAGGACGGAGCTCAGAGAGAAGAGTGGAGGCGGTCAGAAGGAAGGCATTAGAGACTGTGAGGCCTGGACTTTGGGGGATCGGTGCTGGAGGCATTGGGTTGTGCACAAAAACAACTGTGAATAATTGTAAATAAAATGAGTGTGTTGGGTGCAAATCCGTTGTCCGTCTGTCTGTGTCCGGGTCCCGTTCCACAAGAGATAGATAGATAGATAGATAGATAGATAGATAGATAGATAGATAGATAGATAGATAGATAGATAGATAAATAGTAAAAGGCACTGTATCAGATAGATAGATAGATAGATAGATAGATAGATAGATAGATAGATAGATAGATAGATAGATAGATAGATAGATAGATTGTCACTCATTGCCCATTACTGATCTTGCAAATATTGAAGCAGCAGGCCGACAGCTCTTCACAGGCAGTTTCGGAAGGCAGTGCTCTGTGAACATCTCACCGACTGGACAGAGATGATGAGTGGCAGCTGGTTGCCTGGCAGGGAGACAAATCTTTTGACAGGCCTTGGGAGGATTCATAAAAGACACTTTCATAGGAAGAGATCAATGGGAGCCCCACAGAGATATTACTGCTTGTATTGGTCTCAGTGATGACAAAGTGTGTGATTGCGATTGCTGATGCAGTCAGTGTTCACATTGCAGCGGAAGGGTGTGTGTTTTGTATCAGCTTGAAATTATGTATTTAATTATCATTTTTTAACGTTTATGTTTCACCTTTCTGTTTCACATTTCATTTTTATTCTCTAGTAGATTTGTAATTCGACACTGTCTTTTTAAAAGCGGCTCCTCTCCATGTGCTTTACGGGTGGTTCCACAGGAGGCGGGGCCACCATGACATCACTGATGATGAGCCCTCCCTCTGGCTATTTAAGAGGGAATGATCTCAGGCAGCATGTCACCAAAGTTGCTGGATTTGTTTGTATTGCTATATCTTCTCTTTTTGCTGGTTTTCAGTCATATTTTTGCTGCTGTTTTTGGATTCTTTTTCTGGATTAGTGTTGCAGGATTTGTTTTTTTAGGATTTACTTTTTAGGCAACTCCTTTCTGCTCTTTTGAATACCCTTTGTTATTCTGTTTTTTCTTTTTTGTTACCATATGCTTTTTATTTTCTTGTTGCTGGAGTTTTCCATGCAAGAACAGACAACTGAGGATACAGTTCACAGGGGCTCACTAAAATTGGACAGGAGAAGATTGGATAAACATTTCCGGGGCTGATGAGTCTCAATTTCTGCTGTGACATTTGGATGGTAGGGTCAGAATTTGGCATCAACATCATGAAAGCATGGATCCATCCTGTCTTGTATCAACAGTTTAGGCTGGTGGTGATAGTGTAATGGTGTGGGGGTTATTTTCTTGGCACCCTTGGTGCCCTTTAGTATCAAGTGAGCATTGTTTAAATGCCACAGCCTACTTGAGTATTGTTGCTCACCATGTCTAAGCCTTTATGACTGTATTGTGCCCATTTTCTAATGACCACTGCCAGCAAGATAACACGCCATGTCAAAAAGCTCATATCATCGCAAACTCATTTCTTGAACATGACAATGAGTTCACTGTACTCAAAGGCCTCCACTGTCACCAGATCTCAATCCAGTAGAGCACCTTTGAATATGGTGGAAAGTGAGATTCACAACATGGATGTGTACAATCCCTGAGGAATGTTTACAACATCTTGTTGAATCCATGCCACAAAGAAATATGGCAGTTCTGAAGGCAAAAGGGGTTCCAATCCAGTACTAGCAAGGTGTACCTAATAAAGTGGCCGGAGAGTGTATATAAATTACAAAATGAAAACCAAACATCTATATACACAAAGTCCAATATGAAAAACACGGTAACTGTAGACATTGAGATATGAATGGAAGCTGGCAATGATGAAATGACAGTAAAACTACAGTTCAAACAAGGCTATTCCAAAATGTGAACTGAAACAGTCTGACTGGTTAGTTAAGATAGCAGTCTGACAGCCGATGGTAGTGGTTGATGAAAAGTCCAAAACACTTTACTGCCGTGTGTAACTGACATGATCTGTTGTTCCTTTTGATGAAATGATAGTAGTGTTTGCTATGATAGTTCTTGTTTTTTTTTGTTATTTTTTCGATTTTACCTATTCTCCTTTTTTCTTGAAATGCGCAGTTCTCTTTTAATATATGCAGCCTGGAACCTAACAGGAAACTCCTTCCTTCAAAAAGGTTGAGGTACTGTATGATATATAGTACCTGCCAAATAATACAAAGAGTACATGACACGTGTTTTGCCCTAAGTTGGGCTCATCAAGTGTACACACCTTTGCTTCCCCTAATGGAGACTGGACATCAGCACCCTTAGAAAAGCCTCAGATGTTGTGCCATGGCAGGCTGGTGCACTTACTTGAAAGGGTGAAGATCACAGTATTACATGCATAGATCTGATCACAATCTGATATGTGGGGGTGTCACCTACCAGATAACACTTGTGGAGGGTCAGTCAGCCAGCAGACATCAGTTGTGAGAAGCAGATCAAAAGCATGTGATACAGTACCTGCCAAACAATACATAGAGTACACGACACTAATTCGGGCTCTTCAGGTGTATGCACTTTTGCTTCCCTTTGTGGGGATCGAACCTCAGACATTAGTCCTGAGGGAAAGCCTCAGATATATACATATATACATGAAAGCTAAGGCCTGTGATACGGTTTGCATATTTGTAGTTAGAGATCCACAAAGGGAGAAAATATACTTACATATATATATATATATATATATATATATATATATATGCATTGGGCTGGTGCCCTGCCCGGGGTTAGTTTCCTGCCTTGCGCCCTGTGTTGCCTGGGATTGGCTCCAGCAGACCCTTGTGACCCTGTAGTTAGGATATAGTGGGTTGGATAATGGATGGATGGATATATAGTGAAATTGCCTCGACACAGTCAGATACCAACTCACAAGTCCTTAAAGCATACACTTTTAAATTCTTCTTTAAGGCTTTACAGCCCCACACAAATGATTACACCTGCTCACAGTCCTTTCCTTTTCTCTCTCTCTCTCTCTTCTTTTTCTCTGTTATCCTGCTGCTTACATTTCTCTCCTTGCAAGCTCTGTCCTCCACCTCCCGACTCTGGCTCCCAGAATGGAGTGGAGCGGCCCCCGTAATAGTGCCCCGGTAGCGCTCCAGGTGCTCCCTGATGATTATCCGACAGTACTTCCTCATGTGGCAGAAGTGCTGAATGGACACTCGGAAGCACTCCCGGTGGCCCCGATCTTCCTCTGGTAGCACTTCCGAGTTGGGTAGAAGTGCTGCCGTACATGGCCTCACAATAGCCCAGGTGCCCCCTGGCAGTGCCCACCATCCTCAGCAGGGTAGAGCTTCAATGCTCAGTTCCCATGGCCCTAATGCAAACCAGAGTGGTTGCCCTCTAGTGCCCCGGGGGAGGTATTGTTTCTCTCCCGGTCATTCCATCCTCCAAGTGTCCCAGCTGGACACGAACCCCAGCCATCTGCCACTATATATATATAATGGATGGATGGATATATATATATATATACACCGTATTTATGCGTGTACCACGTGCACATTTTTTTCTGAAAATTAGCATTAGAAAATCAGGTGCACATCATACACAAGGAAATGTAATTTTGTAATGTTTACTTCTTCTGCTTGGGCTCGCTCGCTCTCTCTCTATCTCTCGCTCGCTTGTTCACGCACTCACGCTCTCTCTCTCTCTCACTTGCTTGTGTTCTCACGCTCTCTCTCTCTCTAAACGCTTCCTATACAATCACAACACGCGTCATACATGGGGCAAAACGATTTTCATGATTTCCTTTGTAAAAATTAGGGTGCGTGTCTAACACGAGGGCACGTGGTACACGAGTAAATGTGGCATATATATATATATATATTTATATACAGTATATATATATATATTTATATATATATACTAGCAAAATACCCACGCTTTGCAGCGGAGAAGTAGTGCGTTAAAGAAGTTATGAAAAAGAAAAGGAAACATTTTAAAAATAACGTAACATGATTGTCAATGTAATTGTTTTGTCACTGTTATGAGTGTTGCTGTCATATATGTATATACACACACACACATATAAACATATATACATATACATATATACATATATACATATCTACATATACACATATCTGCACATACACATATCTATATATATATATACATACTAGCAGAATACCCGCGCTTCGCAGCGGAGAAGTAGTGTGTTAAAGAAGTTATGAAAAAGAAAAGGAAAAATTTTAAAAATAACGTAACATTATTGTTAATGTAATTGTTTTGTCTTTGATATGAGTGTTGTTGTCATATCTATCTATATATATAAATATATATATATATATATATCTCTATATCTATATATATATATATATAGATATATATATATATATATATATATAGTAAAATACCAGCTTGGCAGCGGAGAAGTAAAAAGAAAAGCAAACATTTTAATAATAACGTAACATGATTGACAATGTAATTGTTTTGTGATTGTCATGAGTGTTGCTGGCATATATATATATATATATATACATACATGTGTACATATATACACACACACATATACTATGGGGTGCCAAACAGGCAAATAAATTGATTTTGTGAATATATAAAGTCGGCGTCAGAATATATAAAGTCAAAACTTGAATGTATAAAGTCAAAACATGAATATATAAAGTCATTCCCGAATATATAAAGTCAAAACTTGAATATATAAAGTCATTCCCGAATATATAAAGTCAAAACTTGAATATATAAAGTCACTGTCGGAATAAATAAAGTCAAAACTTGAATATATAAAGTGAGCGTCGGTATACATAAAGTCAATATTTTTTTCTGAATATAAAGTCAAAACTTGAATATATAAAGTCAGCGTCAGAATATATAAAGTCAGCGCTGGAATATATAAAGTCAAAACCTGAGAATACAAAGTCAGTGTCGGAATTTATAAAGTCATTCCTGATTATATAAAGTCAACATCGGAGTATATAAACTCATTCCTGAATATATAAAGTCAAAGTCAAAATCTATTGATTGAAACGACTCTGAACTGAACTAAGTTAACAAAAACGTATTCAGAAAAATAAATTTAAAAAACACTGTTCAGTTATTGTTTTGAAAATGATGCATGTGCCCTGCCCAGGATTGGTTCCTGCCTAGCGCCCAGTGTTGGCTGGGATTGGCTCCAGCAGACCCCCGTGACCCTGTGGTCGGATTCAACGTGTTGGGAAATGGATGGATATTCCAGCGCTGACTTTGTATATTGTATATACCAATAACTATCTGTTAAGGATCTCTTTGTATACCACGTTGTCAGTTCAGCACTCCGGTTGTAATATGACCAAGCTGCGCACTGAGCTTACTTTTGAGAATGCAGCATATAGTTGTACAGGAGAAAAGCAATGTTGCCTCAAATCAATGGCAACCTTTTGTAGGGTCTGTCCCTGAGACTTATTAATTGTCATCGCGAAGCAGAGCCTTACTGGAAATTGGAGGCATTTGAATTGAAATGGGGATCAGTGTGGCGCTCTGCTGTTTTTTTGTGTAGCTGCCTTCACACAGCTTCTCCGCTGCTTTATAAACGAACGCCATATAAGGTCGTCGTTTCTCCTTGCTTCGCGGTTCTGTACTGTTTTATTGTTCGTAGCTGCACTTATGAATAAGCTTGTATGCGTTTTTCTTCAGCGCTCTTTGGAGCTCTTCCTTGTTTTCTACGTACTGCGTTCACAGTCAATTCACGTGATTACGTGATGATGTGACACTCAGCTCCGTCCCCACGGCCATCGAGCTAAAGTCCATTACAGTATATGGAGAAAAATAGGTTCCAGTTATGACCATTACACGTAGAATTTCGAAATGAAACCTGCCCAACTTTTGTAAGTAAGCTGTAAGGAATGAGCCTGCCAAATTTCAGCCTTCTACCTACACGGGAAGTTGGAGAATTAGTGATGAGTCAGTGAGTGAGTGAGTGAGTGAGTCAGTGAGGGCTTTGTCTTTTATTAGTATACATATATAAATATAAAAAATGTCAGACAAACACAACACTTAAATACATTGAACAAACACTTCCGACATTTTATGTGGCCCCACTACACTTTCCTAGATGGGTTGCTGATACAATTGAGGACTCCTTCCTGCGGTAATATGTTCCCACTGTGTGCTGGGTGGCAGAATGTCTCTATTGCTGCTCCAGTCTGGTTTTCCACAGGGCTGCATGGGAGTTGTAGTAGCAGCGTGCAGGTCTGTCAGGGACTTCTGGGGCTGCTGGAAGGGAGCTCTTGGAGGGACAGCTTTTCTGGCTTCATCTTTCTGACCCAGAAGTGCTTCCAAGGTATATTGGTGATGTACCAGAAGTTTCTTGAGTTTTAAAGAATTTCTAGGTGTCTTTTTTGAGAGGATTCAGCTGCAGAGAGAGAAAGACACAGAAGGGTCAAAACCAGACATTCAAAATCAAAGAGGCAACCAAGAATACCAGGGTGAAAATGTAAATTAGGAGCCAACATCAAAAAGAAGGCAGAAACCAGGAAAGATGCCTGGCACTTGGGTCTACTTGACATAATAAACAAACTGGAAAATCAAAACATAAAATATCCAAAGTGGGATAATGCGCCATCGGTGCGCCATGTTTAGAAGGTAAAGTCCATGATGATGGCCGCTAGGCAGTTCATGTGATTCAGTCCAATTGCGTTGTGGAAGCATGACAGTAATCAAAATAAACTGTCAGAATCAGTCAAAATGAAAAGTAAACCACAGAAACAGAGTTCTTGAGTTTTCAAAACAAGGAATTGACACAACCTCCCATATATCTGTATCTATAACACTACCTCTCCCAAAGTCACTTAGACATAACCCCACACACTTAAATAAATGCACATGCTACCTCACCCATACTCAAGCATCAATACTTACACACTCACTCACATACGACCAGAGGCCCCCACACACCCCCCAATGCCCACACACACACACACGAGCGGGCGTGTGCCAGTAGTGCCAGGCTTCTCTCAGCGTGGTCTGTGCTCTCTCTGTACATGGCAGGCCCAAACGTTTCTAAGATTTTGTGACTTTCTTCCAGGTCATTTTTTTGTTCTTCTGCTCATATATTCCACTGCAGTGAGATTATTTTTATGAGTCTGAAGGAAGACGAGTTTGGGGTTTGGCACTTAGACTTGTTTTCTCATTTTTTATTTCTAGTATGCATTTTTGCGTTTGCATTTTTTTTTCTTTCTCTTTTTTAAGCAGCTTGTGGCTTCTATTGGGTCATTTTGGTTGATTTTGTATTTTAATGTTTTTGTCAGGCTCTTGCTGATTTTTCTTTCCCATTTTCTGTGACTGAGGACACATGACCACCATCAAGCAAGGTTATTTTCGTGTATTGATTCCAGATCCTCACTGTCCATCCCACCGACATTGCAGCGTGGGTCGGAGGGTTCGCTGGTAGAATCAGGCACAGCAGAGTGTGTGGATGAGGTGCCAGTCGGTCACAGGGCACAGTCGCCAGTCACTGACCCTACAGGACAGCGCTGCTCACTGTCTGCATGAACGCTTGCAGTTTACTCTCACATCATCACGCGAACCCTGAAGTGAAGTACTGTTGGGATGCCCTCTTTATCGGAATAAGTAAAAAGTGTGAAATGGATTGGCTGTATTAAACTCCCAAGAATCTTTTTTTTGGAATATGAAGATGGTGGAGTTGCCAGAATAAAAAAGAGAGCAGACATGGAGGCATTCAAATACAATGTAAACAAAGAAGCTCACATTCCTGGAGCTATGAGGCAGTAACACCAACCTTTTTATTATTATTATTATTATTATTATGAATAAATCAGTATTTATATATAAAACACTGTGCCTTTCATAGCAAGAAAATCACAAGACACAATCCAAAGAACAAAAAGACTAGATAAGTAAAACCTGGGAGTCAGTGTGACTTGCGGCACTGTGCCCTGCCATGGCCGGGCATCCTCTCCAGGGTGGCCTCCTTCACTTCATCCAGTGCTGTCGTGAGATGACCATGACTTGAATTAAGCGAGTTTGAAAACTGATGGCTGGATGGATGCAAATATCCCAACGGAATTTTGGAATAGGTTGCTGATGTCTTGGCATCAAATCAGAATATGAAACAATGAAGGGACTGTACATGGGAGCCGCTGAACTATAACAGCTAATGGACAGCAAGCACAGCAGAGTTAATGGAGTCACAAATAAGTAGAAATGAAATGCAGGGAAGAAGTTTAAAATCCCACAGAAAGAAAAAAAAATATTTGGCAGAATTTGAATACTATGATTAATGGAGCTTCACAGGCAGACACACAAGAGCTTAACAGCCATAAAGACACAGAAAGCACTATATACAGTCGAGTTACTGTATAATCAGGAGCCTCCCTGCCAGCAGTGGGCACTAGGCAGGAGCCCATCCCAGAAGAGATGCCAGCCCATCAGTTGGCTCATTCAGACACACACACACACACATCCACAGATTATTAGTTTCTTTTCCATACCCGCCTGCACCCGTGGATGATGTCCATTTTACATTCTGCCCTCTACGAAGGTCTCAGCTCAGATCCTGGTGTGGCACATGCCCAGCCTGGCAGGATGCCCCCCTTAATTCTTGGAAGGAGTGAAAAACACCCAATACCGTGCGTGAGTGTCTATTTGATGTCAACGTGGCTACTGATTTTGTAAAAGTACCCGGCTCGTCGCAGAGTTTGCAATGCCTTCACGCATTGCCTTTCCTTTTTTCTCCTATTCGTAGGAGATGGCTTTCTTTTACTGAGCGGTTTTACTTTGGGAAATAAATAAATAATATTCAAATCACTTCCCGGCGGGGATCATTAATCATGAACGGGTGACAGGACAAGAGCGACTTGCACTTTCTGCATTCACAGCTTCTTTTCCCGTGACTCCCTTAATATAAACTCGGATTTCATTCCTGCTATCTCAGTGGTCTGCCGCGCTGCAGACGAGACGTTACTGAGGACTTTTCTCACATTACGGCCATGGAGGGGAGAAGGACGCTGTTAGGACTCAATCCTAACCTTGCTGTTGATACCCCAATCTCTTTTTGTTGAAGAATTTTATTCTTATTTCTAAGAGCTGCTTTGCCTGTGGGGCAGACATATTAGTATCCAGTTCTATGGCTAAAACATACTTTCTTTCAATGGCAACTAACAAATCAGAAGTACACAATCAGACTGTTGCCAGCACCTCCTTCAGCTTCATAGAGAGTGCTGGGACCCGCTTGATGGTGCTTAGCGTAAAAACTCCATATACCAGGTAAAAGTGCTGGGGTGGGCACTACGACCAAATGTTTATGTCACTGTTGTTGTCTGCTTTGCTCTCCCCTGTTTCAGACTTTTTATCTCGTCAGGTTGAACAACTTCTCTCTCTTTTTTATTTCTTCCACTGGGAACCATTGAGACAAGGCATATGGATCTCTCTGTTCCTTTAATTTACAGATGTGCAGTGATGTCTCTGCTTTAAAGGAAAACTCCACCCAAAAATAATATTTGTTATGTTACTTATCCCATGTCATTTGTAGTGAGGACTGAGAAAGAAATGTAATGTCATGTTTTTATTTAAAGAAATGTATGACACAGTAAAAATCAATGGCAAGCAACATCAAAAAATGTAAAGAACGTCCATGAAAAAAAAACAAAAAAAAAACCACGTCACTTGTGAGTAATCCCGATGTCAGTTTTTTAGTTGTATGCTCAAAATGTGAAAAAATGACAACTTTTTTGCTAAAGTATTGTTCAATAGATACTTCCTTAATACTCAGTGCACACCAAAGACTCATGGGATTGATGTTTTGAATTGAGGACCTGCCTCTACTGGACATTCATTGGCCAAGAGTCCTGTCTTCAATTCAAAAAGTCAATCCCATGAGGCTTTAGTTTACTCTTTAAGACATGTGTTGATTTTGATCTTTTAAACAATATTTTAGCAAAAGAAAAAAACAATTGTGTTTTGCATGTTTTGAGTATATGACTGGATGACTGACATGTGGATCATACAACACGAGTAATGTGAGTTTTTACTTTCTTTGTTCTATGAATATTTTTCGCAGTGTTTGCCATTGTACTGCATTGGTCACTGTTAGCTTCTATTATGTTGTGAACATTTTTCTCTCCATTCTGCATGAAAACATTAGAATACTTTATTTTCTCAGCTATCACTACATAGTACCAGGGGTAAGTAAGATATACAAAAATAAAATTTTTGGGTGGAGTATTCCTTTAACGTCCTTTGGGGCATTGCTCTGTCCCCCAGCAGGTAGGGCTATTGTATAGAAGTTAAATTAGTGGTATACATCCATCTTAATAAAAGGAGTGTGTGTATGTGTGTGTGTGTGTATGTGTATCAGTCTGTTTAAGATGTGCCATCTGTTGGAATGAAAAATGTCATGCACTTTATTACTACATGCATTACAAAATACTTTCCAACAGATGGTGCACTCCAAACATTAACACTGAATATGTCTAAAAGATACAGACAGAAATCAGCTTATCCAACTTAATTAAAGGAGAAATGTCTGTCTGTGTGTCTGTGTATCTGTGTGTCCATCAAAATGATAATAAAAATAACAAATAAGTGGCTAAAAAAACAGAAAATTGGTCTTATCAGTCTATTCTGTTGTCCAGCGTTATACACCAGCAGTAACAGTGTGGTAGTGACTTTTTTACACCTGCTCAGGCCACATGAAGGAGGTTTATAGCTGTAATACTAATGACTGATAGCTTTGCATGGTCGGCAATGAATGAGTGAAAATAACGACAAATTGACAGTCATGTCGGGAAACCAAAGTCTCAATGTGAGTAGTCTAGAGTCTACCAAGCCAAACCAATGTGTTAGCGATCACCACTGCATTTTCTTAGCAAAACACTTCAAATATAAGAGTGGTCAATACAACAAGCGACAGTAAGAAGAAGTGATAAAAATGGACATCTCCATCCAAAAAGGCCGTCAGAAGGAAAGGGGATTGAAATCATATTATTATACCACACCAAATGGACAAGCCATGTATCAAAGATATCTTTAAAAACTGCCCTTTGGTGGTTGTACTGTATGACAATGTGTTGATAGGTCTTCATTTTGTGTGTTTTTAATGGCACTATTGGGCTACCATTTTATCATCCCTAATACACTGTGGCCCAGCGTGTCTCTCCCTCACTCAGTCATGTGAAGTTTACTGCAGGCTGTCTCCTTCCTCGGCCACCCTCTAACGCCACTGCCATTGCTCTGGTCTTTCCCCGCTCCTCACATGCAACTCCATTGATTTTTTTGTTGTACCGTGTCCTCTGTCTGCATATTCACAATGCTAGTTTCTTCTGACACTGCTCACATGGGTTCATCATCTGCCCTCATTTTCTGCAACTCTGCGAGCCAATCCAAGCCAGGATCTCTCCGAAAGCAGCCATAACAGTATAAAGGATTAAATTAGACGAATGGGACTTGACCATCTCTCTCTTTCTCTCTCTCTCTCCTTCACACATACACACACAACCTCTGCATGGCTTCTCAAGATGGCTCCACCTTGTCTGACAGCATTTCTCACTCAGGTTCCTGTACACCTTCCAGAATTTTCATTCCTAAAAATGTCACTGGAAATATATGCTTATGTAATCTAAATATTGGACTCTTCTGAAATTTACCAAACATCTGCATAAGCACCTTCTGCAAGTCTTCAGTGGGAAGCTTAACTGGAGTTTTTTTTTTTTTCATTTTGGCTAACTGACATGCACTGTCATGTAGAAACTTAAAAGCAATTCTATATTTTTCTTGATTATATATCTTTCATATGGAAGTGTGCATTATTTATTTATCTTTTGTATACTATTGATTCATTATTATCCTTCTCTAAATTTAATTTGTTTTTCTTTGCGTATAACTACTTCTTTGACATACTATAAAGCACTTTGAGTTACCTCCTTTGATAAAAATGTGCTATAGAAATAAATGTTGTTGTTGTTGTTGTAAGGTGCTGCCTAAGGATACAGTGCATTTAATTTTAATAGGACTGATGGTGTAGCGACATGTCTAGTGGAAGCCCAGAGGTTCTGATGTTAAGCCATCAGCTCCGAGTCCTCAGGTGGGTCTTACAAGCAAACAGAATACCTATAAAACTGAACTTAGTCATCCGTGCCTGTTGTGGCAATGCCAGGTAGAAGGTGGGAACGATCCCTGGACAGGACACAAGTTCATTGTGGAGTTCAATAAGTTAATTTTGGAGTGGCCAGATGTAAGTGGTCAAGCTGGTTCCTGTTTGTGTCAGTATAGACAGGAAAGACCCCAACTGCCTGTATTCTCAGGACCAGAACTTGAACTTGAAGTTGAACTTTATTTCAACAAAACATAGTTGGTAAGAATTTCTCATGGTGTTTCATTCTTACACTCACATGGTGCATGAAATTAAACAACACAGTATACAATACCATCTCTACATTATATCGAGTAAACACAGATATATAAAACACTGCAGTAAAAAAATTGCAGTAGCATATGAAGTTAGTCCTATCTAATATCTATACTAATAAAAGGCAAAGCCCTCACTGACTGACTGACTCACTCACTCACTCACTCACTCACTCACTCACTCACTCACTCATCACTAATTCTCCAACTTCCCGTGTAGGTAGAAGGCTGAAATTTGGCAGGCTCATTCCTTACAGCTTACTTACAAAGGTTGGGCAGGTTTTCTTTCGAAATTCTACGTGTAACAGTCATAACTGGAACCTTCTTTCGTACATATATACAGCCATAGCCTGCAGCTCGGTCGCCGTGTGAGGCGGAGTTGCATACCGCATCGTCACGCCTCCCACGTAATTGAGTGCATGCCCATATAAGGCCGTCCGTCAGCAGCAATCCAATAGACACGCTGCCGCTAAATATTCGCAGGAGAAGGACTGTGCTTATGCAAACGAAGATGAGATAGTCATGTTTGGCACAGATAGAGAAACTTTTAAGTGCCGCGTCTTAGCTAACATTAAATAAAGCCGTGGACATGGCAAGATCGCACAAGATAGCACAAGCACAGCTGAGAACCTTCGATGCATGTACTCCGAGCGGCTCATGTGAACTGACTGTGAACGCAGTACGCAGACAACAAGCAAGAGCTCCAAAGAGCGCTGAACAAAAAACGCATTACACAATTGAGAAGACAGCAAAAGAATATGAAGAGAGTGACACATACAAGCATATTCATAAGTGCAGCTACTGTGGAAACAAAGCACGGTGTAAACCGTAAGTTTAAATTAAGTTTATAGACACGCTGCTGCTGGCGTTTGTCATGCCTAAGACGAATACAATATTCGTGAGATACAAGTTTACTGAGAGGACGCAGTGTATTAACGAGACTTTTGATCTTTTTGAGTTAAAATTGCTGGTGAAGGACTGTGCTTATGCAAATGAAGATGAGATGGTTAGAGATAGAATAGTGTTTGGCACAAACTCACCAAAAGTGCAAGAGAAACTTTTAAGTGCCTGGTCTGAGCTAACATTAAATAATTGCTGGTGAAGGACTGTGCTTATGCAAACGAATAGAAAGCAAATGTTACGTTATTTTTAAAATGTTTCCTTTTCTTTTTCATAACTTCTTTAACACACTTCTTCTCCGCAGCGAAGCGCGGGTATTTTGCTAGTATATATATAAAATCTAACGTCTGACTGTCTGTATGCTGTATTAAGGAATTGTTCTGTTCTGTGTATTGTATTGTATTGACCCCCTACTTTTGACACCCACTGCACGCCCAACCTACCTGGAAAGGGGTCTCTCTTTGAACTGCCTTTCACGAGGTTTCTTCCATTTTTCCTTACAAGGTTTTTATTGGGAGTTTTTCCTTGTCTTCTCAGAGAGTCAAGGCTGGGGGGCTGTCAAAAGGCAGGGCCTGTTAAAGCCCATTGCGGCACTTCCTGTGTGATTTTGGGCTATACAAAAATAAATTGTATTGTATGTTCTCATTCTGTTTACGCCAAATTCTGACTCTACCATTTGAATGTCTCAACAGAAATCGAGACTCATCAGACCCGGCAACATTTTTCCAGTCATCAACTGTCCAATTTTGGTGAGCTCGTGCAAATTGTAGCCTCTTTTTCCTATTTGTAGTGGAGATGAGTGGTACCCGGTGGGGTCTTCTGCTGTTGTAGACCATCCGCCTCAAGGTTGTGCGTATTGTGGCTTCACAAATGCTTTGCTGCATACCTCGGTTGTAACGAGTGGTTATTTCCGTCAAAGTTGCTCTTCTATCAGCTTGAATCATTCGGCCCATTCTCCTCTGACCTCTAGCATCAACAAGGCATTTTCGCCCACAGGACTGCCGCATACTGGATGTTTTTCCCTTTTCACGCCATTCTTTGTAAACCCTAGAAATGGTTGTGCGTGAAAATCCCAGTAACTGAGCAGATTGTGAAATACTCAGACCGGCCCGTCTGGCACCAACAACCATGCCACGCTCAAAATTGCTTAAATCACCTTTCTTTTCCATTCTGACATTCAGTTTGGAGTTCAGGAGATTGTCTTGACCAGGACCACACCCCTAAATGCATTGAAGCAACTGCCATGTGATTGGTTGATTAGATAATTGCATTAATGAGAAATCAAACAGGTGTTCCTAATAATCCTTTAAGTGAGTGTAGAATAAAAGTAAGGTCCGATGGCCAGGGAGGACAGAAAAAACAAAAAAACTCCAGACGGCTGGAGAAAAAATAAAATCTGCAGGGATTCCAGACCATGAGACCACCAGCCCCCTCTAGGCATTCTACCTAACATAAATGATCAGTCCTCATTGTATTCAGGGTTCTCATAGAAGGACTTGATGATGACGGTCATTTCAGGTCTAAAATTTGTTTGCTGCCTGAATAACACACTTTAGTTTATGTTCCTATTGTGATGGAGAAATGCTTTCAATGACAGCGATGAGTGGGACAGGTTAAACTCTTAAAGTTGAGCTTTTTTGACAAGACTAGCTATGTTTTCATACCAGTTCAGACTGTGAGCGGTAGTTGTGTCAAGAAATTTAAATGGCCCACCCTGCTCACATTGACACCGTTTACAACTAATGCTGTTGTAGATGAGGAGTGTCTCCTAAAATCCACAATTGTTTCCACTGTTTTCAAAGAATTCAAGTTAAGACTGTTGGGGGTGCACCAACTAGCCTGCCAATCCATCACCCACCAATATGGCACCTCATTCCTGTCCTTGATGAGGCCAATCAGGGTGATGGAATCAGAAAACAGGAAATGGGTGGAATGAAAAGTCACATGGTATTGATGCCTTGAAAGCAATTCAATTTTTATTTCTTTTAATAGAAGAAACAACTGTTTTTATCCTCAGGAAGAAACTCCTGGGCCTCTACAGAGCAGGAATAATAAAGGTGGCCTGACCTCTATGGGGCCCACCTGTGCAGCAGATGAAGTGACAAAGCAAAATCCTGGCCTTGGGCGCTATCTCCCAAATTTGACTATCGTGGTCCCGGGCCCTGGGCCGCCACATAAAGATTTTTATAACTGATCCTGCTCAGCCCACACCCAACACCACCCAAACCACTTGCAACCGTTACTGTTTGCTTACTGGGCTGTTTGTCCAGCTTTTGCCCCAGAATGCACACAGCTCCATTCCTGCCTGAGCTCATGACTGCAATTAGCGAGTTGAACTTTGCTTTTACAATATCTCAGTATCAATGTTGCCGGTGTCATCGCGGCCATAAAAAACTAAAAATGCCACAGGTAGATTGAGCTCTCTTTCTGCTGAGACGACAGGTTTTCTCTTCCATGTCAGGGCAGTAAACTAAACTGAATCAATCACGTCACTGGGGCTATACATGCTCAAGTCATCCCTCCATGGCATTTGCTGGCACTTAGGACTCTGGATAGCTGGACTCTGCTCACATGATCAGGTGGCAGTTTTCAGAGCTGTCGGTCAAATTTCAGGAGAGAGTTCAACAAAAGTGAAAGTGCCATAACCCAGCTGGCCGGGCACACATCCAAGCAAAAGAGGACGAAAGTGAAGGTCTGACAGCAGGTGACTTAACTCTGCAGTAAAAGTCAAATAAGAGCTGAAGGCTTATCAGGAATGGGCAGAGCAGCCACCACAACGCTGGCTGTGCCCACTCTTCCGGGAATGTAGGGAAATCAATGTGTAGGACATGGCAACCATATCAGCTTGTGTCACCAAGAATTTGTGTCAGGCAATACACACAAGGGTCAGGCCCAGGTGAGTCAGGGCAAAACTACAATGTGTGTCAACAGGAGAGCAGACACCTGCTGATAAGGGGAGATAAAGCGCAAGAGTGGCACCCATTAATAACCGATGAAGTGTCCAACTGGGTGCAGGCATTTTCTGAACCTCCTCCTACATGTAATTTACAGTCCACAACTTAGAGCTGCTCACTGTTAACTGGTATTCTGCAAATGCACAGTCCGAGTGAGTGTGTCCTGCAATGAAGTGGCACCCCTTGTGCTGCCAGGTTAGGCTCCAGACACCTGTGAGAGCACCTCGAGGAGCCAGGCCGTGTCAGACCAGAAGATCAGTCGGTCAGTCAAACAGACCTAAATTATGTGGAAATGAAGCAGTCTAGTAATTTTTAGGAGGCTGGTAACTGGTTGAAATCCTTCTTCATAAACTCTAAAATCTCATGCTGTCAAATCCACGTACCCATCCAGAAAATGAGGACCATCCTCTTAGTTGCTCTGTAATTCACATGGCACTATGACATTACCAGCTTCAATGTGACTGGGCATAAGAATCACCCGATAGACAGCTAAATTATGTAAGAATTATGTTTCTTGACTTCTCTAGCGCCTTCAACACCATTCAACTTCTGCTCCTTGGGGACAAGCTGACAGAGATGGGAGTAGATTTATACCTGGTGGCATGGATCGTGGACTATCTTACAGAGAGACCTCAGTATGTGCGTCTCGGGAACTGCAGGTCTGACATTGTGGTCAGCAACACTGGAGCGCCACAGGAGACTGTACTTTCTCCGGTCCTGTCCAGCCTATATACATCAGACTTCAAATACAACTCTGAGTCCTGCCACGTGCAAAAGTTCACTGACGACACTGCTATCGTGTGCTGCATCAAAAGTGGGCAGGAGGAAGAGTATAGGAACCTAATCAAGGACATTGTTAAATGGTGCGACTCAAACCACTAGCACCTGAACACCAGCAAAACCAAGGAGCTGTTGGTGGATTTTAGGAGGACCAGGCCCCTCATGGACCCCATGATTATCAGAGGTGACTGTGTGTAGAGGGTACAGACCTAAAAATACCTGGGAGTGCAGCTGGATGATAAATTGGACTGGACTGCCAATACTGATGCTCTGTGTAAGAAAGGTCAGAGCCAACTTCCTTAGAAGGCTGGCGTCCTTCAACATCTACAATAAGATGCTGCAGATGTTCTATCAGACGGTTGTGGCGAGTGCCATCTTCTATGTGGTGGTGTGCTGTGGAGGCAGCATAAAGAAGAAGGACGCTTCACGCCTTGACAAACTGGTGAGGAAGGCAGGCTCTATTGTAGGTATGGAGCTGGACAGGTTGACATTTGTGGCAGAGCGACGGGCGCTGAGCAGACTCCTGTCAATCATGGAGAATCCACTGCATCCACTGAACAGGATCATCTCCAGAAAGAGAAGCAGCTTCAGCGACAGACTGCCGTCACTGTCCTGCTCCCCTGACAGACTGAGGAGATCATTCCTCCACCACACTATGCGACTCTTCAGTTCCACCCGGGGGGGTAAACGTTAACATTATACAAAGTTATTGTCTGTTTTACCTGCATTTTTATTACTGTTTAATTTAATATTGTTCTTTATCAGTATGCTGCTATTTGGGGTATGTGAATTTCCCCTTGGGATTAAAAAAGTATCTATCTATCTATCTATCTATCTATCTATCTATCTATCTATCTATCTATCTATCTATCTATCTATCATTAAACAGTGCCTTTCACTCTCTATCTATCTATCTATCTATCTATCTATCTATCTATCTATCTATCTATCTATCTATCTATCTAAAAGGGGTGTGCCAGGTAATAAGAGACACTGGCTGCTTACCTGATGCCAAGGAACGGCCCTCTGACTCACCCCTTTGGCACGCAAACAGAGAGCAGATAGCGGGAATTCTGCTTTTTTAAAATATTGACGAATTACTTGGCAAAACAGATACCCCCTGCCAGGAATATGAAAACCCCAGGGTGAAATGACTAAATGATCCATCCACCCATTTCCTAAACCTGTGTGGAGAGTGGCTAAGGCATTGGACTGGAGGACTTCTGACTCATAAGGCCCTGATCAAGCCTGGGCTCCAATTGTAACAAATTTGAAGAAAGAATTACATTTTAAAAATAAAAACAAGTGATATGCAGACAAATGGGAGATTATTCATGTCCAAATTAGATGTGTTAACTACATTGCAGTGCATATGCACATGCTGTATTTTCTCATGTCATAATTAAAATTAAAAAAAAAACACATGATTGATTGATTTTCAGTATAGCACGTAATTTTCACGGCTGCCACGCGTTCCCAGCGTTCATTTGACGTTTTCCCCTGAGCACGTCCTCAGAAATTAATGTAATGCGTGTGCAAGTTGCAGTACCAGCACAGTGTGTTCAAGTCGGAACGTGACATTAGAGTCACTGTTTACTATCAACATGTGTCAGCGAGCCACTTTGCAGATCCTACAGGATCAGTGTGTCTTCGATGTTTGATTAATGGTTCAATGTGGTGAAGCAAAATGCTTTGATTCATAATGACCCAATACATTTTAAACGTCTCACATACCATCTTTTCTGCCATCTTTTTCTTTTTTTTGCACTTTCACAACAGTATCAGGATATATGGTAGCATATTTGAGACACAGAAAAAAGAATTAGGAATAAAGTGAAAAGGTCTGTTTTGTGATTAAAGTTGAAATTTTGACTTTAATCTCGTAGTTTATTATGTCAGTAAAGCAGAACGTCGTAAACATCATCTTAAAACTGACTCAGTTGTTAATCACTATGTGCTTCTGGGGCTTCCTCCTGAACTGACAGCAGCAGCAGGCAGCAATTGCCACAAGAACACATTACATTTATGACATTCCAGCTTTCTGCACATTTAGAATTCTTAGACGTATACTTGATTATCACTTTCATGATGAAATGCATTAAAGTATGTATGTTACATTTTACAGATAAGTCATTAACTTCATTTAAATAATGAATACTGATAATAATTACATATGATATGGCGGCACAGTGGCAGAGCAGTAGCGCTGCTCCCTCGCAGTAGGGAGTCGCGTCCCTTGTGTTCCCTGCCAGGGGTTTGCATGTTTTTCTGGTGGGTTTCCACAGTGTGCTCCGGTTTTCTTCCAAAGACGTGAAGTTTTGGGGATTTGGTGATGCTAAAATGATGCTACTGTATGTGCGTGCTTGTATTTACTTTACGATGAGCTGATGCCCCATCCAGGGATTGTTTCTGCTTCAACACAGCGAGCCTGAACGTTTTCTTACCGTGATGATATCTCACACTGCCACCTGATGGAATCTTCCAGATTTATGTAAAGTATGCGCGTAAGTATAAACAGTACAATGCTTGTGTAGAAGTAGTGTCCACAGGCTCACGTGTTGCGTCTCATGAAGTATAAATCCGGCCTTCAAGGCAATCCAAAGCATATTGCCTTTCATTTCATGTCATTTTAGGTGGGGCAAAAGGCATCAACAGCTGGGGTGCCAGGTGTTCCAATGAGTGTGTTCACCCTCTACTAAATGGAGAGTTGATGAAGCAGAAGATCTGCCATCTCATTGAAGAGGTGGCGATAAAAATGACAATTTCATTCGCTTCCATGTCGCCTGGTTGCTGATGATAGAAATGGCATCAGGAGAAGAATTTCCAACTGCTACAGAAACATCCTTAGAACCCATTCAAGAGCTAAGGTCCAGAAGAGCTAGAGGATACAATTATCTAGATCATCAGTGTCCATACTCTAATTATCTATCTAAAAAAGGTTAGTAAATACCGGCAGATGGGGATAAATTACAGCATTGGCAAGAGCTAAACCTCTTGACATATCAGTAGGACCATCAGAAGAAAACTGGAACAATATGATATAAGGCAAGCATGGCACATTATTTAGTGTGACAGATAGGGGGCAGTATTGCTCCCTTGAACCCCCGGCCACGACTCCAGGCACCAGGTAAAAGTCCAAACGATGACTTTATTTGAATGCCACAGTGCACAAAGCACCCTCTCCTCCACTATACTCATAAATCAACAACAACAATAATAATACAATAACAATCCTCCATCTCCCAGACATGTTGCCACCCTTCCACCCAGCTCAGCTCGCAGTCTGGGAGCTCCCATAGTCCTTTTATTCTCCTTGACCCGGAAGTGTTCTCAATCCCCAGTCCATGTGATTCAATATCACTTCCGGGTCAGGTACAAGTCCTTCTTTTTCACCCCGGAAGGATGTTGCTCTTCCTTTGACACACTTCTGGGTCATAGGGCACAAAGAAGTCTTTGGTCCTCCCTGCAGCTCCCTCTTGTGGCCCCTGTGGTACCCAGCAGGGCTGAGGATAAAAACTACAAAGTCCATGACTCCCTGCTGGTCTTCGGGGCACCTCCATACTGCAGGGAGGGCTCCATCTGGCGGCCTGGGGGTATTTGCCGGGATGGCAAGCCAAGCCGGCCAAATACCACATTAGTCAAATGAACATTTTCAGCAAGACCTAAAGCACACTTCTCACAAAATTAATGCTCACCGACAGAATGCAGAAATGTTGAAAAGTAGAATGCCTTATGCCCACTTATGTTGATGTCCATTGCCCCACCTTTTTTATGCTGATTGGTCATTTCATTACAATTAGTTTTGGCCCAATTGATATGTGATCTTGAACTGAAATGCTGTACACTCAAAATGCAATAAGTTTGCATTCCTTTAAGTTTATGACATGTGGTCTCTGGACACCAATTGAAGTGAAATACGCTTTGTATTACATTTTAAGGTGACACAAAATGTGTGCAGTAGTGAAAAGAAATTGACCATTTGGTTGGTACATTTTTAATTATGACACGAGAAAATGAAATGCACCACATGCACATGCACATCATTGCCACGCAGTTGTCAAATTGGATCACATTTCATTTTTGGCATGTGTAAGAGCCATTTTCCGAGTTCTATAAGATTCATGAATATTTTACTAGATGACAATGCATAATCTAGGGGAGGTTCCTATAACCCCCGTGAATAGAATTGTATTCGTATATTCCTGCCATTTGCTAACAGCTTTGAGTGAACAATGTTCTCCAGTTAGTGTCTTGCCTTGTGTAAAGTATAGAGGCGTACGGTTTTTAACCGTGTTCGTACTCATGATCGTGCTTGCGTACGTGAAAGTGCCTGGGCACATGCCTATGTGCCAACCGGCCTACAGGCCTTTTGAGTGTGAAGTAACTCGTAAAATAGCACTTTTATTTAAGTATTGAACCGTATGCCTAAGGCATACCGAAGAAGAAATTAAAAACTTTTAAGTATAGAAAGAAAAAGTAAAGATCGTTTAAGTATAGAAATAACTAAAGTTTCTCAAGAAAAGCTAAGTTTATAGAAGATACATTTTTTCTTTTTTTGCCTTTATTCTACGTGTGTAACTATTTTTCCTTTTATTCTTGTGTGGATTATTTGCTTTTAACTTTCACTAAATATTTAAAAAAAAACTTTTGGACTGTGAGATTTCTTTGACACGTGTTTTACCCGTGCCTGACTTCACCTTTTGCATTGGCGGCTACAGTTTGAATACTCTTAAATACGGACAAATGATCAGGGAGGTCAAGATATGAGGCGCCAGTCCATTTGCAAGGCAATCAACTCACCAAGATGTCATTAGGATATTGAAGGAGAACCCAAGGGACCCAGGCCTTCAATTCGCAACCGTTTACTGACCCAGGGAGGGCGTGCATATTCTACAGCTGTGGATTTGGGTTGCTGGAGCTGTAAAAGCAGCAGCATTATGTCACCCATCAAGCAGGCAGCTTCATTTTGTATAGATCTTTTATCCAGAGTCTAATCGCAGAGCTTTGTCTTGTAAAGTTAATAGTTCAGAACAGTGGGCGGCATTTTCTTTTATTTTTCTAACCCCTTATTCAGTGCTCTGTCCGTTAAATGTGCTTACAGATAAGATTCGGAGCATTCCCTGCTCATGCAGCTCACACTGCACAATAAGCGAACAAGAATTTTTGTGAAAAAAAATCTGCACAGGAGGCAGAAGTCTTAGGAAGCCATCATTGGTGACTCCAAATCCTGCTGCCAGACGAACTAAAGGTTACCTCGGCCAACCAGCATGTCATCCATGATAGAATGTGCTTTATCAGCGCTTATCAGTCCCATACAAAGAGGAGGCAGGAGGTTTATTGTGAGTGACAGCAGCCCACGTGTGTATTTAGGCTGAATACACGCTTAAGCTCAACAGAATTGCAGTTTTACAAGCCCTTTATGAATGAGTACACCTTACTTAAAATAAGAGGGCACTTATGTATCCCACTTCAGCATGAATCAATTAACTGTGTGATATATTGTATGAGTCAAAGTGAAACTGCTGCTGCCTGCCAAAGGACTTTGCACCTACCTGTACATGAGCCATGCAAGTCAATTGCAAGTCATGACAATCAAAGGTTTTCAGGGTAATGCAAGTGAGGATTCTTATTACTTACGTCACATATATTACTTAACCTGCATGATATTCAAAGAGACTTTTAAATGCACTGTAGCAACCAGAACTCTGTCGTGGCTTGTGTTCTTTCTCCAGCTCAACCGCTTTTTAACAAAATGAAAATAGCACTACTGCGTCATAGCTTCAGAGGACTAGAGGGACATTTAGGTTCTTGGTGACCTCCCTGACCAGGAGTCTTCTTGCCCAATTATTCACTTTCCATCTTTAGGAAGGATGCCTGATGGTTTCAAACTTCTTCCATTTCAGTTATTTAGGCCACTGAGCTTCTTGGAACACTCAAAGCTTTGGAAATGGTTTGTGTTTCCTTAAGAGGCGTTAGCTCTCCGGAAATGTGTTCTTTTAAAATTGCGGCATGTTAAGTAACCTGAAAAATATAGAAATATGACAGAAAAGGCGATATCCCTCCCATCGTGATTACGGCGGTATAAAAATCACACGAGAGAAAAAGATATACTTTAGCTTACTTTACTGACGGTTTTACGCGGTTACAGACGGGAAGCTTAAGACAGACTCTGTCAAGGTGTGACAGTCTTGATCTACGCAGTCTGCTATCTTTCGTCACCACGCTGAAAGGATTTTCTGGACAGATGACATAATCTTCCACCCGACAGCTTCAAAGGGTTTGACTGCTCGTTCCATGTATTTATACTGTCTTCTCCACATGCAGGGCCCTCTCTGGTCTCCAAACAAGGACAGTAAAGGATTCACTATCATCTCAGGAATAATACAATGCCCCTCTCTGGTCTCCAAACAAGGACAGTAAACTCAAACCCCACCTCCAACAAGAATAGCACAATGCTCACACTGCAGTTTGTCTCATTCTCCAAACTGCTAGGCTAATGGTTTCTAAATGCAGCCTAGACCCTATGTACCATACTTGGTCTGCCTGTATGAATGAATCCATAACAGTGTGCATAGAGACAGAGACATTAAACTTAATATTATAACAAACTGATTATAACAGTTTGATCCTCTTGTCTTGATCAATGCCTCACCACAGTCTGGTTGAAAGGGTCTATAGAGAGCCTCTTGGATTTTATGGCTTGGTTTGGTCCTGACACGCAATGTGAATTGTGGGACTGTGACGATGTGGGTTTGGCTCCGCGCTCCCATGTGATATTTGGAAGCCCTTGAACCCAACACCGTCGATAATGTTACCGAGTGAGCTAAACAGTGAGACAACATTTGAGCAAGGGGATGGTTCAAAAAAAAGTGCATAGTGCTTTTATTTAAAATCAGTCAACAAAAACAAAGTGTTCATAAAGTGCCGTGATTCCAAATCTTCAATAAATAATCCAATTAAAGAAAACCGTGGAGGTTAAAACAAGAAGAAAAAACAATCCTTTAAAAACGAGGTTAAAACGTTCATCAGGTAGCAGTCTTTAAACACAAATGACAAACCCGGTGCTTCTTTCCTGTTAGCGTTAGCGTCTCACCTGCTTCTCCCATACGGGCCCTGCAACAGACGAGACGCTCTCAATGCCGCTGACCTTCTGCCTACTCCTGCTGCTCCTGTCGGTCGCCTTTCCGATCCTTGGCTCCGGTCGGCTCCCCCTGACAGTGACTTGGGAATCCCCTAACGGCCAAGGCTTTCACGTTGGGGACACCACGTCCCAAGTCCCGACTCCCGCTACCTTCCGCGGAGAGTACTGCACCTTCTGGTCACTCCCGCCCTGCAAAACAAACTCTGCAGGAGCGACCACAACTTCTCCCAGGTGTTGGCCAATCACCCAGGCTGCCTTCAGCTGCCAGCAAGCACTCACTCGCTTCCAACTGCACCGATTTGCTCTCTCTTTCACTCTCTCTCTTTACTGCTTCCCGCTGCAACCTCCATTTTCTTCTCTTTCTCTGATCTTTCTTTCCTGTTCATTTGTTGTTCTTTTTTTTTCTTATCTGACTCACGCTTCTTTTTATATAGCGAGGGGCCATAGCAGCTGCAGCACATTAGCCACGGGAATAATCACGGATGTGGGCAGTTCCTCACCTGTGCACTCGGTGAGAAACACCCACACCACAGATCACCCCGCGGCTTGCTACAACCAGTACGCCCCCTCATGAAGCCGCCTCGAGTGCGGTGATTATTAATTTAAAATCTGGCCCTTACTGAGAGCGCTGTGGACCCACTATACCAGAGGGACCTCCTATACACAGGTGTGTGCCTTTCCAGATGATGTCCAATCAAATTGAGTTTGTCAGAGGTGGACTCCAACCACATCCTAGACACATCTCAATGATGATTACAGCAAACAGCATGAGCCTGAGCACAACATGGAGTGCCACTGCAAAGGGTCTCAATACTTATAGGAATGAGTGATTTCAGTTCTGATTTTTAATTAATTTGAAAACCTTTGAAAATATACTTGCATTTTGTCATTATGGGTTACCGAGTGTAATTGATGGGCAACAATGTCAAATTTATCAATTTAAAATTAAGTCTACAGCACGATAAAGTGTGCGGGAAATGAAGGGGTCAGTAGGGGGCCACTTTCTGAATCCGCTGTAACTCATCCACTGGCCCAGTCACATCAGGGTCATCTTTGTTTTCACCCTTTTTTTGAAGATTCCCTTTCAACCTAAAGCTTCCTGAAACTGACTCCCCTCATGTTGGGAGTTGCTGCCCTGACTCTGAGATTTTGTGGTTGATCTCCTGTCATTGCACTCTTGCTCTTTTTGACTGTTCTGTTGTGCATCGGTAGGAGAGCCACTGTATACAACTGGTGATTGAAGTCATTTCTAGCAATGATAAAGAAAGATTAACTCATCCTTCTCAATTCATTTGTCATTAAATACAATTCCAAATGATAAGAAGGTCAGTGTGTAGAGTCATTAGTAAGAGCCATGGGGTCACTGTGGTGTAGGGTCTGAAAGGCCCCATTTTGCACAGTTATACACTAAGTCCCTATCTTTTAACATAAATCCCAAAAGAAGAGAACATCAACAAGGCTTGTTTAATAATTAATTGATGAGTCCACATTCGTCAATGTGAATAAGTATGTTAATTAATTAATGGAAGAAATTATTAAGGGGAAGATTGAGCAGCACATTACAAGTACAGGAGTTTTACTGAACAGTCAGCATGGGTTCAGAAGTGGGAGGTCGTGTTTTACTAACATGCTGGAATTCTATGAGGAGGCAACAAAAGGATACGATCAAAGTGGAGCTTATGATATTATTTATCTGGACTTTCAGAAAGCATTTGATAAGATGCCACATGAGAGGTTGGGCATCAAATTAAAAGAAGTGGGAGTTCAGTGTGAAGTTTTTAGATGGGTGCAGAATTGGCTCAGACACAGGAAGCAGAGGAACCTCATCAGAATTAGCTGATGTTAAGAGTGGTGTTCCACAGGGGTCAGTGTTAGGGCCGCTGCTATTTTTAATATATATAAATGATTTCGATAGGAATATAAGTAACAAGCTGGTTTGCAAATGATGCCAAGATATCATTACAGAAGGACTTGGATAGCATACAGGCTTGGGATGATTCATGGCAGATGAAATTTAAAGTCAGTAAATATAAAGTATTACACATAGGAAGTAAAACTGTTAGGTTTGAATACACAATGAGAGGTCTGAAAATTGAGAGTACACCTTATGAGAAGGATTTAGGAGTCGTAGTTGACTCCAAGTGGACATCCAACAGTGTTCAGAAGCCATTAAGAAGGCTAACATAATGTTAAGTTATATAGCACCCTGATCTGTGGAGTACAAGTCCAAGGAAGTTCTGCGCAACCTTTAAAATGCACTGGTGAGGCCTCATCTTGAGTGCTTTGTGCAGTTTTGGTCTCCAGGCTACAAAAAGGACATAGCAGCGCTAGAAAAGGTCCAGAGAAGAGCGACTAGGCTGATTCCAGGCTCCAGGGGTTGAATTATGAGGATAAAGATTAAAAGAGCTGAGCCTATACAGTTTAAGCAAAAGAAGATTAAGAACTTAAGTGTTTAAAACTATGAAGAGAGCAGTGGATTGTGAGTGTTATTTTAAAATAAGTTCATCAAGAACATGATGGAAACATTAGGAAATTTTTCTTCACACAGAGAACCACTGACACGTTGAATTAGCTATAAAGTAGCCTGGTAAACAGTTAGGGACCCTCAAAACTCGACTTGATGTTATTTTGGGGGATGTAGGTGGGCAGGATTGTGTGAGCTTTGTTGGGCTGAATGGCCTGTTCTCGTCAGAAGTTTTTCTAATGTTCTAAAAGCTATGCCTTTCTGTAGCTGTTGGTCAGTGGCTGGGTGTCTGGGGCTTGGCCTAAAGGAACAAAAGCCACCTTTGTGCAGGATTTCCTTGCTGCGCCTGTCTGCTGCCCTGCTCTTCACTCTTCACTGATGATGCCCTAATAACACAGAAACATGAGGTTCATCAAAGGCTGCCATTTATAATGAAACTGTGCTGCTTGACAGCCATAACAAAGCCAACGTAACACTGATGAGCTCCACTGTCAGCCCAAGATAGAGTACATTTCCCAGTGCACATGTCTTGTTTGTTCTATTGTATTATCATCTGTAATCCAATTGGCCCCAAGATGTGTGGCCCACATTACTCCTTTCTCAGCATCCGTCATCCCTCTGTCTCTGTCACCTGTCAATGCTCCCTTCCTTTCACCTCTCACCATGCACATTTGGATTCTTCAGACTGCCTATGGCTTTGTTCCAGGAGCCTCTGCTGTCATCTCATCGGCTCCACCTGATCCTGGTCAAAGCGCAGGAGATGGGAAGAGCAGAGAGCAGGAGGTTTTCCATTTCATCCTTCCCTGGTGCTTTGTCAGTCTCGACACATTTCCCCACATAAAAGTGAAGAACAGGAGATGGAAGCCATGGATATGTATTTGACGGCACAGGAGAGGCCGTCGGCGTCATTTTATATCCATGTACAAGGCAGCTGCCTTTATTCACTCAGGGAGGATCTGATTGAAGCTTATGATAGATAAGAACTGGGGGGCCATGTGCCTGATGTGGGCAGAGACAGGACGACAGGCGGCATTTGGCCTTTATGAATCACGAGATGTTAGATAACCTGACAAGCCAGCGCCAGAGGGAAATGTCAGTGCTGCAAGTCACACTCAACCAAATATTATTCCACCTGGCCTGGCACCATCCAGCCTCCTAACTCCGATGTCAGGTTGGGAAGGTGTTCACAGCTCAGGATCAGTAAAAGTCATGAAGAGTGGGAACTTGGCCATCCTACATCATGGCATTATGTGTTGCTTTGTATTGCATTCTTGTGTTCTTTCTACTGTGTTGCTGCCTCAGCGATTGATTTCCTTGTTCAGTTCTAACAAGATGTTCCTTCTTTGTCCCTGTGTTCACAAAGGTTTCCACCACAGTGCAAAAAAATTAGACCAGGTTTAGACAATGGCATCAGTGAGTGTAGGAAAGATTGTGGGTGAAGGACTGGTGACCAGTCAGCCTGGATTCCTACTTTATGCCCAATGTTGCCAGATAAGACTGGGATTCCCACAGCCCCTAATTTTGGAGGTAAGTTGAAAAATGATGGGTGAATACATTAAGACTTAATATCTATTTCAAAATCAAACTGCCTCTCTGACATTCATATATTTATACCAGACCTAACATCACATGCACAAGCTTCTTGTTGTAAAATCTGCCAAAATGATGTACATAAAAAGGGAGCTGGCGTCTAAAACTTGTTCAAAAGGCCAGACCTTCCCTTATTTTAGGCCTCATTCCACTGGACAGGCCTCACCCCAGGCAAACTGATCCCAAACTCAAAGAAGCAGGTTTTGATGGCCTAGACAGGCCCCAAAAGGGGGTTAAGGCTCTTAAATCAATAAAAGTCCCAAAATGTTCACAAAAATAGAGACTTCTATACTAAATACTGTTACACTAAACAGATACAGAGGGTGAGTGGGTCTAATGCTGTACTAATAAGCTGCTAAACTGAATTAAGCAGGTTTAAACAAAGATGGATGTATGGGTGGATGGATGGATAGATGGATGGGTGCCACTTTGTGCCCTGCTATCCTGTCCAGGAATTGGTTGTGCTTTGCACCCCATGCTGTCCTGATAAATCAGTAAATTTGGATTAACCAAGTTTGAAAATG
This sequence comes from Polypterus senegalus, assembly GCF_016835505.1. Classification (NCBI taxonomy): domain Eukaryota; kingdom Metazoa; phylum Chordata; class Cladistia; order Polypteriformes; family Polypteridae; genus Polypterus; species Polypterus senegalus. The sequence goes on from NC_053163.1 coordinate 114,971,844, forward strand.
GATGGATATTGTAGATGGTTATACAATACAATACAATACAATTTATTTTTGTACAGCCCAAAATCACACAGGATTTACATAATGGTTATGTGCATAGCAGTGCCTTGCAATACCCTGCCATTTTGTCCATGACTGGTTTCTTTGCTGTTCTGATTGTCTTCAGCACCTCAGACATTAACCTTGAATCAAGGAGGTTCAGTAAATGGATTCAGGGATGGACATGTGTGTTGAGACAAAATATGCAACTGCATTAAGAAGTAGACATGATTCCAGATGTGATTAAGGTGTGTAGTATCATAGTGGTTAATGTGGCATTGAAAGTTTTTATTTTTAATTAAACTCAGTTAAACACATATACTTTTTAAAACCTTCGTAACTGATTTCACAGTCACTGGTGCAGTTGCTTATCCCATTTCAGTGCACACTCACTCACACAGCTGCCAATTTAGTCCATTTTGTATTCACTTAAATATTGTTGTTTACAAGATAATGTCTGACATAATATGTCTTGATTTTAGTCTTCACTTTGACAAAAGACTGTAGCGGGGATACATAAGAATACTGTTGGTATTCTGTGTTTGTGCTGAGCGCATTTCATTTTATCGTCCCGTTTACTGTCCGTTATATGTGCATCAGTGAATGTTGTCCCAGTAAATGAAAAGGGGATGCATGATGAAGAGAGACCACAGCCCCGAGACAGAATTTACCTATGAAACTCACCTGATACATCCGGGACATTGTGTATTGTGGAGAGCAGCCTGGACACAGACAGGTGGACACCACTGGTTTGCACCCAAACACACGTTTATTCATATTATGTACACTATTTACAATGATGCACACAACCCAGTGCTCCCGGACCAATCACCCTCAGTCCAGGCCTCTGTCACAATGCCTTTCCTTCACCACCTCCACTCCTCTCCTCCAGGCTCCAGCTATCGAATGGAGGGAGGCAGCCCCTTTTATCTCCACCCGGACGTGCTCCAGGTGCCTCCCAATGAGCTTCTGCTGGCATTCCCTGGTGTAGCGAAAGTGTTGGCCGTGCACTCGGAAGCACTCTGAGTGTCCCTGGTCTTTGTCCCCCCAGCACTTCCACGTGTGGCGGAAGTGCTGAGGACCAGGGCTCCTCAGGCATCTGGGCGCTCCCTGACAGTGACCACGGGCCCCTATAGGGTTGAGCTTCCATGCTCCTTTCCCATGGGCCCCATAGCCACCATGGTAGTTGCCCCTTGTTGTCCGGAGGAGGTGTAATCCCTCCTTCGGTCCTTCCGGGCATCCCGGCTTGGTACCGCCCCCAGCCGCTCGCCACAGTATTTAAAAAAGAGGAGTGAAAGGAAAGAAAAAAAGGAAGGGAAGAGGAGAGAGAGAAAGAGAGGAGAAGTAGAGGAGAGAAACTGAGGAGGAAAAGAAGACAATCTGGCCGTTCATTTACTAAACTCATCACTGCCGATCATTGCGTTATTCCACTGCTTGCTTTCTCAACATCCGATTCATCATCATGACAGCCAGCACTGAGGAATCCTGGGGTGCAGATTTGTCCCAGCCATTGGTAGGACTGACAGTGAGGTCATTTTGTTTTGGGGAAGGAGCACAATAACATTACAGCCAGTATCAATACTGCCTTACTTATTAACGTTGGACTCATTTATCACCACATTTCAATTACTGTGTTTAATTAATCTGTGTTTGTATTTGGGTTCCGTGTTTCTATTTATTGTTTGAGGGCAAGGGAGGGTTTTTGTAAATATTTGTATATTCGTGTTTTTATAAAGTAATTAGTCACTGGTGTCATTGGGATAGTGGCGTTTTGTGTGCACATATCTACGTTATTGAATATTTGTTTGTCTTTTCCATTTACAATACATCCATGTTTGATTTTACATTCCTGTCCTTTGCTTGCTGGTTATTTCATCATGTGGGAAAAAAAGTACAACTTTTAAGGAGTACGGCTTGTTATTAGATCAAGAAGCCTCAGGTTATCCAAGGAATAATCTTGGTAGTGTAGTGGCCGGTCTGGGTAAGGGGACAGTCATTGCAAGATGACATTTCAATAAATGGAGTGTGGACTTTTATTATCCATTGTGACCAAGTGAACATACCAAAGATGATGACAAAAGGTTAAGGTGCCATCCAGGCAAAGCCATTTCATCGTATGTCCAAAAGATCAAGAACATTACTGCTGTTGGCACTCAAAGTTCTCTGGCCAACAGTAGACAAAACTAGGGAGCTACTGAACCGTTGAGGTCCGCAGGTCCAAAATGAACGCCTCCTCCCAGGGACCCTCCTGTTTTAAAGGCGTCCTGGGTAGAAGGGGCGGAGCCTTCTCTGGGCTGGGTGTCATCCTGGGATGTCTTCTCAGAAAACAGCATTGGGGAGAGAAAAAATGGTCAGCGGCAGCACACCAAAGTGGTATTGTCTACCTTCTCCAAGCTTGGAAAGTGATCCCCAGGTGCATATGCCTGACCCCATCCTTTCTGTATAAATGGACTACACAGTTGTTAGTGTGACTTCATGACACATTCTATGTCTGAAGTTTGAAGTCCAGCCTGTGTGTAGTATGGCTTTTCACCAGACACTCTCGTTTCAGAGCCAAATGCCAAAGACCTGCATGTTGGATTAATTAGTGACTATAGACTGGTACAAAGTGGGTGTGAAGGAGTGTGATGGAGTGGTATTGGTCTCTGCCTTGTGCCCTGTATTGATAAAGTTGCTCCAACTGATATGACCCTGAACTGAATTAAGAGACTTTGGAAATGGATGTCGAGTACAGACTGGCATTTAAGCTTTCAGTGAACCAAAGAAGTGCATATCTCCTTATGGAGGCCTCTAGACACGTGAGGATACTTTAAAGTGGGTAAATGGAGTGCTTCAGTCCAGCGCACTTCAGAACAGCATAACGAGACATCCACAACATGACCTGCATGGAAGGCCCAGCTGTCTGGACAAGCCACAGTGCTCACTGTAAACACGGGCTGGTAATGCGCAGTTACTTAGCTGTACTTCAACACACATGACACTTCTCCAGCAACTGCGCAGTTGTTTGTTGTAATTAAAATTGAACTACTTTTTCTGGTAAGTGACTTCGACTAATTACAGACAAGGAACATCTTAATCTAATGCAGTTACTCTGTAAATACAAGGTAATTATGGGACAATTAATGTACCGAGGGAGCCAATTATATCCATTTACTCTAGCTATAAATGAACATGTAAGTAACACTACAACTAATAATAATAATAATTCACTTTACTAATTAGTTTATCTTTGCATTTCTATATTCTGTTTATTTGCAGTGAACATAGAATATTGTTCTAACATACAACATCTGGAAATAACCTGGTTTGAATAAGTATGAAAGTTCAGCGTATTCACCTTTAGACATTGTTTTACTAATGTTTACCTTCTGCCTGTGTTTACACATTAATATCATATGCTCCACTTTGGTCATATCCTTCTGCTGCTTCCTCATAGAATTCCACATTAAAGAACTTTACAATACACAGCTGACTTTGGATGGATAATACTGCAAAGTCCTGTGCCACTTGTTCTTGATGACATGCCACTATGCCTCGAGCCATGGCCATTTTCAAAAGTGTCATAACTGAGAGGAGAGCCACTCTCTACATGGCAAACTCTGGAGCTCAGTCTCAAAGAGCTTTTCTTCCTCCCCTTTAAATTCTCCCAGCTCCTGTCCTCATCATATGATGTCTAACGCTGTGTCGCACTATAGCGCATTTTCCTCTGATTTTCAGTTGTAGCCTGTGGGCAAAAATAAAGTTGAATGAATAGCAGACATCCCAAGTCTCCTGGAATTCTGCAGGAAACCAGTGTCTTCTCCTGGACTAACGCAACTGATTTCCAATCTCCCAGAAATCCCTCCTGGAAACCCCATAGGGAACCCTCCCCACACCAAGGGAACCCATTAGACAGGAAATCACAAAGGGGTCAATGAACCCGATGCCAGCAGTTTCTAGAAATGTCCATATGCACATCCTCTTTGGCCTTTTACTGCTCACATGCTCCTCACACAAACCTCCCTCAGACCAGTTCAGCAATGGTGGGATGTTTGCAATAGTCACTGTGATTTGTGTATTTACAGTATGACCTCATATATATAACCTGCTAACGAAATATTATTACTTTGTACACATTAATGATTTTAATTCTAATTATTATTTTATTAATATTTTGCAAGGTTTCCCTTATATCTCTGTATATTTAAAATCCAACGTCTGCCTGTCTGTCTGTCTGTCAGTATGTCTGCCCGCTTTCACGAGAGAACTACTTAGCGGCCGAGGGTTAGGGGGTGGGGCCCTCCTCACTCACATTCCGGCCTCAAGGTGTATCCTAACCTCCATTTAGCTAGCGAATGAGAGAACTACTTAACAGATTTAGCTCAGGCTTTTTTCTAGAATTTTCTTGAACATTCCAGGTGATTTTGCGACTTCTGTCATCGCTCAAAAATCATAGTTTGCTTACAGTACCGATTAATTTGCACGAATCCGAGACAGAGGCTGTGGGCTGAGGGGAGGGGGAAGCATGATGTCAGTTGGGAGTCAGGCAGGGTCCTCCTCGCTGTCCTGTTTCACTTCTATGAAGCCACAGGGATGGTTAGTCTATTATATAGTATACAATGTTGTTTATCATATATCAGTCTGTAAGAAAAGTATATCATGGGATCTCCCAGGATAAAAAATCTTTACTTGAATAGATTTTTAACAAAAAGTCAGGCTAAGTTCTTAATTGAACCAAAACAATAATATTTGAAAAATGTAAGGCTTCATGTATAAAATCTTGCTTAGATTCCATACTAAAATTTTGCTTACGCTAGAAAGCCAAAAATGGCACACACATAAAAAATGTCATATATGTCAAATAACATATGTCAGGTCCCATGTCAAGGTCCTTTAAAAATGTCACACATGCATGTTGGAGGAACACCTTCCGGGCTCATTAGAGATATGTCACACTGTCCTATGACGAGAGGGGTGCTGTCACTAACAATGTTGTCTCCTTTTCCCTCCAAGCTCCAAGAAAATGCCCCATAATGTCAACTGACTCCACCTCCTCCAGACAGAGCGCTATAAAACCTGGGCTCCCCAGAAAGAGGACATCTATAACTGGACCCTTTTGACAGACCCGTGCACCAGGCATGGCTAACTTTTGCCTAGTGAGGTTGTTTTATTTTCATTTAAGACTTACTATTGAGATTGTGCCATGTTTGCTTTGTTGAAATTAAATCGGTCAACCCAGCTGCTATCCCAACTTTTCACAGTTCAGGGCTGTGTCGTTCCCCAAAGTGATGACACAAATCTCAAGTCAATGCATGCATAGGCTTTTAGCCACTCCTTGTCACCTCCCACAACTAACCATGTATGGCTCAAAAAAAACATCCTTTTTGAATATTCATGACCTAATCACCATATGAATTTGGCCATTTTCCTGAGTGACATTTTACTTTCAAACCATAGAAGAGCACAGAAGACAAAACATCAGTGAATGTGAATTTGAAGTATTACTCTCATTTGGTCGAGCCTAAGGAGTGGCCAGGGGGCCTGCCCCCCAATGAATCTACTATGCTGCTATAATAAGTCTCAAATAAAGGATTTTTTTCCCCTGAATTCTAAAGGCTACAGTTAATGTAAACATGTTAATCAATGAATTAGGCACACAGCAATGCAACAGTAGCACTTCTGTCTTGTAATAAGAGTCTGGGGGTCATACAGTACCCCAGGTGCTCCAATCCATAAAGTTTGCATGAGGGTCCACATCGGTCCTGTCTGGTGTCCTTCACAATCTAAAGACATGCAGGTTAGGGAAGTTGGCGATGCTAAATTTCCCCCTGCTATGTGTGTGTGTGTACACCCTGCAATATGATGACATTCTGTCCAGTGGTTATTTCTTCCTGCACAAGGTCTTTGTTAGGATAGACTCGAGCTGCCACCTGCCTTGCATAAACGGGTTTAGAGGAAGGATGGATCAATGAAAACTATAATCTGTCCTGTCCAAATACAACTCTTACTTAAAGCAGATAGAGAATTACTCTGGATAATTACAATTACAGGTTAGTTCACTGTTTTAGATTAAGCGTGGGAGAGGTTATTTAAACTTGTTTATTTTCTCTACGGTGTTTTCCTTTTTTACACGCCCCAAAGACACTGTCAGCAAAATAGACCCTCGGTAGTGAGCAATGAGCGATTAAAACTGAAGTACGTGTGCCTACGGCTGGTGCCTGCCCGTACAAATGCCGTGACGAACTGAGTAAATCCACTACGCACGTCACAGCGTGAAAAAACAGTTATAAACAAAACTGCGATATCTGATGAAACAAACAAATAACAGAAAATGCTCCAACTTTCAAACCCCGTAATTGAGTCATACCTGAATGTTATGCTAAGAAAGTGCCTGAAAAGCAAACTGAAGAACACAACATTTTCTGTCCTTTAAATATTGCTCTTGGTATTTGTATCATTTTTCATGATGATGACGGACTAATTCACTGATTTAAATGAGCCCTAGAGGCATGATCTTGGAGTTGTGTGCTGAACTGGAGCAGAATATACCATACAATACAATACAGTAAAATTTATTTTTGTATAGCCCAAAATCAAAATCACACAAGAAGTGCTGCAGTGGGATTTAACAGACCCTGCCTTTTGACAGCCCTCCAGCCTTGACTCTCTAAGAAAATCTCCCAAAAAAATCCTTGTAGGAACAAAATGGAAGAAACCTTGGAAAAGGCAGTTCATAAAGAGACCCCTTTCCAGGTAGGTTGGGCATGCAGTGGGTGTCAAAAAAAAAGGGGGTCAATACAATACACAGAACATAACGTGTAATCCTCAATACAATATTATAGAAATGCGATAGAAATATTACAAGTACAGAGCAGAATTCAACAGTACAACAACAGCAACAATATTTATTTCTATAGCACATTTTCATACAAATAATGTAACTCAAAGTGCTTTACAGGATGAAGACAAAATATAAAATAAAATTAGGCAATACTAATTAACATAGAATAAAAGTAAGGTCCGATGGCCAGGGAGGACAGAAAAAACTCCAGACAGCTGGAGAATAAAGAAAAATACTGCAGGGGTTCTGAGGCCACAGACCATCCAGCCCCTTCTAGGTATTCTACCTAACATAAATGACCTCAATCCATCCTCATGGTTTTCAGGCTTCAATGGAAGAACTTGATGATGATGGTCATGTGGACTTCTGGCCTTCATCCATCAATCCATCAAAGTAGGGACATCACGGTGCTTTCATCAAATAGTGATGGCATAGATTGCCACCACAGAAAACTGGAAATAAGAACAGAAGTGAAAGTAGGGGTTAGTATGGATTTCGGAGCCACCATGAATGATAATGATAATTAAATGCATATATAGAATATCAGGATTAAACTAAAATGAATCTATGAGAAAGCCATGTTAAAATAAAGTTTTTTAAAGTGCCCCACTGGATTAGCCTGTTGAATTTCTAACGGTAAACTATTCCAGATTTTAGGTGCATAACAGCAGAAGGCTGCCTCACCACTTCTTTTAAGTTTAGCTCTTGGAATTATAAGCAGACACTAATTTGAAGATCTAAGATTACGATTTGGAGTGTAAGGTGAAAGGCATTCTGAAATATAGGATGGAGCGAGATTATTTAAGATTATTTAATTATTCAGGTACAAGAGACCACACAGAAATGAGATAATCCCTGCTCCAATACACGTTTAGAAGAAACAAGATTAGAACATGGATGGATGGACTGATGGACGGATATCAGAATGCGGCTGACAGATAAGTGGAATTCACAGTGAGATGAGATTTTAAGTTCACTCCATTGTCCTGCCTCCTGGAGTCCCCAAAATGCCAACCCTGAGAACGTCTGCATAGCACTCACTTTGGTCAAAACATTCCAAAAACTTTAAGCCAATATCTATGCCAAGTTTGGAATTTACAAATCCTGACTTTTGCCTAAGAAATGGATTACGCACATTTCTGAGTGAAAGCAGGTTTTACACGTGAGGCCACTGGACTTCAGACACACTGAAGCACCACAACCGCTGACCTGCTCAATCCTGGAATTTTTGAATTGTGCTGCTCTGTAATCATCCAACCTCCAACAGCAGTGAGAGAAGATAACAGCTGGAGTACGGAGAGCACCTCAATGAGCAGAAAAGGAGAAAGAGAGAGCAAGCATTGTAACTGGTGCACCAAATTCCAAATATGCTTTCCCAAACACTGTATATTGATGAATTTTCACCTTAAGCAAAGTACACAATTATTACTATTTTGTGATGTGATTGTTATTTATTGTTGTTATTTTTCCATCATTGACTTTGATTTGGGCCTGTGATTCATACACCAATCTTTATTAAAAGATTTTTGAATATGACATATTTTTATGTGAACTTAAATTGATTGCTGAAGCATATTTGCATGCTCACTAGTAGTTAAACATATTCTATGTATCATAAAAAAGATTTTAATAAGAAAGCTGACACAATGTTCACCCAGGAGCTGATATTGCAAGTTCCTCTACTATGACATGAAGTGAAAGATGGTGAGGAGTTCCAAAGGATGAACAGTAAAAGAGAAGACAAAGTGCAAAGGGGTTCATCAAGCCAAAAATGTTATCCTCCTCCTCCTCTTGATGGCCCACTAAGCTATTTCAATACCTTTGGGCTATTAGGTGTTTCCCTTATCCTGCCGACTACACTATTTGTCAGCTAGGTTAGTAAGGCTTTAGGCAGCATATTATAATGCAAACAACTATAAGAAGGAAAATGAGGAGAACTTGAGGACTACGTTTTTTTTTTTTAAAGGAATAGTTTGTCAAAAAATTACATATATCTAAACTAATAAAAGGCAAAGCCCTCACTGACTGACTGACTGACTGACTGACTCACTCACTCACTCACTCACTCACTCACTCACTCACAGACTCACTTACTCACTCATCACTAATTCTCCAACTTCCCATGTAGGTGGAAGGCTGAAATTTGGCAGACTCATTCCTTACAGCTTACTTACAAAAGTTAGCGTAATGGTCATAACTGGAACCTACTTTCGTCCATATACTGTAATAGCCTGCAGCTCGGTCGCTGTGTGAGGCAGAGTTGCATCTCGCATCATCACGCCTCCCACGTAATTGAATGCCTGCCCATAGAAGGTAAATATTCTCGGGTGAAGGACTGTGCTTAGCATATTCATAAGTGCAGCTACTGCGGAAACCCTCCCTCAGTGAAAGTGCAAGAGAAGCTTTTCAGTGCCGGTTCTGAGCTAAAATTAAATAAAGCCATGGACATCACAAGATCGCACAAGATATTCATGAGATACAAGTTTAATGAGAAGACGCAGGGTATAAAGCCTCGATGCTAAAGACCTGGAGAAGTCATGCCTTCTCTGCTGGCCTAAAAAAATATCTGAATCAAAAACTGATGTTAATTATATTTTATCCATGTATACTTATTAATAATTCCAAATAGTCTGTCTGCTTCCTTTCATAGCTTTTCTGATGGTTGTGCTGCTTCCAGACATGTATTTTCGTATTAAAGCATTTAACCAATCACATTTCAGCCATCATTTGTTGCCAGGCAGAGAGGCCTTCACAATCCGTTCTGCAGGCCCTCTAACACAGAATAAATGTCGATTCAACTGTTGCTTCAACCAATCAGATTTTAAGTTGGTGTCAGTAGGGCCCTCTAGCAGGCGTATAGCAACATCACCGTATTCAGACCCATTGATTGGATAGAAGCCGATATGAGGAACTCTACGAGGCCACTGAACGCACCACAGGCGCTCCGAGCGCAAGATCCTCACACGCACTACCGCCAACTCCATGGCAGGATTCTGGACAATATTATTTGTCAGACACAGACCAGATTTCAAGACCATGAAAAACTAATGTTTGTCACGCTCCTCGACCCCCAGAAGTTTCGGGAATACAAGAAAAATTTCCCGCATGCAGTCTTCTCCAGTTTAACACAAGAGCCACTGGGCAGTTTTTGACCTGTCTCGGCTAAAAACAGAATTGACTGTAATGCATGCCATGGATGATTTTGCAAGAAAATCTCCCACTGATCTCCTTGACTTCCTTCATAAGAAAAATCTAAATGAAAGCCTGGGGCAGCTGTTCACATTGGTATATTTGGGGGTGACCATTCCCGTGTACACTGCTTCTGTCGAGCGGACATTTTCAGCCCTAAAGCAAATTAAAACTTATGCCAGAAATAGGACAGGGCAGGTTCGACTTTCAGCATTAGCTTCGATGGTGATAGAAAGGGACTTTTTGATGGAACTGAAGTGCACGGATAATCTGTACGACACAGTAATTGAACTGTTTGTGAGGAATGAGAGGAGGATGGATTTTTTTTACAAATAATTTGAATTTTTGGTGAGTAAAATGTTGCGATTTTCCTAAATAATGCAAGTTTATGAGTTATTATAGCTGTAGCTGCAGTAGAAAGGAACTTGTTCACCCCTGGTTTGTCTATTCAATAAAGACATTTATTGTGGCTACAGGAGTTATCTATCTGCGATGCAGCGGCTCTTTATACTGTATTTCTGCATATTAAGATGGTTTTTATAACCATAAATTAGTTTTTGAGGGGTGGGTTGATTCAGACGGAGCTCTACTGAAGGCCTAGGTGTGAAATGCACGGTCCGCCACTGGACCAGATGATACGTAAATTTGATGAACATTACAACCCGAAAATAAACAAGACTGTAGAGAGGTTCAGATTATACTTCTCCCAGTGCGTCTCTCTAAATCCTCCGTGCAGGAACATTATCATAAGGCTTAACAATCTTATTGTTACACCTTCGACGTGCATCGAACTGTCTTTATTACTAAGTCTTCCTTGCTTTACCTCTGGCTGCTTCTTTCCATTCACCTTCCTAGGTCTTTATTTAAACAGTTTTCCTTCTCACTTTTCCGCTCCTTTGCTGTCTTCTCCCTTTTCGTTCAAAATATGCGCCTCCTTGCCTTTTTACAGTCAGCTCCCCTTACTTCACACCATGGCACGTTTAGCACAAGTTAATACCGGGAATGCCTGTTAAACATCTTACATTCACGAGTAGCGATTTGCGTAGTGAACACTTCGATGAATGAAACCTGTTATCTTTACAACGGCTGACAAACACGGAATGTAACTTTATAACAACACGTCCTCCAAATACGAACCTGATTGAAAGAAATAATGATAATCAAATCCTTGATGACAGCAACACTCATAACAGTGACAAAACAATTACATTGACAATCATGTTACGTTATTTTTAAAATGTTTCCTTTTCTTTTTCATAAGTTCTTTAACACACTACTTCTCCACTGCGAAGCGCGGGTATTTTGCTAGTGTTTTAATATGTTGCTAATCCCTGTTAGTTAGTAGTGATAGCTGGGAAAATGTTTTAATCTCATACTTTTGTGATCAATGAATATAACAATATTTCTGGTAGAACAAAGAGCCAATGCCGGACAACAGCAAACAAAAGAAAAGCATCCATGAAAAAAACATCTCATGCTCCTCAAACAGTCAAGGAGTCCCATAATGTGCTCACAAGGCATTCATTTGTCAAACACATAATCCCATTTGAAGGGGCTTCCTATTTCTTGACGATTTTATTGTCCAGAGTTATTTATTTAGCAATATTTTTGCAAAAAATTCATGTGTTTTGCATGTCGTGAGCATTTGCATGGAAGATTTAACATGTGGATTATGTAACACAACTTGCGTTAGAATGTTTTTCATAAATTTTCTTATATTGTTTGCTGTTGTCCAGTGTTGTTCACCACTGTTTTCAGTTCTATCCCAAATTTTATTATGTCCATTCTCCACAAAAAAATGAGATTCAAGCTTTTTCCCGGGGTAAGCAACATGGAAAATAGAATTTTTTGGGGGGAGTTTTTGTTTAAATGTTTATTGCATTTTATAAAGAAACTGTTCTACCACAGTACATGAGGGTCTCATGGTAGGTATGTTTAGAATATACAATTCTCCTACCACTCAGCTCTCCATATCAACATTAACCAAATGAGCAATACATTTACCCAAGCATCTTTTTCCTGGTTTTTAGGGTTTGCTAACTCAAAAAAAAATTGTTTCCTGAGACAAAGGACAGGTCACCAAAAATGTGACAAGGAGATGAAGCCACAGAACTGCTCTCAGTACGACCAGCTAACCTGTAAAGAGAAGTGAGTGCAGCAACAGCAGTCCTGTTGGATAAACTCACAAGCGCCTGCTTTGCTCAACTAGCTCTACAGAGACTAGAAACGAGTCTCTAACTGAATTCGGCTAAAAAAATACACTAGAAAAGAATGAAATGTGAGGGAAACAAACTCTCTGAGGAAAAGGGTATGATGGAGTCCAGCTTGTGTAAAAATAATCAGAAAACACTGACAGGAGATCTGCATTCCTTTGCTGCTTTTATTCAGGTTATGATGGCTGAGGGATCAGTAATTAGCATGTGTATGCTGAATGCGATCACGTACGGGTGTCTGCACTTGCCATTGAGCGTAAAGCTGGGCAGTATCAGCAATATCAACAGGCAAGACCGTAGTTAGTAAAAACAAAAAATTAAAAAATGTAAAAAACAGGTGAAGCATCTGTGAAAGCTGACAGTGGCCACAAAGAAGGTAAGCGTAACACCATCTTGAATATCTGACTGAACTCTAGACTTGTTTATTTGATCACATTTTATCAATTGCACGACAAAAAAGACCACAGCTTCTCTGCAAAGAGCAGCCTAACCCATGCCTGATCCTTCCATCCATCAAATCGCCAAACCCTCTAGGCCCTATCCCAGAATGCACAAGAAGCAATGCAGGATATGCACTAAACACATGAAGGATTAACATACATGCGCACACACAGCACACACTAAGGCCAGTCCAACATCACCAGTCCACCTAACCTTTACACTGTGGGAAGAAATCGGAGAACCCAGAAGCATGGACATGGCAACTTCACACAGGGAGGACCCCGGTCTCCTTACTGCAAGGCAGCACCATTTTCACTGCACCACAGTGCTGCCCTCTCTAACCGTTATTTGTGGATATTCAATTTAGTGTTAATTAATGGTGCCTGTATCGTGAGCACTGATTTTCTGAGGGAAACTGCAAGGGAAAAATAATTGGAAGATAAAACTGAAGTTAATGGGAGCAGCCGAAAGGACAGGCAAGAGTCCAAGAATACTGTCCTAAAAAATCTGCATAAGAAATAAAAAGGATATTACTAGCTAAAATTCAAAATTCTTGGCTTTCATTGCTCTAATCAAACCTCTTGAAACACAAAAGGTTTAGTTTTTTCAAAAGCTTGAAATGCCAGTGGTCAGTGAGAACAGGTCTCATAGCCATGAGCAATATGGCCATGGAGACGCAAAATGAGCATAAAATGGCAGCGCCCACAAAGACACCTTGGAATGAAAAGCCAGTAAGTGGTCTCATTGTGATAGCCACAAAAATGAATCCCAGGATTCTAAAGTCAAGAAAAATGACAACCTGAACACAGGGTCTTGAATTTCTCTTCATACGATGATAATGTGGCCTACTTGATCTTCTTCCTTCAAGCCATCCACGGGTACCGAATTTTGAGGCCTGAATTCAGAGGTTGGCTTTTGAAGTGTGTTTAGGCAGGTGACTTCTTTCCTTTGAATAATAGAAGTCAGTGGAGTTTCACTGGAGTATAAATAATCAGACCACATAACAAGAGTTTGATTGGATGGGGGTTACCAGGAGTCTGCAGGCCTTGGTGAGGATCATGTCATGAGAAAGTACAAATACTATGCCCAGAGGCAAAAAAAAATAAAAAAAAAACCTCACCAGACGTGGTGACTCAGCAAATCCTTTTAAAAAGCAATCAACTGTAAAGCACTTCTAAGGGGTGACCTGCCATGTTACCCTTATGAAGATAACTTCAGAGAAAGACAAAAATAAGCACTGATCCAGCAGCCTGGTTAATGTCTGAGTTTGGCACACTGGGAAACAAAGCAGAAAAGTCCAAATTCACTGTGTGATTTAGTAAGGGGGTATTTGATTCTGTGGGGTGTCTAAGGCCAATATTTAAGTACAGAACCAGTTTGGTGGTTCTTAATTCCAGATCGCAGGCTAGTGCTGCTTTTTGTACATTGGGATGTTATAACATTTTGAACGTGTCCAAAAGCTTGAATACATTTCTAAAAGGACCAACATGCCAATGAATGTACCATTAGAAGAGAAATAGCATTAATTTAACGTTGTTAAATGTGTGAGTATGGCATGACTCTTATAGAGACCAAATCACAGGTGTGGTTGAGTCCAAAGGAGAAATGTTGGGGTGTCCTGGTTTAACCAAAGGGAAAAAAATCAAAACAAAGCAGGTGTTCTGTGGGACAAAATAAAACTCAAAAGTGAGCCAAAATTAAAGAAGTCATCAGGCTCTACAATAAAGTTCCAAACAATCATAAGAAAGGAGCTCTGTCCTGAGGTGTGATCTTTTCACGGATTGAATCCTCCTTCCAGTTGCCTTGTGATTTATAGGAAGGGGACTGGAAAGGGAAAAGTCAATTGCACTCACTGGGTGTCTTCTTGGTACTGTGGATGGAAAAGAAGAGGACATAGATAGCACCACTGCCCCCTCTCAACTCGGGGTGGTAGTACGTAACTCAGAGGAGCCCTGTTGTGGTCTGTGGGAGTCCTGAAAGCAGAACTTCAAAAACACTTCCAAAGTAGCCCACTAGAGGGATAAAACACCGTATGTGTGACATGGTCCCCCATTAGCTTGACTTGAGAGAGGTAGGTGGGCCTAGCCGAGAGGTTGTTTGCCAAGGACAGAGTGTTAGCGTTGGCGTGGAGTGCACCTCATTGATCCAGAACAGCATATTTGTATTGCTACATGCTTAGAAACCAGCGGGTAATTTATTGAGGCAACCACATAAAGATCACCTCAGGCAGAACTGACTCATTCATGAATTGGATATTATACAGCAATTACGTACAGCTTTCTATTTGATTTTGACATTGATATTCTGCTTCCGATTTTTGATTTAGAACATCTTCATGACTCCCAGTTTTTACTTTGCCTTTGGTTTTCTGGCCCCATCTTTCTTTCCAGTCATTCTCTTTGAATCAGGTGGACATTTTCCTTGCTAGATATTACATTAATATGTTGAAATCATGACAGGTTCCACCTTTGTCCCTGTGTCATCTAGTCAGGACTGTTATTTAAAGCCAACTGTTTGACAACAACATTGTCTTCGCATGACCATTATGGAAGGCACATCATTGCTGCCCGACTCTGCAAACCTTCTGCCAGTTGATCTCTTGGTGTCCCAACCCTTTATTTAGGAGGAGGTACCCAAAAATAACCAGAACCGAAAAAAAAATTGTTTTACTAATTGTTACTTACTGAAACTTTAGTCTCCTTCAAAGTACTCTCCATGTGAATGAATGCACTTGTCCCAAAGGTTTTCCTGCTGGTGGAAACATTATTGGAATTGCTGAAGAGGAACGTTGCCCAATGCCTGCGGTGATTTTTCTTTGACTTCCTCCAAGGTTCAAAAACACTTTCCTTTGAGTTCCTTTTTCATATGTGGGAACAAGAAAAAGTCACAAGGTGGCAAGAACTCCAAGTCAATTCAGAAATCTTTTCAATAGTCCGACAACGATCTTCATAAATTGTACTGTGAACTTTTTCAGGATTTCCGTCATTCCTAATTGTGGAAGTTTCGGCTAGATCTCAGTTGGTCTTCAAGTGACATTTCCCCTCGTTTGAAATGTGAAAACCACTCGTAGACCTGTGTTTTACTTAAAGCTTCCTCTTTAAAGGCAGTTTCAAGCATCACTACAGGTTCAGCAGCTGTTTTCCCTAAGAGAAAACAAAATTTAACTCTGACTCGCTGTTCTTTATGATCACCCATCACAAAAATCTCAGAACACGTTTAATAAACTCCAAGAAAAGCCAACATGAAATGGTGTACAAACAATACAAAGCAATGCCACTTGGCAGACTGCCAAAGAATACTGAAAGTATGCTACACCTAGCGACAAAATTCACAACTAAGTCTAGATTGTGCACCAGGTACAGGTTCCAGTTATTTTTGGGTACCCCTCATATATTGTTAGTCTTTTAACCGCTTGCCCAGAAAACCCACACATGTGATAGTGTTAAGTAAGCGGCACTATGAACAAAGTGTTTCCACCTCTGCACTTTAAGTATTTATTTGACACTGGCGATTTTGCTGTATGGAGTTCAACAAAAGTTAGGTATCATCTGGTTTGAGGGGTACATTGAAATGTAAGCCAGTTGGGGTGCCATCCAACTTATTATAAAGACAAACCATTTACTGTGGACTCCTTCATTACCCATCCTGCCTTGTGCCTTTCCCGCCAGGACGAGCTCTGAACAACACTAAAGGTGGAAAAAGAGGTCTGGGAATGGATGGCTGGCCTGATTTATTACATTGGTGCATGAACTGCATTGTTCGCTTCATTTATTAAGGAATAATAGAGCCGCATTTAGCAGCTTAATATTGTCTGCTTGTTTATTGCAGTAATTTGTAATAATATCATAACTAGGGATATCAGGAGCCAAAGAATTTCATCATTTTTGGCTGGTAGCTTTTATTCACCATGCATGAGAGGCAGAGGTAAAACTGGCCTTTGTATCTCAGGAAACAATTATCTGCAGAAATGTGAATGGAGGCCTTCCTTTTGGAAGCTGTGGAAATATTAGCATCATATAGCTGAATGAGACTTTAAAAAAAAACACCAATCTCTTGGCAGTCGTCTAATTTCCTCCAGTTTTGTAGCATGGGCAAATGATAAATAACCTAATAAACTCACGGTGCACACAATTAGGAGAGTGGCAAGTGTGCCCAAGCCGTCGCCAATTAGAAGCCACCCTCCCATGCCAGGTAACACCGAGAGCAGTCCATCTCTATCGGGAAACATGGAGAATCCTCCGCCTGCTTGACCCATTTGTCAAATTGTCTTTAATGCAAGGTGGCAGCAGAGCTTATCTCTGTGGGCAAAGTCGGCCTCTAACTGCCAGGAGCCGGGAGTAATGAGAGGGAAAGAAGGCAACAAATTACATGCAGATTTTCAAAAGCATTGCACTCAAAAGGATGGGAAAACCTGTTTGTATTACTCAATTAAAGCTGAATAAAATTGCTCTGATCCACCCTTCAGCGCTGCGAGGAAGACGCCTTTTCTCTTCCTGCTGCAAAGCCCACACCAAAGGAGCAGGCACATCTCATTTTAAAGGTCACATCTGGGGGGCACGGATCCTTCCGCTCACTGTAGACAGGCAAAAACCTTCAATAGCCCACCATTTCTGACATTGTGCTCCGGCAGTTCTGAAGCCCAAGAAGAGAGACCCTTGAGCCGCCATTTTAGAACACCACATTATCCATTAAGATGCTGTTAAATGAGTGTCTGGCTGTTTAAAACTTCAGCCATGGTCTGAGATCCCAGAGGTGTCACAAGAGCAGCCTCAGTATCTTCCCATAAGCTGAAGTCTCTTAGGGAGGAGGATGAGGTACCAGAAAGCCCCATGAAGAGTTCCATCAGAAACTATTAGAAATTAGTGCATGTCTTTTGGCCATTTGTCCCATGCTTCTCATCACTGGTGCTATTTTTCACATTAGCATGTGTGTGTGTTTGTTCACGTCATGATTATTTCAGTTATAAAATAGACATATAAAATAGACAAGCTTCTTGTTTTTGAACTTTGCCTGTTATGACTTAATCCGCTTTCTTGAATTTTGATGATTCTAACCTGGTCTGCCTGACTATTTTTCTGGAATCTCCACTTTAACTTCTCATTTCTCACAAATAAATCTGCTCTGAACAAGCACAACAATAATAATTTGAAATTCCAGAGCTGTTTGATGAAATTACTTCTCAGACCCCAGTATAGCTCAAGGGCTGCTGTTTCAGTCCTAATATTTCTTCCATGAGCTGTCGCTTCACATCCTAGCATTGCTCCATAAATTACTGGGACTCCTCACTGTTTCATCCCATTCAAACTAATGTGGTGCCGAGGTGTCACTCGAGTCTTAGTTTGGGACTAAAGTGGTTCGCAGCGTGGTGGGTGCAGCAACATGCACTCTTACAATCTCACTCTTTCTCCCTCTTAAATGTCCCATGCACTGCATTCAGTAAGAAAAAGAGTTGAGTCCACTTTCCTCACCCAGTCATATAAAATGAAAGCCAAGTACTGTGTGCACAGCCCTAGAAAGTACTTCTCACTTTCTGCACACTTTATTGTGTGGTGAATTCAAATTATTGCCCACTCAATAATCTATGGTGACAACGTGAAAACATGTTTTCAGAAAATTTGTAAATTTATTTAAAGTCAAAAGCAGACATCTCTCTTTCATATAAGTACTTGGACCCTTAATTCAGTGCTTTCTAGAAGCCTGCCTTTCAGCAAGTTTTCTTGTAAGTCTCTACAAGCTTTCAATGCCTGGATTTGGGCAATTTAACTTGTTCTTTCTGGCAGATCCTTTCAAGCTCCATTAGATTTGATGGGAGGAGTCTATAAACTGCCATGTTTAGGTCTCCCCTCAGATGTTCTATGGGGTTTAAGTCTTGGCCCCCTCAAGGACTGTCAGAGACTTGTCCCAATGCCACTCCAGCATTGTCTTCATCAAATGCTTTGGGTTATTGTCGTGCTGTAAGGTGAACTTTGCCCCAGCCTCAGGTCATATGTACTCTAGGGGAAGGTTTTCTTCAAGAGCTTCTCTGTATTTGGCTGCATTCATCTTCTCTCAATTCTGTCCAATCTCCCTGTCCCTGCCGCTGAGACGTACCCCCATAATAAGATTTTGTCAGCATTATGCTTAACTATAGCAGTGGAACTGATGAGCAGTGCCCGGCCTTCGCCACACATAGGGCTTGGTGTCCTACCCAGAGAGTTCAGTTTTTGTCTTATTAGCTTTGCCCTCACAGAGTCCTTCTGTCTAGTCACTCTACCATAAATGACTGCTTGATGGTGTGCTGCTGAGGTTGTCATCTATCTGATAGGTTCTCCTATCTCAACAGAGAAATTCTAAAGCTTTGTTAAAGTAATCAATATGGGTTATGACCAAGGCCCTTTATGCCTTTTAACTCAGTTTGGTCAGATGGCCAACTCTAGAAAGACTCCTGGTGATTCTTCCATTTCACAATTATTGAGGCCACTGTGCTCCTGGGAATACACAGAGCTTTAGAAATGGTTTCATCACCTGGCCCCGATCTATGCCCTACAATCTGATCGAAGAGATCTACAGAGATTTCCTTGCACTTCATGACTTGTAATTTGTCCTGACATACAGTGTGAATTGTGGGACTTTCAATACACAAGTGTGAGCCTTTCTAGGTGATGTTCAGTCAATTCAGTTGGCCACAGATGAGCTCCAATCAAGTTTTAGACACATCTCAAGGAGAGTTAAAGCAAACAGTAGGCACCTGATCACAGTGTGGCGTGCCACAGCAAACGTTCTGAATGCTAATATAAATGAGAGATTGCAGTTTTTGATTTTTAATAAATTTGCAAACCTTTCTGAGAACATGTTTTCACTTTATCATTATAGGTTATTGAGCGCAGACTGATGGGCAAAATGACAATTTTATCCATTGAAAACTAAATCTACAACACAATAAAGTTTGACAAAGGTTAAGGGTCTGAATACTTTCTGAATCCACTGTAGTTGGAATGACCTTTAATGGCATAAAAAAAGGCACAATTCTATTTTTTATTATACCAAGAAACATATCAGTGTGCCAGCAGGGTTAGAGCAGGAAATTTCAATGAAAAGTTCATTCATCAGACATAACTTAGTGCACAAAGACATCAAACTGTATGTAAAAGTTAACAAAATGCATGCTGTACATACTTACAATTATACAAATTATGACTCAGAATGCTAACTATTGGGGTCACAAATTAGGCCTGTAGATATCTTGAGACGTTTAAGCACATCTTATATGAAGGCCTGTCTGACTTCACTAGTAACCCCGAGCACCAGCCCAGTAACTCACAACTCAGCTGAAGAGAACTTCCTTTCCAGTCTGGCCGTCTAGGCTCTATAGCAGGCGTTCTACAGGTTTGGTCCTACATGCCACAGTGGCTATGGGTTTTCATTTCTACCCAACTGTTTACTTAGAGGGTGGCACGGTGGCGCAGTGGTAGCGCTGCTGCCTCGCAGTTAGGAGACCCGGGTTCGCTTCCCAGGTCTTCCCTGCGTGGAATTTGCATGTTCTCCCCGTGTCTGCGTGGGTTTCCTCCGGGCGATCCGGTTTCCTCCCACAGTCCAAAGACATGCAGGTTAGGTGGATTGGTGATTCTAAATTGGCCCTAGTGTGTGCTTGGTGTTTGTGTGTGTCCTGCGGTGGGTTGGCACCCTGCCCAGGATTGGTTCCTGGGATAGGCTCCAGCAGGCCCCTGTGACCTTGTATTCGGATTCAGTGGGTTAGAAAATGGATGGATGGATGTTTACTTAGAAGTCAATTATTGGTGCTGAAGCCATTATTGCTAAAGTAGATTTGTGCTTCGTTTGTTAGGATTGTCACACCTGAATCTCTTCATTTAGTCCTTAACAGTTCCGTCTACTGGTTCTGATTGCTTCTTGTTTTCTTAACCAGCTGCCAATTAAAAATGAGATATAAATGACAAAGGAGCCATTGATTCACCATCTAACCCTCTCCTATTTACATCTGTGTATGTTCATCATTAAGTAACTGTTTTAAATAAAATATGATAGAGAAAAAAGTGAAGGACTGAGAATCATTGGAATATGGTTCAATATAAGAATGGCTTGATGTGACAAAATGAAAACAAGCCATAAAACCAAATAAGCTCTGCCAGAAGCAAGGCCTGGCTTCTAATTAAGCAATTGGTTTAGAATAAAAACCTGTAGACACTGTGGCCCTCCAAGACTGAACTTGCAGGGTCTTCAACACATTCCTGCAGCTTTTCATTCTAACCCTTTTCTTAATTAGTGAGCAGTTTTTGCTGCTAATCAACTCTTTTTTACCGTCATTTTAATTGACTTGCTATCTAAGACTCATGTCTCTTAATTGTTTCTTTTTTATCTTAATTAGCAGCCAAAAGTAATGAGATACAAAATGAGACAACTCATGACCAGCAAGCCTGTGTCCATCATGCAATATCTGAAAATAAAGAAAGGTGAAGGTCTCAGGAATGTCGATCTGCTCAAGTCCACAAAACAGTTTGACAACATTCTTAGGTAAAAGAAAATCAGCAGTTCTGGAAATGTCTGCTGTGGCAGAAAGAGAGCAACCACAAGCCATGGAAGTAAATAAAGGGTAGGCAGTGTGGTGCAGTGGCTAAGGCTTTAGACTTCACCCCCTGAGGTTGTGGGTTCAAACCTTCCTACTAACACCGAGTGACCATAAGCAAGTCACTTGACTTGGGAGAAAAAAAGAAATGTGACCAATTATATCCTGAATATGTAAGTTGTCCTAGATAAAGGTGTCAACCAAAAATGCATATTACTGTATATATTCGCATATAAGTCGGGTCTTGAAACCTATAAAATCAGACCTCAATTTATACGCCTGTTCAAAAATGTGACACTTAATTTTTTTTTTACATCTTCTTGCCACCTTCAATCTCACATCAGTTTCTCAGACACATCGAATTTTGTTGCAGCAGCGCAGTTACCAATTTCTTTTGCCACTTCAACGACTTTTAATTTAAAACCAACTTCATATTTTCTTCTGATCGAACACTCAATTGTATATAAGGGATGCTCTTATAATGAAGGTGCATGAGAGTGTGAGATACAAAAAACACAAACCAGTGCAAACGTCGCTTCGGAACAGCTTGGGTATTACCATGTGGTCACGTAGGCACAAAACAGAAAAAAAGAGAGTGTGCTCCGTGGTTTCTCTCTCAGGTGGGCGTTAGCATATCATAATCTCTTGGACCAATAGCAAGAGCTTTCTGCATTCGACTTTCGACATTATAAAATACCAGAAATTTTACAGTAAAATCAAGTCCCGACTTATCTGCGGGAGAACTTATCCGTGAGTATTTATGGTAACAAGAAACTGGTTGGACTGAAATTGCTTGGAGAATTAGCTGGCAGTCATCAATTAACATCTCATTTTTGTTTGGATGCCATTTAAGGAAAAAATAATCTATTCAGTGGATAGGGTCTGAAAAAACACAGCAATAAAATGAAGGGAAAAGATGACAATTAACAGCAGACTCTGGTCACTGATGAAGAAAGAAGCAGGAAGGATAAACTGCAGTCACAGTGGCCCTTAAGGATCAGAACTGGACACCCCAGTTTATCCCCAATGTGTGAGTGGACTCTGGCATCACATTATTGAGGTCACACTGGATTGTTCTGTTTCATTTTATTCACTACTTTAGCTTGAGTCTTAATCAGCAGTGATCGATCTTCTGGTTCTGCATCACTGGCATCTCATTTTGCTTTTGAGTGGATAACGTTGAGGAGTGAATCTGAATCTAAACACCATGAAGGATGAATTCTTCACCTTAAAAATTTTATCATCCAACATTTTTTGCACAATGACATCTATGATTATTTCCGATGGAATTTCATTATACGCCATTTTGTTCCGCCTGCCAAATCTTTTTCAACACCTTATGCACTAGGCCATTCTAATTACTTGATGAAGGATTTCTCTGTGAAAGCCACTATACACCATAAAACCCTGTCAGAAATGGGGCATCCTACTTCAACTGACCTAATTAAAGTAGCCCACCTTCAAGGGTCTGACCATCCATTTCTAAACTTCTGATGAAGCTCCTTGTTGTGGGTGCCTATTGAGGCAGCACTGGGTCCAAGATGGGAACTGACAAAGGACAGCATGCCATTCCACTGAGGAGAATTCGACACTTTAATTAATGGAGTGATATTGTAAGGGTCCACTTATGTTAATCAGTTTGGAGCTACTTCACTTTCTTGCCTCTTTACACAATCTGTGCCTTCATTATGTAATTATTGACTTGTAAAGTTTGTAATTTCATTTACCTGTGAACTTGTTATAGCGCTTGAGCCTGAACTCGGTGAAGAGTGCTATACAAAAATTAAAATGAATTGATTTGGATTGAATTCATTATAGGAAATGTTCACTCACTCCTGGGTAACTGACCTAACTGACCATGTCTAGGATGTGTAACACAAACACGAATATCCCACCGGCTGAATGGTTGTGGCTCCAGTACCAGAATCTAAAATGCTGTTGAGACCCAGTTAGCTTATTTGCTCATTGCAAGAAGAAGGGTCCATGAAGGTTGTTTAGCATCGTCTGAGAGACATATTTTATTTGTAGGTTTATTTACCTTGGCAGTGACATTCCTGTCTCTGGTGACTCTTCCTATGAAGTCAGTAGACGGATTGGGAGAGCATGGGGTGTCATGAGGTCACTGGTATGGGGTGTGTGGTGCTCCTGTTATCTATGCAAAAGGACGAAGGCCCAAGTCTTTAGGGTCCTCATGCTTCCTATTTTGCTATATGGTTGTGAGACATGGATGCTATCCAGTGACCTAAGATAAGACTGGACTCCTCTGGTATTGTGTCTCTTTGGAGCATCCTTGGTTTGACTTTGTGTCAAATGAGCAGTTGCTCATGGAGTTCCAAATGAGGTACATTACCTACATTGTCAGTGCGGATCAGTTACGGTGCTACGGCCATGTGACGCGATTCCACGAGGGTGATCTGGCTCACAGGATCCTCATTGTGGAGGGCCCAAGCGGCTGGACCAGGCCAAGGGGATGCCCGTGTAACACCTGGTTGCAGCAGATAGAGGATCATTTCCCAAGGGTGGGACTGGACTGCGTGTCTGCCCTGGGGGTTTGCCAAACCGGATCCTGGGCTGTTTTGTTGTGTGGTGGGTGTGGCAACATGCTGTACTAGTGCTTGCTCCTCAATGTGACCTGACCTGATCTTGTCTCATCAAATCCGGTGTTCCACACGTGTGCATGGGAGGCAGTTGATGGCCTTAACTAACGAGAAGGATTAGGGTTGACGATACGCACTAATACTTCTTCTTCCTCTACAGACCCTCATTAGAAAAGTCCTCCTGATACCCTCACTCCAGCTTCCAGTACTGACGCCACTTCCGCCTCCAACCCCAAAAGCACGCCCTTCCTGCCATCCCTCTATAAAGCCGACACACTGCAGTTCAGCTGTGGATTCAGACTCTTGACATTACACGTGCTGTTGTTTATTACCAGCCTAATCATTCAAGTACACAGGGTGGCTCCCCCAAACGTTTTCTTTGATTTGCCCCTTTTTTACACTGGGTAGCACAGTGATTGGCACTGCTGCCTTACACATTTGGTGTCCTCAGTTCAAATTCTATGCCTGGCCTTACTCTTCATGGACTTTTCACAGTTTTCATATTTTCTCCCATAATCTAAAGTGCATGTTGGTGAATGTGATTAGCAATCACAAATTAATAATGTATATAAAAATTAAAACAATTATCCTTGTCTGATTGGGGAATGAGATGGCCTTGCACCTTCTCCAGAGCTTGAGTCCAGCCTTGCACCTGATGCTGCAGAATAGGCACCAGCTGCACACTCAAATTTGCTGTTTGGCTCTTCAACGCAAAAGGCACTATATGAAACAAGAACCCCACAAGCGTTAAGGCAGCCTGCCACCATACTTGATTTCATTGTCCAGGCCTATCTGGGCTCTCCCTTTCCAGCCTGGTAGACGTATTGCACTTTTTACTATAACTTGGTCAATACATGTGCATTAAGGCATATTTGATCAATTATGAATGATCTTGGGTGACCTTGATGACTACCTTTGACTTTTCTGTATTACACCCATAATGTGAGACCCTGGTGATGCCCAGACCACTACATACATTTCTTCCTAGTCGCTCCCTCTAATCATGAGACATAGAGTGGTGATTTGGTCCTAGATTTTGTAAAAGGAAAGGGCGCTACATAAAATGAAAAGGCACAGGTCAATTTTAGAAGGGTTTTTGAGGACCCCGCCAACTGTGGAGTATGTGCCATTGAGGCTGCGGCCATACTGCAGCCTGAGGGCTTCTTCTCATAGCAGACCCTAAGCCCAGCTTGCCTGTGAAATCAATAGCGTATTTGTTAATGATTTTTTGAAATGGGTTAATGTGCCTCAGATCTGCACATCCTGGGGGACGCTGGTGGGGGGTGTTGCTGGGTTAGTTGACTCGGCAAAGCTCGGCAGATGAAGCTGTTTTTCAACAGAGTAAATCATGGCTTTCATCTGTGAAAAATTGATAAATGGTGTTTCACACAGTTTGTTAGAAAGACTGGAGTGTTCCGGAGAGGCCTTCTGCTGTACTTCTGTGGGACGGTGATTGATGTTTATATTATCTTTATACCCGCAGCAAATAGCAATAGGCAGTTCTGAATAAGCACTGCCAAAGCGTGGAAAATGCATGGCGAGCTTAGAATTACGGGACCTCCGCCAAGTGTTGTGTAACCAATAAACTAGCAATTTACAGCAGAAATGGCTCCCAACCACAGACACCCACTGGGAGATAGTCAAGCGAGGCTACCTGGGTGGACTCGGAGGCCCTTGGTGACCCGCTGATGCCTGAGATGAGTTCAAGTCTGAATTCATGTGAAAGCTGAAATTTGCATGAGAGGAGAATAAGAAGCCTTTTTTAAGATATAGTATATTTAGAAAGCTCAATCTCTTTATTTTCCCAACCTCCTTATTTCAGCACAGGTTCATAGAGGGTGAGGCCCATCCCAAAAGTATCAGATGCAAAGGTGGAAAATGAGCCCATAACAGGTCATTCACCCTGGACAGATATCGCATTATCTTCTGAACCGTGGATGTTATTGGATTACCTTTATTAGATTTTGGTGAGGATCCTAATTAAAGTGATCATTAGGCAACGCCATGTTAAAGGATTCAGAAGGGAATGTAGGCGGATGAAACCCCCATTTACTCCTGTATTCATTATAACATCCAAGATTGAAATAACGAGGTGCAAAACAATAAACCCAATGCTTCAGCTGAGTGTCTCTTCTTCTCCCATGAGATAAGAGCTCAAATGTGGACCCCATTCTTAAAACTCAGCTCTTTCACCGACCACATGACCAGGTCTCAGAAATATGCAGAACAAGGCGACCATCCCTGCCAGAATGTGAACATTGAAGAGGCGATCTGCTCATCAGTATGGGGCCTGCCTGCAACAATCTCCTCTATACTTGTTGTCCTATAAAAGCACCACTTTGTCAAATATTATTTAGTACATCATAATTGACTGCAGGCGTTAAATGCCATAAGGCTGTCATTGACGTCTCTATATTGGAAAGCCACATTCAAAGTTTACTTGTTTGTTGGTTTTCCCTTTCATGCACAGCTTTGAATTTCAAGGCACAGACGTGAGTTTCATTGCACAGACTTCTCACTATGTTTGGCCTCTCGCTCAGGGTATAGAGCGAGTGGTCGCATCCCATACTGCATTGGGGTCATCAATCATACCGAGTCCAAACGTGACCATTTTATCTGACTTTGAATTTACAAGGAGGTTTTCAAAGCCCATTCAAAGTAGCACTTGGCATGAAATACTACAGTGTCATCTGTCGACAGAGAAACAACACCACACAGGGTGGGACGGCTAGCATGCATGCCAAAATATACGGCTTGGGTCCCACCTATTACAATTAGGTTTTTGTTACATTTAAGAACTTCTGTTAATAGCCAAATTTCCCCCTGGGTACAAATAAAGTCTAATCTAATCTAATTAAGCTTTTCCCCACATTATTTTTGTCACGGCTTCATGGTGCCATAGATGGGATCACATTGTCACTACTGTTACAGTACCAATAAGAAGTATTGGAAGGTTTCATTTTAAATCACATATCATATAATTTGTCACACTGATCAACATAAAAAGACCCTTGAGTCTCAAAGTGAAAACAGATCTCTGCAAAGTAGTCTAAATCAGGGCTTCTCAAACTCGCAACTGTGGCTGCAGGTTTTTGTCCTAACCAGATTCATAATCAGTGACAGTACCTGATAACACTGATCTCATTTAATTAGCTGGTATATTTTTTCTCTTCTTTTATTCTACGTTCAGAAAAGCACAGCAGCATGATTTTTATATTAATAAGACACTAGGGGGCTTACCCCCTGCTCGTTTCGCTCGTCATCCCCCCTTGCCTGCGCTACGCACTTGCCACTTTGCGTCTCTGCCACGCGTGCTGTGAAGACTGTGATACAATGGGAAACAAATACATTTTTTTTTACCTCCTCTTTGCTCGATCAGCTGCTGGCTTGCGTGATCTGCATCTGGCGCGGCGCCTTGTACATTTAAAAGCCTCTACAGCAACTGTCTTTGTCATCTACTCTTTGTCTTTTATTTCCTACCCTGGGCATGATTAAATCTGTTGGCACAAAGTCTCGTCTTGCAGGATGAGAATTCTTGATATTATAGTTTATAATTTAAAAATTGAATCTGAAAATCTAACATCACATTAAAGTTCGATAAATTCTGAAAAGAATCATACCAAACATTTATATGTAGGTTTTAAAATAAGCCGGATTTAAGGCGTAACAAAAAACATGACATAAAAACGTCACATAAAATCGTTGCACTTAGGATTTTATATATATAGAGTAGATTTAAAAATATTTCTGCTTTTGCTATAGATTTAAATGCTTAACTCTCTTTTGTTGATTTCATTATATTTTGCCCTTTCTCTGGGCAGTTTTTCCCTTTGTTGTATCTTATTAATGTCAATTAAAAACGAGCAGAGCAGACACCTGGGCAAACACCACTGAATAATCAAAGGCTGCAACTACTTTAGTGTCAGACCCACTAAATAGTAAATAATGGATTAATTAAACAATTAGAAAACCTGGAGAAGAAGAATAAAAATCAATATAAAAAAAATACATTATTTTTATATAACTGTGTATATTTTGTATAACTTTGTATATTTTAATTAGCAAAATACCCGCGCTTCACAGCGGCAAAGTACTTCCTTAAAATGTTTATTAAGAAGAAAATTAAACCTTTTTAAACTGAGGGAAAATATACCAATAATTATTTGTTAAGGATCTCTTTGTATACCACATTGTGAGTTTGGCCCTCCGGTTGTAATATGACCAAGCTGTGCGCTGAGCTTACTCTTGAGCATGCAACGTACAGTTGGCCATGTGAACAGTAATCTTGTTTTAAATCTCACATCTTGGATTGCTGCTGTCATAATCGGTTTGAGTTTCATGGTTTGTTTCAATTATGACAGTATTTGTAGGACTTGTGTTGAAGAAACATTCGGCATCTGTCAAGCGTTATAAGTATACAACCAGTTTCATCGATAACTTCACATCCAGCTTTTGAGAGTTTAAACATTCATAAACATCAAAGTGTCCACTACTGAAATTGTCACCTGTCAATCTAAGATGTTTAAGAGACATTGGCGGTAGTCCAAAGGTGTAAAATATTTGGCCATTTCGGTTCACTTGAAAGCGACAATCGAACAATTCAGCGGCAGCCATCAACTCACATGTAGAAGCATAGGTGAAGGGCTTAAGCATTTCACTGTTACAGTGCTCCTGTGTAGTATAATTATCTCCTGTACCGTCATCAGTCCACACCTTGAACCTGTCCCAGTCATTCAATACATAAGACACAATGTTCCTCCGGATATCAAGAGTGAGCGTGATATGGCCGTGCAATATGTAACAAAGAGAATGGAAAAGGTAGGTGCCATCTCCGGGCATGGAAACCACTCAGTAAGTGACAGTTCTTTGATCGATGGTGATCACCTCGATAGACATGTTAATGGGGGTACGCTTGAAATGATAAAGGAAATGTGTAACTTAACAATGTAAAGTAAGTCTAAAATACCTACACAATAACTATAATCGTAATAAATGAACAATAAAACAGCGAAGAAGCTGTGGATTAAATTAAAAGGCTGTAGTTATCAGCAGGGAGACGTGGATCCCGTGGTGAAGCAAGGAAGGGAATGTAGAAACTGGGGGACCCAACGCTGCCTCACATGGTGACCGAGCTGCAGGCTATGGACGTATATATGTACGTAATTAGGATTCGGTTAGCGTTGGGAACCCGCGTACCAACTTTCTTGAAGGTGGGCCCATAAGTAACAAAGACCATTGAAAAGTTCAATATGGCGGCCGACAGTGGCATCATACCACCGAAATAAGTATGTATGGTTTCGGTTAGCGCAGGGAAGCCGCCTACCAAATTTCGTGAAGATGGGGCCATTAATAAGAAAGTTCAACATGGCATATGTTGTCGACCATTATGCATAGAATTTCGAAATGAAACCTGCTTAACTTTTGTAAGTAAGCTGTAAGGAATGAGCCTGCCAAATTTCAGCCTTCTACCCACATGGGAAGTTGGAGAATTAGTGACATTGGAAACTTCAATATGGTGGCCAACAGTGGCATCATACCACTGAAATAAGTACGTACATCGGTTTTGGTTAACGCAGGGAATCCACCTACCAAATTTCGTGAAGATGGGGCCATAAATAAGAAAGTTCAACATGGTGAACGTTGTCAACCATTATGACCGTTACGCGTAGAATTTCAAAATGAAACTTGCTTAACTTTTGTAAGTAAGCTGTAAGGAATGAAACTGCCAAATTTCAGCCTTCTACCTACATGGGAAGTTGGAAAATTAGTGACGTTGGAAAGTTCAATATGGCGGCTAACAGTGGCGTCATACCACCGACATAAATACGTACATCGGATTTGGTTAGTGCAGGGAAGCCACCTATCAAATTTCGTGAAGATTGGGTCAGCTTTCTACCTACACGGGAAGTTGGAGAATTAGTGAAATTGGTAAGTTCAATATGGCGGGCGACAGTGGCGTCATACCATCGAAATAAGTACGTACATCCGTTTTGGTTAGCGCAGGGAAGCCGCCTAACAAATTTCGCAAAGAAGGGGCCATAAATAAGAAAGTTCAACATGGCGGACGTTGCCGACCGTTATCGACCGTTATGACCGTTACGTGTAGAATTTCGAAATGAAACCTGCTTAACTTTTGTAAGTAAGCTGTAAGGAATAAGCCTGCCAAATTTCAGCCTTCTACCTACACGGGAAGTTGGAGAATTAGCGATGAATGAGTGAGTGAGTGAGTGAGTGAGTGAGTGAGTGAGTGAGTGAGTGAGTGAGTGAGTGAGTGAGTGAGTCAGTGAGGGCTTTGCCTTTTATTAGTATAGATTGTTCATTTTTTTATAAAATTTTGTTTTTTCATTTCTATATTGTTCCCAAAACACAGAACTTGAGAAATAACAGTTCATCTAATTAGCCAGGAGTCCAATTGAAAACAGAGGCTGGTTGGAACAAAAACCTGCAGCTACTGAGGGTCCCCAGTACTGAGTTTGGGAAGCACTGGTCTAAATGAAGGACAAATATAAAACACAAACTAACTGAAAGTTTGATTATTCAGTTTTTTAAGTCAGTATTTAGTAGATGCACCTTGGGCAGCCATTCCAGCCTTGAGAATATACGCACACATGTCTCTCTGCCAGTTTTGCACATCTGCACTCTGCAGTTTTCCCCTTCTTCTTTGCAAACTATGTTAGGTTAGGTGGGGTTTGGGAGTGAACAGTCTTTGTCACATTCAGCCACAAATTCGCAATGGAATTGAGATCTGGACTCTGACTCGACCACTGCAGGACATTAACATTGTTGTTTTTGAATCATTTTTTGTGTAGCTTTGGTTCGTTGTCTTGCTGGAAGACACATCTTCTATCAAGATGCAGATTTCTTGCAGGTTTCTGGCAAACTCAAAGAAGTCACGTGTGTTTCCGTTTTTTGTTCTTCTCCCATTAAACTGGGATTGGTTGATAGTTATTGTCTCTTAAATCTAAGCCACTGCAGCTTGCAACTCCTTTAGAGTTTTCATGGGTCTCTTGGTGTCTTCCATCAGCCAACTTCTTATATGGATGCTCAGTTTTTGCGGAATTGCCTGGCAAATTTACCACATTCTCTTCATTTCTTCATGACTGACTTAACTGGACTCCATGGAATATTCAGTGACTCTTCATCCCCTGACTTGTGGTTTTCAACCACATTATAACAGAGATGCTTGGTATGTTCTTTTTGTCTTCATTGTGTAGGTTAGGCCCCCATACTGACTCACCACTAGTTGGCCCTTGGTGCAGAAGGTGCATTTATATGACAGTCAACTGATGATCTCCATTGAACTAATGATGGGACTTCTACAACCAAATGGATGCACCAGCAATGCTTTAGGGGTGTCATATTAAAGGGGGTGAATACTTATTCTCATGTAATTTATTATTTTGCATTTTATATTTGTAATTAATTTAGACCACGTTGCAGAGACAGAGTCATTTTCTGTTGATCAGTGTCAAAAAAGCCAATTTAAATCCATTGTGATTCAGTGTTGCATAACAATAAAATGTGAAAACTTCCCAGGAGATGTAAACTTATCATAGGCACTTTAATTATTGCAGATTGGAAGTCCTTGTATCAGAAGGGAAAAAGCAAGATTATTCTATGCACAGATGGTTTCCAGTAACAGGCAATAAATGAATCAAGTTCCAAGGCAAGTGAGTTTAGTTATACATCATTAGAAATTACCTTTCCACTTTCTCACACAAACAATCCCTGGTAATTCAGCTAGTTATTCATACAGCACCTTTCATTAGGAGGTGCCTACCTAAAGCCAATGTCACATTATGTGACGTCCAAACGTTAGGTATGTCAGACTTGCCAACAGAGTGGCTGATTATGTCACCATGTTGCACAACTGAAGATCACTGCACATGTCTTCTCAAGTGACTGGCACCGACTTCCAGGCACAGTGCTGTATGCCCCTTTTCCTGACAACCAATAGCATGCTACCTGACCGAGGAGGTGCTGTATGGCAAGTTAACAGCTACAGCAAGTTCTGCCACAATCTCTGCCCTTGTTCTTCCTTTTCCATTTTGTTGTGGTATGTAAAACATGAGACATCAGACAGACGAGTTTCTCTTTTGTCTGTGAGGTCTAAAACCTCTTTGTCACTGCATTATTTGTATTGTACTTCTGGATGAGCTTTCACTGGTTGTCAGCTCTGATGAATGCATTGCCTCCTCAATGACTAAAGCCATTTTGTCAGAGCAAGTCACAGACTAGTGGATTTACTGGGTATGTTACATTATAGGACTGGTGTTGTAAGAAACTGTGCCACTGACTGCCTCCATCTTGCTAAGATTACACAAATGAAGGCTACAAATGAAAATTGCTGGAAAAGTCATCCAATTTGACATAAGACTTAACATTTCAGTCTTGTGTTTGCATTGTCACAATAACAGTCCACAGACATCAAAAAGGTTTCGGGCAGCTATCCGTATATTGTACCCTGGCTGCAAATGGCTAATTTTGGTTGAGTTGTTCACAGGCTTGAGTCCAAAACAGAACAGAGTTGAGTGTGAGAATATGGTGGCTTTAAAGGCTGGGACAAGAAGTGACATCATCAGGACCAGAACTGGAAGTGATGTCATCAGAGGAACAGGCAGTGATGTCATCCATAGCGCTGGAACTGGCGTCTTCGAGACCAGAAGTGACATCATAAGTGGTGCCGGGACCTAGTGGAATTTCACGTGGATGGTCTGCAGAGGATTGAGAGAGAAAGTCAGTGCAGCTCGCCACCCCCTGGTCTGGCGTGGTACTACTATTATTCAGGCCCTTTAACTCCCTCCCAGTCGTACTTGTGTGACAGCATGTATTTATATGCTTGCGCCTTGAGCATGGGAAAGGTGCTATATAAATAAAATGTATTATTATTATTATTATTATTATTATTATTATTATTATTACATAGTCCAACCTGCTTAATCCAGTTCAGGGACGCTTGGGATTCCAGCCCCACCAGAAGCAAAGAGGCAACAAATCTTGAATGGGATTCCAGTAGCACACTAAAATAAAGGTCCTGAAGTTCCTGAAGTGTTGGGAGGTCTTTGCAGCGTCTTTCAAACTGAGAAATATCACCAAGAGCTTTGTCGGCTATTTTGCTTTGAGTGGGCTCTCAACTGCTGTACAATGTAATAAGCATTTTATTATAACATAACATAGCATGCTCAAGCCTGATTAACTCAATTCAGGGTAACTAGGGTCGAGAATTAATCTCAGTTGCATATGGCATACAGCAAGAACAAACCCTGGATGGGATGCCAGCCTTCCTTAGGGCCCCTTTATGCATTGTAAAATGAATAGAGCTTGACACCAAAAAGAGGTTTGGGGCAGCCACCCATATACTTGAATAAGGCTGCAATAATGGAGCTTTGACAATGCAGAAGTGTACAAGTTGAGTTTCAAACAGGAATTGATTAACAATGGAAGATGACTGGTTTTTAAACCAGGTCACTGCAAGTGACATCATCTGGAACCAGAACCGGAAGGAATGTTCTTGGAGCAGGAACCAAAAGTACAATACAATACAATACAGTTTATTTTTGTATAGCCCAAAATCACACAGGAAGTGCCGCAATGGGCTTTAACAGGCCCTGCCTGTTGACAGCCCCCCAGCCTTGACTCTCTGAGAAGACAAGGAAAAACTCCAACCATGTAGGGAAAAATGGAAGAAACCTCGGGAAAGGCACTTCAAAGAGAGACCCCTTTCCAGGTAGGTTGACATCACAAAGTGACATCATCGGCCCGGGACAGGAAGTGACATCATCTGGCCAAAACCGGAAGTGACGTCATCAAATTCAGGCAGAATTTCCCGTGTCTGGTCTGCAGAGATAGAAAAGAAAGGTTTATTGCACCCCACCACCCCCTGGCTCAGCGCTGAATTACCTTCTTTTGATCCTTCTAAGCTGCCTCCACTGCCCACGTCTGTGACAGCATGTAGCATACAAAAATGAAATGATGATGGGGTGTTAATGTATTTATATTGAGCCGTTCAAAGTAAGCATTATCATAAATGGTTCCACTTGGTATTTTTGTCAGCACGCTCTCAACTGCTTTACAAAGTAATCTGTGTTTTATATAGTAAGAGGAAACGTAAAAATGCATTTCTAAGTACTTCAGATGTATTTTGGCTTGTTTAAGGCCCAGTGTAATGTATTGCTTTTCCATATGGGTTACCAGGCCTCATCTCACCCCATCTGAAATACATTTTCGATGAGCGCACTGTAAGGCTGATACTGATTGAAATAAAATCTTTACACACCCAACGTGCCCCATGAAAACAGCGGGAGGTGACTGGGGGCTCCCCGCTCAAATCCTGCATCTGGATCTTACCAAAAGCAAAACAAGCAGGCACACTGATGACACCAGGACTGGACTGATGATGGCATGTGGCTAGCTGCGAACACCCAGTGGATGAAAATGCATTTCATCTCATGTCAAGGTGCTATATACTATAGACTGAAACTACACAATACTTTTAAACCATCACTAAGTCCCTTGAGGTTCTGCCTGTCTAACTTAAACTGCTAGAAACTCTGTGATGGAAAACATTTGGAAGGAAAAAAGGGAAACAATTCAAGTAGGAGGCAAATGGCAGAGGCCTTGTTTAATCTTTAATAGCAGAAAATAGAGACGGACGTGTCCACAGGCTGCTGAGAGCGATCAGCTTCGAAAAGCCTTTAAAGCGAAACGATATTTGTTTGCAGTTTAAATCCAGAAAAAAAAGCAAAAATATCTACAACCACATAAATATTTTACTTGCATTACCAGCTTTCCATAGAGAAGCAGACACAGATCACAAGAACGTTCAAAGA
Organism: Polypterus senegalus; assembly: GCF_016835505.1. Taxonomy (NCBI): domain Eukaryota; kingdom Metazoa; phylum Chordata; class Cladistia; order Polypteriformes; family Polypteridae; genus Polypterus; species Polypterus senegalus. Next base: position 115,006,529 of record NC_053163.1, read on the forward strand.
CCCCTAAAAGCTGTCGATCTCCAGCACATGCCCCCCTTTAAATTCTCCCTGAACATCAGGCTGTTAGGAGACACTCTAGTGATCGCAAAAGTATCTTAATAGAGCTGGGACCTTTACCACCTTGGCTCTTGTGTGAAGAGCAGCGGCTCTGTCTTCTTTCCAGGACGTGCAGAAATGAAGATATTGGCCTCTCGTTCACATTCTAGCAAAGCCACAACGTGTTTTGGCGCGATGCTGCTCCGCGGTTTCGGGAATTCACTTTAAATAGTTCTGGCCACGTGATTGGTCATGGTCAGCGCTGCTTGCCACCCAGGAGAATGGAGTCTTCGGTTGAGCTGCTAGAGATACTTCAAATTGAAAAGAATAAAAACCTGTCATTGCAGGTGGCACAAGTGCTGGTGTTAAGTTATTTTGAGCCCTAGGCCAAGCTTATTAGTGTGCCAACCGACTGTTCGGTAGCTAAACCCAAGGGCGTTTCTCCCTTATGATCTGCAAATTAGACGAATGCCTAATTCACTTTAATGATGGCGTCCGCCCTGGGTGGCTGGCACGGTGGGCTGTCCTACTGTCTAATGAATGGAGCATCATTGTCGACTTTGCACCGTCTTCCCAGGTTAGGTCAACCGGTGATTCTACGTTGGCCCCTGTCTGAGTGTTAGTGTGAAGTGTACTTCTAATGGACCCGTGCCCTAATTTACAATTATAACCTTTGTGTCTGGGTGTAAGAATGACAGGTCAAGTAAAAGGAAAAGCTGGGACACCAACCAGGTTGTCCTGTTTAACATGTTACAGCAAACAAAAAGTCACACCTTTAGGCAATAAAGTAAATGGCCTCTCGGGCACAATTAAAAGACGAAAGCTCTAGGTTGTCAAAAAATAAGGGGCATTCCTTGGAGCTCAGTCAGGTGGGTAACTCGTACAGGGAAATGACGCCTCCTTCTGGGTAGCACGGCTTCTTATTGTGTACAAACCGGAAGGGGCAGGGCTCACAAGTGACCTCACGGGGTGGCTTTTTGGTGCTGCAGATAGAGAGAGAGAAGGAGAAAAGAATGTTAGCAACAGCGCCCCCTCTCACCCCAGCGGGTTATCACATACCTCAATTGAGCCCGTGAGGAGATTCTCTGACATGTATGGCACAAAAGAACTTTTCCAAAAGTCTATTGGTCTGACGGTAGATATGACCTGATTTCTTCAAATATCACTTCACAGTAAACTTCCGGGATAGCAGTGGACACGACCTCACAGTGGATGTCTGCAGCCAGACCCAACAAAAATAAATAAAGTGTGAGAATAAATAAATAATTTTAAAAATTATATGTGTAGTGAGATGGAGTCACAAACATGATGGAAAAGGATTGAGGCCTCCAAAGAGATCCATAAAGGCAGGCCTGCACCTTCACTACCCACTCCAGCTTGCCCCAGAAAACTACTTGCCGGCTTCAGCCTGGTTAGGCTCAAAGCAGAGAAAAAAGACTTAAAAATTCAAACTTTAAAGAAATGTACCAAATACCAAAATATAGCAATATTTTGCCTGCATAGGAAGGGATAACTGAAAACCCCTGGCTTGTACAGGACAACAAAGAATCTTTATGAAGGAAGATTTTATAACAAAATAGGAAAAGCAGAGCAAAATGTTCAAAGGAGCAAAATTAAGTTGATTAATGCCTTGATTTGACTTTTCATTGTTGTATTTCTTTAATACAGTAATTCAAACTATAGAGGTTATATGGGTTTAAAAGTTCAAGGAATTCTGTGGTCACACCTGTTTTTCAATTGAATGCATTTTAACATTATTATATTTAAATCATGGTGGGATGGGTTTTGGGTAAGCGCAAGTGGTGGGGGGGGGCGGGGGGATTGGGTCTTCAAAATCTATACATGAAAATATAATTTTCATTTATTAGCCTTACTATTTGTGTTTGACATCAATACTAAAAGATTATAAAAAAGAAATAAGTTTTGATGGTTGTTTTGCAGCTTTTAGGTAGGACAGCCAGGAGAGTGTGGTGAGTGAGGTCATTACTGGGCCAGAATAAAATGACAGAGTTCCGCACCATGCACATCTATATACATAGATAGATATAAAATCATATGTAATATATACAATTTATTTTTGTAGTATACATTTAAACAACTTGGTCAGGATTTGAACCAAGCACACTGAATCAGTGAGGCAGCCACCAATTCCAGTGTGATACGTCATTGCGGAGTCATCTGATTTGGCATACCCTGTGATTTCTAGTTGCGTAAACTGACATAAGGAGATCACAGTTGTCAATTCTAGCATCCTCTCTAACTAGAAGTTGTCTAATATGGCTGTAAGAGCCAGTTTTAGAAAGTTAAAGTTTTAAGTTAAACTCATATTAATGTTTGCTTAATTTAAACAGAATATACATTTCTTCCATAGTCATAGACAATGGTATGGTCTTTTCCCCCTATAAGTTAGTAAGAGACAGAACCTTCTTGCTATAACTGAGAAACAGTGTGATAAGAAGCTCTGTTGTATTTAGAACAGGTCCCTGTAAAGAGGGGCTTGAAAGACCCATTTTTAACTCAGAAATGGGATAAGCATACAGTTTTCTGACCGTTTTGAAATGGTTCAGGAATGTTAAGTAAATAGTAATGATTTGAGATGTAACAAGATTAAGCTTAGAACTGAACTTTTCTTAACGTGATTTTTTTCCCTTTTTTGCTATTTTAATTTACTTTTTTGTGTGAACTGTTTTACTATGTAACTTAAAACATCTTGCCTGAAGAAGGGGCCTGAGTTGCCTCGAAAGCTTGCATATTGTAATCTTTTTAGTTAGCCAATAAAAGGTGTCATTTTGCTTGGCTTCTCTCTACATTCATAATGGCTAACACGGTACAACACCCTAGTACTATGTAACTTAACTAAACTTTTAAAAACGAAGATATTTTGTCTGTGGAATCATTTCTGAGTGTCAGGATTTTGTTGAGTCCCATTTTTTGAGTTAGTACTGCTGAACATTGGTAACTTTGTAAAAACGCAGCTACAGTGGCATTAAGTTAAGACCAAACCCTCATGCCCTAGCTGAAGTTAAAGTCGTGAGAGTCCCTGTCAGAAGAATGCCACACTGGAGCTCAGAGGTCTTGTAGCCTAGCATGTCACCCGTCTTAGTGGACTCACAGTGCCAGGCTGAAATATTAACTGAGTCAGATGACCGTTCCAGCACCCTGTTTTCCATCATAATGGATTCCACCTTAATTATAAGCACAATAATCTTCAAAAGGGTCTCTTCAGCTCAAGTATTGTCAACAAGATAAATTTAAATCCTCACTGGCCATTGTGACGTCAAGGCAGGACACAGTTTCAGCACAGATATGTGTCACAATCTGGCTTATGATTTTAATTTTGTGTTCAACTATTCCTTGGCCTCAAAAATTTGAATATGGTTTTGGGGGAATCTGAGGCCAAGGAATCTAGTGGCTGCATTCATTTTTTTTGTTTCCTTGGGTTTAAAACATTGTTACATTTTTTTTTTTTTTTTCATTCTAAGTGGCGTCACCTTCTTTATTCCTTATGGATGCCTCCATGTTACTTGGATGTGACGTCCCATCTCTGGGATGATCTCCTTGAGGTTGTGCTTCACGACTTTACTGACATAATACTGTAAAAGCTGGCGCTTTGTCTTCTTTACCATCCGTGATTGGATTCAAAAGGAAAAGCCTTTGTGTCATTTCATATTATTAGTTTTGAAGCTCCTGGTTATGACAATTGTTTTGTGTCTCCTGATTATGATTTATGTCTCGTGTTTTTTGGCTTTGCTTACGTGTATCCTGTTTGGCTTATGACTTCCCTTTCCATTCTTTGACTACACGTCCGGCCACATGTCCTGAGCTTTGTTATTTAATTATTGTCTTTACATGTGAATTCTGACTTCTCTGTGCCTTCTTCTGACTCTGTTCTGTCTCAAAATGTCTGTTGTCTTACCTAAGTAATACAATATGAAGAGCAAAGGAAAAGCTTGAGATTTCCCACAGCCAATATTTATTTACAGTTATATGAAAAAGTAAATACACCATTTTTTTAATTCTGAGAGAGGTTAGGAGCTTGTGCTGATAGTGTAATACTGCACCCATCATATGACAAACCACCATTATTGGGACCCAAGTGTAGCAGGTGGCACCTCAGCACCAGCCAGTGGAACAGTGTGAGGTTTTTTATGGTGGCTGGAGTGCCAATCCTGCCACCAACCACCCTGGTTTTTCCCTGCAGGTTAGAGGGCCTACATGCAGGGCTGGATGCAGATTAATGTCATAGCCAGGACAGAGTAATTGCTAGTTAAGGGCCTCACTCAAGGGTCCAATGAAGTAGAGTCACGTTTGGCGTTTACGGGATTCGAAATCTTCAATCTTCCGATTAGGGAATCCATGAAACTACTTTAATTACTGGGAAACCGGGAACGGCCAAGCTTGCATATATAGGGTATAAAAGTGTAAAAATCGATCAAGAAATAACAGAGTTACAGCTGAAAACTGAAGACTTCATTGACGTCTGTCAGACAACAGCTTTGAACAGCAACTTGAAATTGCAATGTGTCCGTCTGTTGCATCCGCATTATCTGTACCAAGAAACTTGCCATCACAGAATGATGACAAGAAACTGGATGCATCAGTAAAAGCTGAAATGGCGGTGTTTCAGAGCAACGGCAAGCGCGGACGTTGTTTAGAACAAGTGTATCAGTATCTGATCAGGTAGATCGAGTTGCATTCAAAAAAAATGTTTTTTTAAACGTTAGTCTGTCATATATCCTGCCTATGGCATTTGCCACTTGATTGACTTATAGGGCGGCCAGTCTGAGATCTCTTTCCTTCCAACACACTGGTCATCCCACATGCACCCATACAATCAGATTGTGATTCAGACTACGAATGCCATGAATGTAATTACCCCGATCTACATGCTGTCAAGTAAACGAACCACACGCCGTGGCTCCGCCTCAGACGCTGTCGTCCGAGGTTCGATTTCCGAGAGGAGGTGCAGTGAGTGTGTACGCCTGATGAGCCCAGAATTAGGATGAAACATGTGTTGCGTACTCTTTGCATTATTTGACAGTAAAACTTTGCAACATTCTATGATCTGCTTCTCGAAACTGAAGAGAGCACCGTGGCGGATGTTTGCCGGCTTGCAGACCAACCACAAGTGTTACCTGGTAGGTAACCACCCATACAATCAGATTGTGATTCAGACTACTAATGCCATTAATGTAATTACCCCGATCTCCATGCTGTCAAATAAACAAACCACACGCCGTGGTGCAATGCAAAGGGCGAAGCATGGGTTGCGTACTCTTTGCATAATTTGACAGTAAGACTATGCAATATAGTGTATGTATATATATATATATATATATATATATATATATATATATATATATATATATATATATATATATATATATATATATAGCATTTTAATGTAGGTATAGATCATTTCGACCTGGTCATTTTAAAAGTAGCTCGCAAGCCAAAAAAGTGTGGGCACCCCTGAACTAGATACAAGTACTTATATGACAGCGTGAACTGCTTGTAGATAAGGTTAGTCTTTTATTGGTGTCAACATATTGCAGTAGTTTTATTAAAAATAAGTGTTGGTCATTCTAAAACCATTCACATGTGAGATGCCCATGGACTGTGTTGTCCCTGGGAGTCCGGGATTCCCGAATTCCCGGGAATGGATTCCCTACTTCCGATTGGAGACAAAGATCCCTAACCTCAGAGCCACCATTCCACCCTTAATAATTCTATGGTATGTTATTAAATATTCCAAAATAACTAAAACAAAATAAATCATACTTCAGGTAAGAAGCCACACAGAACAGATTTACGTTCTCATTATTAAATTGCCTCTGCTGAGAAATGTGCTTAATGAACTTATCCCACCAATCGCCCCCCCTCCTTAATTGAGGCAGCAATAGTGGGACTCTAACTTGGGCTCTTGGGTCCTTTCATCAAATGGAGCTGAAGGAAAGTTCACTTTGGTATGGTGCCTGATCAGGGCCCACGTGTATCAAGCGTCTCAGATTTACTCCTAGGAATCGCACTAAAGGTCTGAATTGTGGATAACAATTTGTCCAACTTCTGAGTAGGACATGAGAAGCAGGAGAAGAAGTTCATGCTTCAGGAATAATGACACAACGATTTTATGGCACCCTGAGCTGCAAAATGGCACGCATGACAATGTTTTGTAGTTTTTGTAATGTTAACTCAAAATATTAAAATTAGTAGGCAGTAGAAGAAGAAGAAGAAGAAGAAAGAAAACATTATTGGATGGGATTCTGTGCTAGACTCTTACATAAGTGTTGTCAATTCACAACAACATCAAGACTAATACTGTAATGAGCACCAAGGTGGAAAGACCAAGTAAAGGCCAATAACCAGCACATTTATTTAACAATGAAGGATCCACAGCCATGCATTCAGAAGAACCACCTTCCTGCTGTTATAAAGTCACACTAACTGAATGCGGTCATTGCTATTGTGGCACTGCTTCTCAAGTTGTGGTCACTTTTCAATTGTCTTTCTTCCAGTGTGCTATGCCAGGCCTCTCCATAAGAGCCATTTGTATAATAATATTTAAATGCCCGTATTAAAGTGTAAGTATCCCTTGATTAGCCATGCCTTCCTGTACAAGAAGTAGGTGCTCCATTAGTCTGCCTTTTTTCTAGCCTTTAGTTCTGTAAAGAGGCTTTGGTCAGATGACTGCTGTTTGGCAGGACATGAAGCAAACCGTTCTTTGACTCTTTTATTTTGTTGGATATAATATATAGGTTTACAGTAAATGAAACTGCATTTTGGAAATTTGTTATGCTAAGTTTAATAAGTTTGTTATGTTCTTTAATTTGTCTGTGTTTTGTAATAAAGTTCTTTAAATCATAGGGAACAAGTTACAAGTAATTTAACGTATCAAAATCTTCAGTCCTGCTCAAAATGACACATAACAGGGAGTCTCCGCTGTACTCTCTGTGTGATTCCCTCCTTATCTTCTGTGAGGCTCTGCCTGCCTTCTTGAACCTTCCTGGCCTCGTAAAGTGTAAGGTGAATATTCCAGGGGTTTGTGGAATGCAGAGGTCAGTGTACCTGTGTCACATTTCGCTGTCAATTACCCACCCAGGCCTGTCTGTCCTCAGGGTAATAAGCTGGCTAGAGCAATGCAGTTTGAATCCCTGACCACCTGTGTGCTGATCTGGTGTGTGATACAAAGCAGGGCGTCAGCAAACCCCAAACCCCACTCACACACTAAGAGTGCCAGATTCAAATATTATTAAACACACTCTTCAAGAAAATTCACAAAGTTAACATAAGCGCAAGAGTCTCTTTTTCTCTCTCCCCACAAGACTTCTCACCTTCCTCCTCCAACCGAGTGTTGCCCCATTCTCTTCCAACTCCGACTCGCCAGGGAAAGGGAGTGCAGTGCCTTTTATTAAGGACCTAAGAGTACTTCCGGTGCCAGGACCACTGCCTGATGGAAGCACTTCTAGGTCTTGTGAAAGTCCATTATAGCAGGGAGCCTGTCTCTTGCGGCACCCAGTGACCCCAGCAGGGTGGCTCTGCCTGACTACATCTCCCAGCATGCCCTGCTGGCTTCCTACTTGGGCACTAATATCTGGGGCTGCTGCCATCTAGAGTGCTGGGGGAGCCCCCAGTGACATCTTCCCTTTTTAGTGAGCTGTTCATCCATCCTTTCTAATCTTTCCTTCCAGGTCTGAACCCCTTCTCCTCCCTGGCCTATCTGCCTGTTAGGAGCCTCCCATCTGAGTAAGGAACTATCCCCTCTTCTGGCCGGGATGCCCGTCTAGCCCATGTGGTATCTACAGGTGATAACACTTGTGACTCACATAGGCAGGCTCATCCACACTTCGAGCAATGATCTTTATATGTGTGCCGTCAACCACATGTACAACTGAATGCAGATTGCTTTATACCTCATGTGGAGTAGTGGGAAAATGCACTTTAGCTTACATGTTGTGAGAACTTTGAAGGTTTGGTGCAAAATCAGAGAAATGGTTGGTTGTAACATACCAGAATCATCATTATTGCAAGGTTGCTTTTTGTTTTAACGTTACTAATGCTTTCATTTCAGCTGACAGTGCATGGCTTCTCCGTGTTGGCAGAGCGATCACTTAACACTTAAGATTTGTTATGAATACTCCATCTTTGTCAAATGAATTACTTTTTACCAAGTCATTGCTGTCTAGTATTTCCAAAACTTTTTGCCTTTCCCTGGAATGTGAGTGCCAGTTTTCTTCTATTGAGTTAGGTCAGCTCATGAGCTCTCCTAAATCCTAGTGAAGTTAGGTGAAGTTTCCTAAATTAGGATCACTAATAAAATGTTTTTACTCCTGCTCCAAAGTGTAGGACCAAACCTACATCCCTCTGAGATTTTTGAGCCAATCAGGACTGTTTTAGTACTTTGAGCTGCGTGATAAATACGGGCACAGGCCTCTAAGGTTGTCACTTACGTAGCAGCGGCCAGTGTGTCACAGTCCACCCCATTAGACTAGTCACCAAGACATAAGGGCCTTGTGTGAAGTGGCCCTCTGACTTGAAACTCATTTCAATGACTCAAGTGTGCACCCAAGTATATGGCACCCAACTTATATTTACTTGCTTGGCTGATGCCCTTTATCCAAGGCAATGTATAACATTTGAGATACAATTGGGTACATGTCTTTTGTTTTTGCAGTTGAAGCTCAGGCAAGTGAAGTGATTTGCTCAAGGTCACCAGTATGGGAAGCTGAGCGAACAGCCTCAGGGTTTGAAGTCCAAAGCCTTAACCACTACGCCACACTGTAGGACATATTGCCAACTGTGGTGCAGCATTACGTGCCATGGTCTGCAGGCTGCACCACGACTTTAATTCAGACTTCTCCAGGAGGTCCATTGACCTCAGGCAAAATCATTCTAAAAAGAGTAAGCAATTATTTAGGAACACTGGCCACTTTTGAGCCGGACAGTCTGTAGTAGATTAGTGGAAGTAGAGCACAGAGCAGGATAAGTCAGCAGGGAGCTTCTTTGGTGGTTTGCTTTAGCGGGTCAAGAGGAGTTATTTGTCTCAGATGCCTCCAGATGCCTAATTTACTTGCTTTCTTACTGCAGTGTTTTGTTTTGTGCGCTTCGCCAACAGTCCTCCCTGTCTAAAACTTTTACGTGAGACCCCAGTTTTGAGGACTGAAACAGCGTTTGAAGTTCCAGAGCTATTTCAGTATTGTGTTTAACATTAGCATAAGGTGGCAGCCTTGAAAAGTAGAAAATAGAGCCTAAGCTTATCTAAATTTAAAAAATAGGCATGCTAATGAAAAAGATGGATTCTTTTCTAATTGCACAGTAAGCATAACATTTTAAGAAACTGAAGACAAGAGAAGCCCATTCAGCAGTAGCTGGCTTGCCCAAATTAGTCCAGACCAATTACATGTGGTTGAGAGACCACACATACTGAGAAGAGAAAGAATCCCACTTTTCCTTTGTTTACTGGCCAGCGGGCCTTGTTTACCAGTCTTTCTAACGTTCTTCACCACTCGCTACACAGACACGCACACATATGCTGGGGTGACAGTCGTGCCTGCTGAGCTAGTTGGAGACATAACAATCATATCAAAGTAAAAAACAAAAGATTCCTGGAAAGCACACAGTGGCAGATTCAGTTTTGTCGAGAGGTTATCTAGCAACTATCTTGCAAAGAACAGATTGCCCCGAGTAGTGACCTGAGCACATATATGCTAAATATTCTCACCAACATACAGTGACTTTTAAACAATATCCAGAGTGAGCTAAGAGGAACAATATTTGCATTCTGAAACCTCTGCAATGTCACTTGGCCTCCAAGCAAAGCAAATGGCGTTAACATAAAGTGGCCTACCAGAGACCAGCAGATGGAAACCTTGCTGAGGCCAGGGCCATTCAAAAGCTTACAACAAGACGTCTTTAGAAATTACTGTACATGCATATTATAATCTTACTAACTATGATGACTGACAAGGGGTGGTGGCCTTATAACATGCATAAATGTATGCCTTTTCTGTACCATCTGTGCCCAGTGTCACAAAGATTTAAACAGAGACATCACAAATATTATGTCCTGGCTGCAAAAAGGTTGAAAATAAGCACAGATCTTTACAGATTGGAGTCCACAACTGAACTGCTGGTATAGAGACAAGATGGCCGTTTAAAAGGCCAGTGTAGGAAATGACATCATCTGAGGCAGGACCGGAAGTGATGTCATCGGAGGCGGAACTGGAAGTGACATCATCAGAGCCAGGACTGGAGAGAGGGGTCTGGCTACAGCCACTGTGGAGCTCCACAGTAGGCAGAAACATGTGACCTCGACAGCAGGTCGGAAAAATAAAGTGACGGAAACCGCACACGTGGATCGTAAAGGTTGGGACAGAGTTATTCATATACAAATGTGACGTTAGTATATGGGTGAATAAAACCATTGACATGAGACGAGTCTGCACACAAACAGCGGTGTGTTATGTTGATTAAACTTGTAAGAAAGAATATCACTGCCCTCTGTCCACATGCTGTTCATCATAAACTGAACTATTTCATGCTCAGTTAGTGGAGAATATTTTATGTTACAGCTGTTAAATTCAGTTCAGTTTTATTATATTAATAGGTAAGTTGGTTTCTCAGGGTGTTTTACAAAGATGCACTGAAATAACATTAAAAACATCACTAAGAACAAATGTATTACAAATATGAACTATAGCAGCAAGCAACTTACTGTAAAAAAAATTGATCAAATAGATTGGTTCAAGTGATAATAGCTCATTTCCTTAATTTAAGTTTGTGGATATAAAGTTAAACTTCTTTGTAAGATTAATAGCCATTGGAATAAATGAGTATTTGAACCAGTGGCTTTATGCTCTTCATTTCTTCGGCATCTGACCTGATTGCACAACTCAGAACGAATTAAAGAATTTTAACAAGTGGACAGTAACAGCACTAAGGACAGGGACAGTCAGCGACACAGAGTTCTTTTCTTTTTTTGAAAAAGGATCATATATTTCTATAAAAACTAGTTGGATACGTTAGGTTTTATAAACCTGATGCCTTAAGACAAATGGCAATTTTATTAATAATAACTGATGTCTAAAGGTATTTTTAAACAAACACAATTTGCTCATAAGAGGGAAATTGCAACAATAGATCAAAACGGAAAGGAAACTTTATATGATTTACGTGAGTGGGAAAATAAAAACACTACATACTTTATATAACATATATATATATATATATATTGTCACACACGTGCGCATGGGAGGCAGCTAAAGGGCTTGAGTGAAGGCAGTTCGGAGGCATGCCGGGGTGTGGCAGAGTGCACTGACTCTTTTTCTCCCTTGCCTGTAGACCATCCCCGGGGGATTTCACCTGGCTCTCCTGACATCACTTCCAGGACTGAGCCAATGGAAGTCGGCCACACCAGCTCCAGTCCCTCTGATGTCACGTCTGGCTATGAACCAATGGTGGAAGACCACGTGCCATATGACCTCACTTCCTGTCTCCCCCTTTAAAACCTGCCCCTTTTCCTTTGTTTCCTCAGTCTTGTTTTGGACTCAGTTGAATGCACTTCAGTGCTGATTATTTGTTAAAACGACTTTTGCAGCCAGGAGACCACATTATACGGGTGGCTGCCCCAAACCTTTATCTGTCCATGTCTCGTTCTTGTTCTTGTGACAATATATATATATATATATATATATATATATATATATATATATATATAGTACAGTACCTGCCAAATAATACAACGAGTACACCGTATGTGTTTCGCCCTAATTGGGGCTTATCAGGTGTGCACACCTAAGCTTCCTCTTACGGCGGTTGAACATTGGACATCAACGTTATGCCACAAAGGCTGCTTTGTTTATTTTGCAGGATTAATATTTTCATTATGGTCAACTAATGTGGAACTAAAATGAATAATATACTGTAATGTCAAATTGTACTGCATGCACAGTTCCGGTCGGGCCGTGCCGTAAAGTGGATATTTTTGTTTTTAATGGTTTTTTCATTAAGTGCATGCGATGTGTGTCACTACCTGATTCCAGTTGCCAGCCCGATCTGCGTGCGCGTGCGTATTGAAAGGCTACGTCATCACACACTTTACGGTGCTGCCCAATCTGTTTAATGCATGTGTGAATGCTTGAAGGCGGTCTCCGCCGACTGTGGAGGTCACGTGTTTCCGCTTACTGTGGAGCTCCACAGTGGCTGCAGCCAGGTGCTCTTGGGACTGGAAGTGTCACTATCAGGGGTGGGGCCGGAAGTGACGTCATCAAAGGCACCAGAGCCGGAAGTGTTGTCATCGGAGGCACCGGAACTCTGCAGGAATTCCCGAGAATAATCTGCAAGGGATTGAGAAAGACAGTTAGTGCACCCTGCTGCTCCCTTGTCAGATGTGAAATTACTATTATTCAGGCCCCTTTTGTTGTCTCCTACTCGCACGTGTGTGACACCAGCTTAGGATCACATTTGCTGAAGCCAACTCCAACAGCAAGTCCTGGATGGGGGAATGTTTGACTTCTCTGTTCAAGTACATTGTAGCTTTAAGACATTAGAGTATCTGTTGTGATCCTTCTGGATATTCTTTACTTACTTTCTTGATTAAATATTATTTTTAAATTATTTTGAAAATATCGTGATGCTTTGATTTTGTACAAGAAACACCATTTTGCCGTTTCTCTATCATTTATTATTTTCCTTGGCAGTTGTGGTCCAATGATTGTCTGACGTCAAGACATTGCTGGCAGAAGATTTCGTTTAACGTTCAAGTTTTTAGATTTTCAACAAAAATTAAATAGAATTTTATTTGTCCCCAGGGGGAAATAACTCTTTTTACATAGGCTCTTTAAATAAATAAACAGGTAGATAAGTAACTTAGTACATAAATATGCACAGACACTTTGGTGTAAAAACAGAAGAACATGGAAAAGAAAGAAAAGTTCTTCCTTGGCAGTCCCAGTCGCAGTGAGGCATTATGGAGATGTATTGTTGTTGGTATAAAGGAGCCCCCTGTGACGGTGTGGGTCAGCCCCATGCTAACGGGTCCCTCTGGGGAGCCTCTTGAACCCGCGACTGCCAATAGCGTACCCAAGGGATGGGCCTGCGAATGAGGACACAACACACAAATATAGCAAGGGGTAGATGCATAAAGGTGCCAAGTGTTTTAATTAAAATCCAACAATACCAGTTTCTGAATAGTACAGTTAAAATCTCAATAAATGAATAATCCTTTAAAAGTGGAGCAATTCCCAGGAGGTTAAAAAGTTAAAATCTGTGGTAGGGAAAATATTTACAACATATATATTTAAAGATGTGTAGGTCCGGGTGCCTTCTTCTACAAATAGACGTCTCTCCGACGTTATGGATCCATCAGCAGAATAAGACGTCCCACCAACAAGCACGACCAGCCCTCAATCTAGGCTCTCAACACAACTGCCTCATTCGGTGCATCTGCTTTGACTCTACAAACCCACTCTCACTCTCTTCATCTCTCTCTGCCTCTACCCGGACTTATATGGGAGCCCACTGCGAGGCATTGGGTCACTCCAGCTTCCTGTCAATATTCAGCTGTGTCGACCACTTCTAGCCCCATTTGAGCATCCATCTTACACTCCCCATGGGGATCTTCTTCCCAGCTACCTGCTTCCACCTGCGCACTGCTTACACGCCTGCCACCTCTGTCATCCCTTTTATTAACCTCCATCTTCATTTCTTGATCCCGATTGTTCTTTTACGCTCATTCATCCCAGATTCTGTGATCTTCCTCTGACCCATTTTACATGCCGACTCCCCCTTATATGCCTCTGTGGGCATAGTGTCTCCATTGAGCAACTGAGACAAATCACCCCCTCACGTGCAGGTGCATCTTATACCAATTACTTCACCAACCTCCCTCAGAGGTGTGAGCACGTACACCCGCTGAGATTGAGCCAGACAATTACTTATTTAAATATCTAAAATGGGCTCCTGATGGTTAAACCATGGACCTATCATTCCACTCCCCTGTAGTATTTCCTAATACACTTCTGCTGAATTGCTTGTTGGTTTAAAGTCCTCAGTGTTAGTGTGTCAGAGAGAGGATGTGCAGAATTGTTCATAATGGCACTCAGTTTTGTTTTAATTCTCTCCTTTCCTATGACCTTTGGGGGTCCAGTGTGTGTTGTATAATGGAGCTTGCCCTTTTAATTAGCTTGTTAGTTCGGTGGACCTCTCCTGAAGTGATTTTACAAGCCCAGCACAACACAGCACAGAAAATCACACTGGTCCAAAGATCTGAAGGATGTCACTTCCCACATTAAAGGATCACCTGAGGAAGAATAACTTGCTCTGCCCTTTGTTATATTGTTCCTCTGTGTTACGAGAGCAGTCTAGCCTGTTATTTATGTGGATCCAAAGTAATTGTAGCAGTGGACCACCTCTACATCCATTTCTTTAATAGTGACCAGACATGGAAGCTCTTTGGTGCGGTGACAGTCAGTAAGCAGTTCCTTAGATTTGCTGATGTTCAGTTGCAGACAATTCTCGTTGCACCAAGAAGCAAACTTCTCCATCTGACTCCTCTTCTCTGTCTCAACCCCTTATCAACGCACCCCATAAGTACAGAATCACCTGAGAATTCCTTCAAGTGACATGACCCAGTGTTATATATTTATAGTCCGAGATGTACAGGATGAATGGAGATGGAGATCTGACTATTCCTTGTGGTGTTGCTCACACCCATATCAGAGACACGGTCCTTGAGCCTCACAAACTGCCTGACAGACAATCTGTTATGCAGGACACCATAGGCTCATCCACCTGCCTACCTCTGAATAACAGGGATGGCTGGATGGTAATGAAGGCAGTGGAGAAATCAAAAAACATAATCCTCACAGTGCTGCCAGCTTTGTCCAGGTGAGAATAAGCCTTGTGGAGCAGATAGATAATTGTATCCTCCACTCCAATCTTTAACGGCGGCAAATAATTATTCCGCCTTGTTCATTTTGATCTTTGGCGAAAAATTTTTAGACCTCAACTTTTGTTATTTATTTTGTTTTTATTGCATTTTTTTCCAATCATTCAACTATTAATAGCCCTCAGCCTTGTCTGTTCATCTCCTGCTCTGTTCTGAACTGACCTCTTTGGGACGAGCCTGTTTGTTCTTCACAGAGCTGATACAGAGAGAATAAATGAAAGCTTTAATGAATTATATTTATCAAGTCTCATTTTCTTTCTCTTCATACCATACACTCAAGCACTTTGTTTGTCTTGGAGTGGATGTGTCATCACAAATTAAATACATTTTTGAAGTATTTTGTATTCAGCTGAAATTGGCATTGTTTGCCCATACAATATTTATAATTCTTGCACATCGTGCTCGGCTATTGAAGTCAAGTGCACTTAATAAGAATACGCTGATTGAGTTGAATTGAATTGAATCAAATTGGACTGAGTCATCCTGAGGCTACAATGAAAGGTCTTATTGGTAGTATTCTGCTGATCATCGCTTTAAGGAAATGCAGCATCACAGAGAGACTAAGTACAGAGTTTGTCATATTTACCCCGATCCATAATTTACTAATGTAGACAACATATAGAACCTCATTAGATTTTTCAGTTCTTTTTTAGGAATTCTTTCAACTTATGTGTATTTGAAAGGAAGGGTAGATGTAACAAGTTTTCAAAAAGCAAACTGTACAATATTTAAGGTAATCTGTGTCTACTGTATTGACAAGCCTCTTCCACTGCCATGGACCAGGTCTCTTCCTTTCTTCAACAGAATAGACTCCTCGATCAATTTGATCATTCAGGCTTCAAGAAGGGCCATTCCAGTGAAACAGCATGTTACTGCAGGCCAGAGCTGCTAACATGACAGCTAAATGTTTCCTCTGCCTTTGACATGGTATGGAAAGCATACCCCGAACACAGACAGACCGACACCAGAATGTCCAAAACACACTTCTTTATTAATATTTTCAGCACCACAATGCCTTCTTTCACTGACTCTCTTCTTCTTTCTCTCTCTCTCTTGACCTCCTCTCTCCTCCTCACAAGCTTCGTCTCCTTCCTCCCAACTCTGGCTTGTCTACTGGAGGGAGGCGGCCCCTTTTATCATGACCCGGATGAGCCCCAGGTGCTCCTCTTGACGTCACTTCCTGGTGTGGCGGAAGTTTCAGGAAAGCACCTGGAAGCACTCCGGGTGTCCTTGGAATTGCTTCCGGCAGCACTTCCTGGTGTGGCGGAAGTGCTGCCATCCAGGATTCTCTAATTGTCCGGGTGCGACCCCTGACGGTGGCCACATTCTTTCATAATGAGCGTAATAGACCCGGGCGGCTGCCCTCTCGTGGCCGAGGAGAAGTATCGTCCAACTCGGGGACTATCCAGGTGTCCCGGCCGGGCAGTGTCCCCGCTCATCTGTGACAATGGTCAACCATCAGATCCTGTCTGCCACCCACCCTGACCTTGGCAAACATTGGAACTGTCCTCAGGTGGTTTGAGTCATACCTCTTGGGCAGATCCTATCTTGCATCCTGGCGTGGAGTGATAACATGGAAGTGCCCCAGGACGGTGCTGAGCCCTCTCCTCATATCCCTTTGCAGCTAACTCACTAGGCCCCATCATCCATTTTCATGGTTTCTCTTATCGGTGCTCTGCTGATGATGCACAGCTGTACCCGTCATTCCTTCCAGAGGACTACAAGAAATCTGTGCATGTTTTGCTGATATTGCAACCTAGATGGAGAAACACCATCTCCAGGTCAACCTGGTGAAGATGGAAATGGTTTCCCAGCTCGTCCATCTATTCAGCACCCCATCTCTGCTCAGCTCAGGTCATTATCAATAACAGTCACCAAATCATTATACAATCTTGGGGTGCTGATTGATGATCAGCTATCCTTCAGGGGCCATGTTGCCATGGTCTCCTGGTCTTGCAGATTCACTCTGTACAATATCCACAAGCTCAGACTGTATCTGAGTATACTGCACAATGTCTGGTCCAGGCTTTGGTCTTGTCACATTTCAACTACTGCAACCCTCTTCTGTCAGGAGTACCAGCACATGTAAGCAGCAAGCTGCAGATGATTTAAAATGCAGTGGCATGTCTGGTGGAGTGGGCATATGTTATTCCTCTCTTCAGATCATTACATTACAGAAGGACCCGTTAACATGGGGCTGACTCACATTACAGTGCAACACGTTAAGTTCATATCCTTGATGATTGCCTACAAAGTAGTCAATGGGTCAGCACCCTGTACAGTATAAGGAGACACTACTGAGATTCTATGCTCCTTTTTGCCCACTAAGGTCTTCCAATGAATGGCGTCTGGTGATGCCACCTCTGCATGATATCAGATCTCAGTCTAGACTCCCTCAATGTGTCTAAGTAGCGTCTGAAGACTTTCTTGTTTGGTGAATTTCTGTCTAACTGATATTACCCGTTAGGTTTTATAATTTTAGGAGCTGTTGCTAGCTTGTATTTTGTTCTAAGCTGTTCACCGGTGATCAATTTCATACTCTTATCCTACGACGCTTGTTCCACAGTCGACAAGACTGATGTTTTCTCGATTATGTTGTCCACTTTTAGAAGTGGCTTTGGATAAAAGTGTCTGTGAAACATTAATATAAACTTAACCATCACTGCAGGAAATCAAATTCAGACAAGGATCGATTATGATCTTACACAGTCACAACTTCACTTGACCTCCGTCAACACCAACCATGCACAGTACCTCATCTACTGCAGTCCTGGTGATGTCTACTTTTATCCCTCTGTAATGTTACCTCGATTGACAACAATTGTGGATAAGACTTTATTCTGTCTCAACACGTTTTATTTTTCTTGGTTGCCGTTACAAGAAATGGCTGCTCAGCAGATAAGGGAGAAGGAATAGTAGCTCCATCTGTAGATGGCTGCTGTTCCCCCCCAGCTGTCTCATTCTAAGATCACTTTCATCCTCCTCTCAACACACCAGAAAGTCACTTTTATTTTTGTTGGCTTCCCGTTCCTCCAGTAAATGAATGTGAGGCAGATTGTGGTGCAAATCTTTAGCGGTTGCTTCTGTGTTTTTTGTTGTTTTTTTATCTTCAGTGCCTCACATCTTGAACAGATAAAAACGCACTCCCCTAAATGTCAGACATATGCTGCCGAGCAAAACAGTTGTGAGCAAGATGTCAACAGATTTGCTTTTGTTCCATCGTATTCCCCTCACTGGTGGCCAACTTGGAGAGTGTGAACACGTTAAATTGACACAGAGGTCACAGCTCAGCACAAAAGTCCAATGGGCGCCCACCACCAAGCAGAACGCATCTCCATGGCAAGCACTCCATGCAATTCCATCAAGTGGCATAAGCTCGAGATTAAGTTAACGTAGGTAGGCCCTGTTTCAAGCAGGAAATCCAATTACCACTGTTGTTTGAATCCAAAATGTGATTCTACTTCAACATAATAAAGGCGGCATATTAAATTATGCAAATCTTCATTTACATATCAGGTTTGGGTTGATTGGTCAAGTATCCAGTTATGCAAACAATTAATTTCATAATACCAGTTTGCTGAGAAATGCTTCCTTTTCACGCCTGGCTTCATTTGTGAGGGAATCGCTTTGCATAACATAAGCAGTGCTGACAAAGTCACACAAATGCATGCACAAGCATGAACATGCTGCGTACCACCCGAGTCGACTGCATACAGACAAGCAAGTGTCCAGAGGGGCAGACGGATGAAGGAGCACACATGGTGGCTGAGACAGGCAGGGGCGGCAGCGGGACGCAAAAACCTGACAACAAGGCTGTGATTGCATCCCATAAAACTAACCAAGGCATGGACGTGAGGGCAGGACAGGCCAGGAGTGCAGATCCACATTGACCTGATGTTTCAATCACAAGTCCACGTGGCACCCAATATATCACCCCACTGAGGAGTGCCTCTCACACCCCTGCTTTTCTGAAGAGCTGAAGCCATGCATTCCCAGGATCGGCACATAAAGAGTTTCCCAGCAGATTTTGCCGAGAGCCTCAAATTCCTAAGATCACTTCAGAGGGGGAGTTAAACGCAGGGACAGGCTGAGGTCAAGACCCCTCGTCTTAAAAGTGTAACTCAATCAATCAGCGAGAATTGGAGAGGTGTAATGGCGACTTTGGATGATTTAATCTTTTCCAGGACCTGCTCTGAAGCAGCCCCCTTCCTGCCCAGCTGCACATGAGAAAGCTGCACAACAGCTGCGTGTCTCTTACTCTGGAGCGGACGGCTTTTCAGTCCAGCAGGCACTGGGAGAACTGGATTGGGTGGACGGTGTTAACGTGACTTGCCAGTCTGAAATTGGATGCCAAGATGGGGCCAGGAGGGTGGAGGTGGGGTGGCAGAAACCTTCAGACATGGCGGTCAGTATTAAAGTTTCAAGGGGTTCAACGGACATGTGGGAGAAAGTGTGAGGTCATTTAGTTTGAAAGGCTCATGGGTAGGACAAAAGGTTTCAGCAAACCAAGATTTTGGAGTTTTGGGGTGTTGATTTAACTAAAAGGAAGAGAAAAATTCATAAGAACATAAGAATGTAAGAAATTTGACAATGGATAGGAGGCAATTTGACATATGTTAGCGAAAGATCTGTGTGTGTATGGAGTAGTCTGCTCTGCTCACGCTAAACCATATCCGCTAGATGGTGCATGCATGCACTTTGACATTTTGTCAGCACTTGTATGCACCTCATTTCTAACTATGAAAGACCTGTGTGCAGCAAACAGCGCCGTGCAACAACAACGTCATGCTAATGACACGAAAGAAGAGACACAACATCAAAACAAAGTGAGCACCATGGCTCGGTTAAACACCTCAGCAAAGGAGGGCACTAAAAACATTCTCTATCTAGAGGTACTTTCACAAGACAAAGATTAATAGGATTCATATGCCAGTGATACGGCTAAGATATGGTTCCCCAAGTGGGGCAGCAAGCATGGGTGGGTCCATGTCCTCTGCACTGGGTAATTCTTAAGAGTTAGCTGATGCCTCTCCAAATTCACAAATATAGTAAAACTGCTAGGGGGTCTTTGGGTTGTTCTTTTGTCCTGAAGACCAGACGCAGCAAGTTTGTTGAGCTTAAATGTCCCAATATTGCATTTAGATTCTAGCTGAAGGTTGTCAAGGTTTCTGCTTCAACTCCATGCCTTGCTAGTTTGTTCCAGATTCCCATAACTCTTTGCTTAAAGAAGTGCCTCCTGGATTCAGCTCAAAACACACTTCTCCTTGATTTCCACTGGTGACCCCGAGTATGTGATTCTCTGTTACGTTGAAAGAATTCAGCAGTATCTACTTTATCAGTGCCTTTGAGAATTCTGCATTAGGACCTGCATTAGGTCATCAATCAGCCTCCTCTCCTTTGAGATGAAACAGGTTAAATTCTCTGAGTCTGTCAGTGTAGGACGTTCTTAAGTTCTGGGATACTTGGTAGTTTGCCTCTCTGAGGGCTCAAGTGCTGCTTTGGCTTTATTGACCAGAGTACTGCAGATGTGGTCTCATTTAATCCAAGTACAATGACCCTTGATTTACATTCAATAGTTTTTGCGACATATCCTAGCAGTTTATTTTTCCTTCCTAATAGCTTCTGCACAGTGCTTTCCTGAAGTTGCTTCCTTTAGCACAGTGTTCCCCATCTTGTATTTATAATTGATGTTCTTTATGGCCACCTGAAGCACTTTGTACTTGTGATGGTTCTGAGGCTTTTCTATTCAGAGTATGACTTGCTTGGAGAGGTGGTGGGTAACGAGGGTCTCACACGCTCCTGACTGATATAAAGACTAGAGGATCCTCAGTTTAGGTTGAATGGCTTAGTGGAGAGGAGATTGAGAGGTGAGAGTCCACAACTTGTGAGTTTTGTGATGTAGGAAGAGTTTAGCTTGTTTTAGAGCTTTGTGTTATGCCCATCAATTTGAGCTCAAATTGGTCAATGTGTGAAATAGATGAGGTTGGGGTGCAGACAAGGTCTGGACATTTCACTTGTTTGACTCCTAAAGCAGGGTCCTCTGCAGTCTAGGGTGATGATGGGAACTGCTCCAGCTTGGAAGAAGTTTGGGTTACATTCTGAGGCTGGGCAGTTTAAGGAAGGGGATGCATTTGGACCAAGATGGTGGGCCAGTAATGCCAGTTGTGAGTTTTTTGGGGGTTAGAGAAAGAACCGTTCAGTCTGTTGACAAAAGAGCTAGCAGCTCCACTAGTTTACAGTGTGAGTAAGGTGTACAGCAGTCTGAGGTGACTGTGGGGTGGCAAGTTAACAGTTCCCATTTAGCCGGACAGTTAAACAAAGGACTTCCATTTTGGCCCCAGATGTTGGGGGTGATGGGATGGAAAGTCTAGTCTAGTGGGGTACAAGAGCACACAGTTCAGGTTTGGAAGCACACAGGGTGTTTCTTTCAGAGGACATTCATTCCAGTGGAGAGGCCTTTTAATTTAAGAGCAGAAGCTGGTTTGAATAAGTCCAGTTACAAGGCTTTAATGGAAGGGCATCTTGCATGTTAGTTTGTGAGGGGTTGGCGGGGCGGGAGGGGGAGAGAGAATGGCATCAGCTCAATTTGAGAAGCTCGCAGAGGGGGAGTGCAGCTCAATTTATTTTTCATGTCAAAATGCCGCTGGAGCTGAAAACAGACTGAAGGCACGCTCTAATGATAATAGCTCCATTTTTAATAATGATGTTTTTGCAGCCATTTGGGACGATCAGCATGTCAGAGCTCACCTGATTAAAAGGGTTAATAAGCCCATCTCGGCGATTCCCAGTGACAGGGAGTTTAAACAAGCCTGGCTAATTTGGCAAACTGACCTTTTTCAGGGCACCCTGCCTCCACTGGAGAGGGGCTCAGCTCTGAGGGTAGCAGAACTCAATTGTTCAATGTCCCACCCCAAAGACCCCAATCGTATATGCAGCCTCACATTGGGTTTGGAGAGTTTGGGGTCCACTCATTGACCATGAGCTGCCCTCACACTCATGCACACAAGGACATGAATTCATGGTGGGAAGTATCTCAAAGGCAGGGACTCTTGCATTATTCTTTAGTTTTCTTTATTTGCTAAACTAAACAAAATGAGCACTGAAAAGTCTTAAAATACTGTAAAAGATCAATGTCTTCAATACTGGACATGTTTTACAAAGCAAAGTAATTCTGTGCCCAGCTTGGCTGCAGGCTTACTGTACACTTTTAAAAGTTAAGGGGCCACAGTGGTTCTTCAGAGCAAAGCCATAGGAAACCACTTTTAGTTCCCAAAACAAAGCCATCCACATGAAGATTCCATAAAGAGGCTTTATTTATGTAGATTTGTAGCTGGCTCCATAAGTAACCATGTATAGACGATAACAGATTTGTGAAATATCAAAGACTTCATGGTTTTTAAGGTGCTCTCACTGCATACGATAACACGGTTGGCTAAGTTTTGGGTTTTCTTGATCTGTTTTATTCTGTGGCAGGTTACTTAACTTGGAGGTTTTCTGGTTCTCCAAAGGTTAAAGAAGCCTTCAAATACAGAAATGATTCTTGGTCAAGCAATATTTCTACAAGGAGCCACACAGCCCAGTAAGATGCCATTTTAGAACTATTACACAGGTCAGGTCAGGTTGGGGGGTATGCACT